>NC_043700.1:132574576-132602290 GCF_006229205.1 Suricata suricatta
GGGGTTCTGATTTTTTACTTTGCTTTTCCATTTGGAGTGTCATTGTAACTACTGTAGTGTAAATGATGGAAAATAATTGCATATGTTAAAAAATAGTTATATTCTAAAAAAAATAAAAAATAAAGTTACCACAAAAAAAATAAAAAATAAAAAATACATACACTTATCAGCTGGGCTTTTCTTTTAAAGATTACTTAAGGACTAAAATAAAATATATCCCTATATTAAGCAAGCACTTCTCACACACACTTATATGTTACAACTCTATTGGCGAGAATTATTATTAAAGTTTTGAGATAGTCTACTATGGAAGTTGTAGTCAATAATAATATAAACTTCTTTTACTATAAGTGAAATAGATACATGGATTAAGTAATATCTGAGGATAAAAGGTTACTTGTCTAAGACTGGTTCTGGCAGTCTGGCCTCCCAGGCCTCTCTACAGATATCCTAGGCTGGTTACTGCTGTGTCCTTAGGGCCATTCCTTATCACACCAGAAAGTGGATAGAACTTCTGCAAATAGAAATATTGATGTGGCAAACCCTACAGCAATCCTGCCTTGTCATTCAGCTCTACTGTGCACCTGGAGTTCCATCCGCTGATCCTACCAAGGCTGGGGCTGGCGCTCTCCCTCACCACAGGTGCACTCTCTTGCTGGCAGAGAAAGGCTGGAGCCCAGGTTCCTTCACACCATACCATTAGCACACCCCTCCTCCTTCAGGCCAGGCAATGGATGGTTGCTTTTGTAATTCTGCTGCTTAAGAGCCCTCATGACCTGAGAGACAAGAGGGTCTCTTCCAGAGTTAGAAGTCTGGCTTGGCTAGACTTCTGGGTCTGCTCAAGAATGCATGGACAACCAGAGTCCCACACACCTGCTGCTGTTGCTGTCTCCAAGTTTTTCCCCTAGGATGCTGCTCCAGCAGATCTGGTGTGTGTGTTGTCTAGCTATGTGCTCTGTTGCCATGACAACAATGACAATAGTAACAGTTACTATATAATAGCTATTAACTGGGCTCAAGACTACTAGCCTTCACAACAACCTAAAGAAGTAGTAAAATTATCTTCATTTTAGAGGTGGATATTGAAGACAGAAGAGGCTAATTGACTTACCTTCATCTAGTTAAATAATAATTGATGGGGTCAGATTTTTAAATGCAGATTAGACTTTGCTTTGAATCTTTATAATATTACTTCAGCAATTCAAACTGTTGAAATGGAGAAAATTTAGCCACTTTGTTAACTAAGTCCTAAACCAAAGGTCCTTAAATTGCTGTTGATAAAACATAGGAGTCTATTACAATGACTGAAACCTTTCAGAGTGCTGGTAAAGGTCTAGTATGAAAACATGAATAGAAAGAGGTAGGTGCCTGCCTCTACTATTTGTGGGCCTGGAGCAAAAGAACAAATGGAAGATTCTGCAATACATGCCTTATATTTAAATGTTATGAATAAGACAATGATTCAGTTATCACATATAGAATGTATCAGAAATGTTAAGAATCTTCTCTAATGTTTATTTCCTGAAATGGGTTAAAAATCAATGTTGTAGTTTTTTCCAGATGCAAATTATCATTGAATCCTCTTTATTTCTAAAATGGAATCAGAAGAAAGCTCTATTTTTTTGCAAAGTCAAATATGTTTGCACTCATAGGTCTAACAAGAGAAACCTAATGGAGGACCACGGGGAGGGGAAGGGGGAAAGAGAGTTGGGGAGAGAGAGGGATGCATAACCTGAGAGACCATTGAATACTGAAAACAAACCAAGGGTTGAAGGGGGAGGGGGAAAGAGGAAGGGAGGTGATGGTCATGGAGGAGGGCACTTGTGAGGAAGAGCACTGGGTGTTATATGGAAACCAATTTGACAATAAAAACTATTAAAAAATATTTGATGCTTGGTTGATTCTTTATTAAGATATGTTACAGAAAATATTATTAAGAAAATCATAAGGAAGAGTCAATACATTTACAATACTGTACTGAATTTATGAAAAAAAATCCACATAAAAGTGGACCCTTATAGTTCAAACTCATGATGTTCAAGGGTCAACTTGAAAAGTTACCTAGCACACATTGTAGTTGTAAGAACTAAATATGACAAAACAAGTCAAATGTTCAGCAAAGTGACTGCTGATAAACAGTAAGTAGCTATCAGTGAATATATCATTATCATTTTTTGCTAATTTTTATACACTTTTAGAAGGATGCTCCATTTTTCAAATATATTATTGATATTTTGTCTTTGGTTAAAAATATAATAATTCATAAGAAAACTTGTTTCTATACTTCTACTTTGATAAGCACACTTTAATAAAAGTTATATCAGTATATATAATGTGCATTTTTATACAGCTTTATTTTTATATACCTGCAAATCAGCAAAACATCAAAAATAGTTTAATGAAATTATTGTTATGCTTGTCTGCATATTCTCTTTAGGTTTGTTATACTCAAACAGACAATAAAATTAAAAGATACATAATTCATTATGTATTATATATTTTTGATAAGTTATTTCTTTTTACTTTCATTTGAGGAAAATCACCAACTGTGTTGTTATTATCAATATTTTCACATAATTTAAGTTCTATTTACAACAATGACAGATTACCTATTCTCTCTCAGGACATTGTAGCTCTTTGATGGTTCATTTTAATTGACTTCCATCTAGAGACCCTTTATTTTTCTGAAGGAGTATCACCTGGAATTTTTAATGATATTTTTAAAAATTTCTTATATTTGGATGTTAACCATAAATTTTACAAATCATTCTTAAACATTGTAATGAAGTCATACATGATAAATTACTATCAAAGGAATTATTGCAAAATATTTTAAATGTAGCATATAAATCACTATCACCTATATAAAAATTTTACTTTCTCTTAAACCATAACTTAGCTCCACACACTACTGAAGTTTTGATTTAATGTTTTCAATACTAGAATATTATTTTTAAAGTTTAATTTGGTTTCTGTCTAATTTTCTTCCAGATCTCTCTTCAATCAACATTATACTTCCTCTATAATATCTGGAAAACGTTTCCTGTAGAAATTAGTATTCATACTAATGGATATAGATTTACAGGATGACTATGAATCTTCTTTTCATAGTCATACAAATATTTCCATGCTCGTCTTATTTCTACATACTCTCTACACATTTTAAAGAAATGTCATTCTTGTTGCCAATTTTATTTGTAGTTTCTTAAAATTAAGGGAGAAAGCTTTTATTCTAAATTAAAAAAATAAATTCTTGGGGTGCCTAGGTGGTTCAGTTGATTAAGCTTCCAACTTCCCCTCAGGTCATGATCTCAGGGTTTGTGGGTTCAAGCCCCCCATCCGGCTCTGTGCTGAAAGCTCGGAGCCTGGAGCCTGGAGCCTGCTTCCGGTTCTGTGTCTCCCTCTCTCTCTGCCCCTCCCTGACTCATGCTCTGTCTCTCTCTTTCTCTAAAATAAACAAGTTAAAAAATAATTTAAAAAATAAATTCTTTTAGAAGTGAAATATCTTTTTTGGATCCATTAAGCATGAATAGAACAAATTCAAAATTAGTTTTACTATCCGTGAAAGTCCATGATTCATTTTTTATTTGAGGATTTTTTATTTTTTAATTCTTCCAGTGTGCCTCATATCTTTTCTAAATGGATTCTAATTCTTTTAACAGTCTTGAGTTAACATTTCCTTATATATCTGAGAATTCTTATGAAGAGATCAGAAGGGAGGGAGACAGGGCAACAAATACCTTGACCTCACTCTCTTCTTCTTGCTGATCACCTGCTTTAGTTCCCACTGCCTAAACCCTAGGGAAGTCAGAAAGCTCATCTTGAAGCTGTTAGTTGCAGCCCAGAGCACTAAAATCCTTCTCAGGATTTGGTTGGGGTGACCATACCCCAGTTGCTGCAGGTACATCTGCGAAAGGCTCCACCTGCAACCTTCTCAAGAGGACCATCGTTGGGTGATTGAGGTCACAGTGAATGGAGGTGCCTGGGAGTTACACATCCGCTGTGACTGATGGGGATGTCGCTTACAAAAACCCTGCGCCATTGTCTCAAGTTGGAAAAGACTTTGTGTCACAACTTACACCCCACAGATCCCCATGGGATCATTCCAAACTACAGTTCACCTGAAACCTCAGTCTTCTGAAGCTCTTTCCCATTTCCTATCTGCCTCCCTCACTCCCGCACTGGTTTCTCCTGAGAGCACCCTCTTGATATATCATGTGTTCTCCAATCTCCATGTTAGGGTGTGCTTCTAGGGAGTCTTACTTAAGAAAGAACAGGGACATGTGAAATGTAGTCATAGAGATCAGCCCATGGAATAGAGAACAGAGTGAATAAGGGTGGAGAGTAAACCTGAAGACCTACTAATGAGAGACTGGAATAGTAAACATCTATAGGAGACAGTGCTAGGTGCTCATCCAAAATGCATTACCCCAGTCTTTCTTACCAACAGATCATGACTTTAAGAGCAAGACCTACTAAATCTCTCAATATCCCCTGGAGCTGGGAATGGCTATGTATCCTAGTTCAGGCCACTGAGATGTAGGCCAAAGTCTCAGAAGAGATTTCTTCTTCCTAATCAAAAACACAAAGTTACAGTAGAAGAAAGACATTTTGCTCTTTTCCTTTACCCTTCTTCATGCCTGGAAGATGGGGACTGGAAACACCGAAGGGCAACAGCCATCTGGTGACCATAATCAGAATGAAAAGTAGGAAGACACAAGACAATATGTTAAGAGAGCTTAGTGGAAAGAGACTGCGGATCCCTGTTGTGCCAGTCTGGACTGCTTACCCCTAGACTTCTGGTTGTGCAAGAAAAATTACACCTCTTTTTACCACCTTTAGTTAGATTTTCTGTTATTTGTGGCTGAACTCATTCGTGTTATAACACCCGTTAAAAGAATAAAATAAAGTTATGCCAGAGACTCAGAGGTTTTGTTCTGCAGAGCAACACCCACCTATAACATGATATAAGCATATACTAAGCATTTAGTCTAGTTCATGACTTCTGCATCAAGTGCACTGAACAATAAAGCCAAGCATTCTGGCAAGACACATCGATGTTTTAGTCATGCATAGAGACATGATTCTGAAGCCTGAGACAAAATATCTGGAGAGCAGAGAGGCCATTCAGCATGCAGAACAATGTTAACAGGTGCAAGAAAATTAGCCAAATAAAAATGGTCTGAGGCTGAAGGTAATTCTCTGTGTCTTATCCAAACATGTGTCTGAGAGTTATTGACCAGTGTAAATGCTCATGGTTCCAGTTTCAAATCTTACCCAAGAGAAGAAACAAGTCTTGTCACAGCAAAGTATCCAAGTGCCTTTTGGGCAGATATTGCACATATTTTCCAGGAGGAATAGTTTTCTGGGTCAAGTCGCATTTATATTCTATGGACACAGACATAAGTGCCTTATTTAAATAGCAAAATACAATGTGATAAGTGCTAATACTTCTGACAAGTGTAAAAACTGAGAATCTATGGGTTTTTTAAATTTATTTTTGATACAGAGAGAGACAGAGCATGAGAGGGGGAGGGGCAGAGAGAGAAGGAGACACAGAACCGGAAGCAGGCTCCAGGCTCTGAGCTAGCTGTCAGCACAGAGCCTGACGCGGGGCTCGAACCCACGAACCGTGAGATCATGACCTGAGCCGAAGCCGGAGGCTTAACCCACTGAGCCACCCAGGCACCCCAGAGAATCTATGTTTTTAAAGCCTGGTGGGTAACATCTCTTTGTCTTTGTGATATATACATAACTGTATAGTCAAGCACCAGGAGCAAGAGCTCAGGGCTTGAATTGAATAATGTGGAGGTAGGGGAATTATAAGAAGTAACTAAGGAATAGTAACCCAAATTGATTTAGCACATCGGGTATTAATGTACAAAAGATACACATTACTATAATTTTCAGGCAGAGACAATGAAATTCCATTTGGTCCAAAAAATATGATGTACAAGATATTTTCATAAGTCCTGTTAATGTGAGAAAATACCACCAGGATGCACACCACACACACACACACACACACACACACACACACACACACACATCACCCTGGTAATCATCCATCTATAATCTTTTACTTATTTTATAGTTTGAACCCAGTGTTCCCTCGAGCTTTGAGCATGTGTCTTGGAAAACAAAACTAGCCAACACTTACATGGAAGAGAATCGACCCTACATGATGTAAGAAACTTTATTCCCAGAGATCATAATTTCTGGATATAAAATACTATTCTGAGGAGAAAATTTAAACTCTATTCTTGCCAACTGCAAAAACAATGAGTCTGTCTACATTCACTGGTGTGTTTAATAAAATAATGACCACATGGAAAAGCAATTTGTGAAGAAACACTCACTTTAGACAAGAAATATTTGACTTCATTTTTGTACTCTCTACTACTCAAAAAAGTTTATATTCAAGGTGTAGATATAATGAACCACAGAAAAAGATTCATCTTCTAGCCTGAGGTGGATGGCCTAAGTCATTTCCCATCCATTTATTCATTCATTCATTCAAAACTGATGAAGACCTTTACTATGTGACCAGCTAAGTACAGAAATTCAAAGTGGTTAAGTGGCAAAATTCCTCAAAGAGCTTATAGCCAATGTAGTAGCAGAGACAAAACTGTAAGGAAACACTTATAATTATAAACACACACACACACACACACACAAGAACACACAACAGGGCCGTGGCACTGTACAACTCCAGAGGGAAATGGGGGAGAGAAATGTTAAGAGAAGCTTCACAGAACTATTTGGACAGATTATTAGATCATCAGTGAGAATTTGTCAACTTGATACTGAAAGTAAGAAGGAAATGCTAAATAAAATGGATCACATAGAACAAAAAAATGAACATGAGGACAATTGTTTGCCCATATCTGTAAAAACAGAATAAAGTTTGATTATAAAAACTCCTGTTTGGCACATAAGGAGTTGGATTTTATTTATTTATTTATTTATTTATTTATTTATTTGTTTGTTTGTTTATTTATTATGCTTTTTTATATTTGAGAGACAGAGAGAGACAGTGGGAGCAGGGGAGGGTCAGAGAGAGAGGGAGACACAGAATCTGAAGCAGGCTCCAGGCTCTGAGCTAGCTGTCAGCACAAAGTCCGACCCGGGGCTTGAACCCATGAACTGCGAGATCATGACCTGAGCTGAAGCTGGACGCTTAACTGACTGAGCCACTCAGGTGCCCCTGTATGGTGATTAATATTTTTTTTTAACTTTTTGACATTTTTAATTTTTATTTCTGAGAGAGACAAAGTGTGAGCTGGGGAGGGGCAAAAAGAGAGAGACACAGAATCCAAAGCAGGCTCCAGGCTCTGAGCTGTCAGCACAGAACCCCACGCAGCGCTCAAACCTAGGAACTGTGAGATCATGACCTGAGCCAAAGTCAGATGCTTAACCAATTGAACCACCCAGGCGCCCCATGGAGTTGGATTTTAATAGGTGGTAGGGGCCCATTGAAAAAATTTAAGTGTAGAACATGAAGAGACATCTATTTTAGGAGCCTGACTGATAAACTTGATTATATTGGAAAACAGAGAGGGTTGAAACAGAGACAGAGATAATATATAATATGAAAGGAATGGGGAGAAACTACACTGAAACAGTGATTTAGATAATTGAATAGAAAATACTGTGCAATGCTGAGATGTGAAAATAACTGAAAAAGAAAAGCTGATAATGTCTCTTAGGCTTTTAATCTGGAGGTTTAGGTGGATGATATGGGACATTTAATAATATGGGAGAGATACATGGAAAAGAGTGGAGAAGATAGTTCACTTGTGTTCATATAGGACATAAGAATGTTCTGGTGGACATTTGAAAATACAGATATTAACTCGAAAGGTTAAAACATAAAGTCACTGGCAGTAAGAGTAGAACTAAAAGTAAAAGGACTGGAGGCGATCTCTCAAAGAATGCATTGTTGGGGCACCTGGCTCAGCTGGTGAAGAGTCCAACTCTTGGTTTCAGCTCAGGTCATGATCTTGCTGTTTTGTGAGCCCCCGTCAGGCTCTGTGCTGATGGTGCAGAGCTGGCTTGGGATTCTCTCTCTCTTTCTCTCTCTCTCTCTCTCTCTCTCTGTCCCTCCCTACTCATACTGTCGCTTTCAAAATAAATAAAAACAAAAAATTTTTTTAAAAAGACTGTGTTATTGAAAAGAGGAGAGAAGTAAGGATAGACTTTTAGGAAATATTCCCTTTAGGGGTCACACAAGAGAAGAGAGAATGTTAATTTTAATTTCAACCATTACATCTGGCTTACTTGTGTCCCTTTTTTGTGTGCATTTGTTATTGGTTGAATTTTTCAATCTGGATTCAATTCAATTGACCAGCATCTCAGAAAAAAAAAAGCTGAGTTTGAATATCACGTCAATAAATTGTACTAAACATTTTCAGATAAACCTCAATATGAACATATATTAAAATGTTATGCATATTGTTTTGCATTTGCATTAAGAGTTCAATTTTTTGGTAACTTTATTTTTTATTTTTTTTAGAATATAACACTATTTTTTAACATATGCAATTATTTTCCATCATTTACAATACAGTAGTTACAATGACACTCCAAATGGATAAGCAAAGTAAAAAATCAGAACCCCAACTTCTATTTCATGTAATTAGACTTATACAGAAATTAGAAGGTTAAGTAACAACTAGTTAATCACCTAATTTCAGAGCTATCTGAAGTGGCAATCATTATATAGCAGCTTATCTATGATACATTCAAGATAATAAGAGTTCTAATAGTTTTGAAAGGAAAGGGAATTATCTACATAACAACTTTATGAAAATATCTCCAAAAACTTCCCCAAACTATTCAAGAACTATAATACAGTGTTAAACAATTCTTTAGAGTGTCCAGACCTTAAATTATAAATTCAAGAATGAAAAGCTGGCAATATGCTTAGGGGAATAAAGGAATATGTAAATATGTTTATGAAAAAAACAACACACCTGTAGGTATACAGGTTTCAAGAAATACTTACCACTGGTTTAATAATCATATATTTCTAATTTCCAGAGAACCTTAAAAGAGATGAGATGATATTCAGTAACTGCAGCCTTCCTATCCAGAGAGTAATAAAAAGAACAACAACAAATTCCAGTGTCCCACCTATTAACTGAAAAGGGGGAAATTTAACTGAAATAGTTACTTCATATATATGACATTTTAACTAAATGCACCTGCTGATCTAGAACAATGCAGTTTTATCATTGACAGATGGCAATAGCTGGATAAAAGTAACTACAGTAACGTAAGAGAAACTGAAGATAAACATGTCTTCTGGCAAAGACATCTTCTAAGCCTTAGCATTTGACAGTGTTGTCCATGTATTTTTCTGTCCCCAAAAATAATTTAAAAGAACTTTGACAAAAGGGCGACAGGGTGGCTCAGTTGGCTAAGCGTCCAACTCTTGATTTTGGCTCAGGTCATGATCTCAGGGTTTCTGTGTTTGGGGCCACATCAGGCTCTATGCTGACAGTGGGAAGCTTGCTTGGGATTCTCTTTCTTTCTTTCACTCTCTCTACCCATCCTCTGCTCTCTCTCTTTCTCAAAAAATAAATAAACTGAAAGAAAAGGTTTTTATGGATATCTGGCTTTATATAGCACATTGCCTCATCTGATACTCCAAATAAACTCTAGCAAAGACAAAACTAACATAATTATTTAATTTTTAGAGGCGAGGAGGCTGAAAAGTAGCAATAAAGATAAAATTAGTTAGAACTAATAACTCTTCAAAACAGGATGTTGCAAACACCATGCTCTAAACACTCCTTTACTAAATTATCTAATATTCACAGAAAACTGGGGAGTTAATGCTAATTTTTTTTCAGTTTCCAGATGAAAAAACTGAGTTTTAGAGAGGTTTTCCTAGGTCATATAGCTAGTTGAGTGTTATAAATGGGACCCAACTCAAACCATCAGATGCTGAATTTCATGTTCTTAACCTTTGTTTCATTTTCCTCATGTGAAATGGCTTTGGAGAGTCCTTATCAAGAATGAGTGGATCAAGAAAAGATAGAGAATTGGGATCAGGCAGCAATCATGAATCGCTTTGATGCATATGGCTTCTCATTGGGAGAAGTGGGATTAAATCCAGGTTCATGACTCCAAACTGTGGGACCTTGAATTCAAATCCTTGCAAATACCCTGAATACAGACACAGTTAACCAAGTTCACAGAACTCATAATTGCTTTGGATTTTAAATTTTCATGCCATTGTACAATTATCTATACTGACATCCAGAGTGGTCAAATTTATTTAACATTGATATAGATTCTGTGAAATTTAAGAACAGTAGACAAAATCTCACATGAATGTTAAACCTAGGAAAAATTTTGACAATATGATAATGTCTACTGAGTGCTTCTTATGCTCCAGGCACTGAGCTATATTATTTATAAATATTACCTTATTTAATCTTAAACTTCCTTGGGTATCACATTATAAGTTTATTTTTTATATATTTAAATTTCAAAGCTTCAGGTTTTCAAGGGACCCAAAGTCCAGGAAATGAAATAGGGTTTCAACTGTTAACAAAATGTCTGAGTTATCCAGAAGCAATAGATGAGGTTTTCCAACAGAGCCTACTGAGACCAAATTGTTGCATGATGAAAATGTGTTCTTACCATTCCTGGATGGGGAAGGTGACGAACACTGTGACATGTTCAGCCGAATGGCTCAGTGCAGTTCTTTCCTGGACAGGATGCATTTTATGCCTGCACTGGCTGTGCTCTTGAACCAGAACTACATTTCCAGTCCAGCAAACCCCTGAGACAGCCTGCTTTCAGGGTAATCAGATATAAGGTCTGGAGAATCTTGCATTTGGAAAGTATTACAAAACAGCACCATTATGAAAAACAAAGAGAAAGCTCTACAATTCACTCTTATCACAAGATCTAAAGTACTAAAAAAAAGTACAGGATAACTCTATTTTTGTTCAGTAGACAGGTGCATATATGAAAGAGTCATTTACTCACCTAGTGATAAGATATGAAGAGGAGTAATAGCTTCTAAATCAAAATAAGACTGTTTTTTGGGTGAGTGTACATGAGCATAATATTCCATGGAATTTTTTCCCCAGACAGTTAAATTAACTCATTGGAAATGTAGCATACTAAATGATTCCTTCCAAGAAGTAACATGCAATCATTTCTTTTTCAGGCTTGATTAAATTCCCTCTGCCTGTACAAATTTTATATCTGTGCCCAAATTTTATGTATCTAGTTCTGATCATTGAACAGAGCACAGACCTTGCATGATCTATGTCTAGTATTAGACAAACTCAAATGACAGGAGTTTTCTTCTTCTAGGGAGTTGCAGGGCTCCAAGGAGACCATGCACTGTATGTGGGGTTGCACCCTAAGGAATGCTATATACATAAATTCTTTGAACGTGCCCTCTTTCCAAAAAAATTGTAACACAGGTTCTTGTCCTCATCTGGTGATGGAAGCACAGTCTAAATGAAGTAGGTCTTTGTTGTAATTGAATGTAGAACCACTTTACTGAGCAAAATACATTAACTTACACCTGTCAGACTTGTTATGCACGGGAGTGGGAGACTGGAGGAGAATCTCAAAGCAGAGTCCAGTAAACAAGTCAGATAGAAAGTTAGATTCCAGGAAGGGGGCAAATTCGACAAGATTAGAAGTATTTAGATTCAGAGTCACCATTGGCTCCATTGGCTCCATTGGCGAGGTGGAGATACATACGCTTGAACTGTAGAGACAGCGCAGGACATACCCTACAGCTAAGAGAGCCTGCTTCTGTGGCCATATCCTTAGTCACTGCACAGACCACCCCTCAGCCACATGGGAAAGGGGCTGGGGGGTGCTTGGGAGCATTGCCAATGCTTTGCTGAGGAATTAGACAAGTGACAAAGAGGATGCAAATGTGAAAATATACAGCACTTGTTCGCGTTGACTGTTGTGTGCTCCTTTGCTGTGTAAGTGTTACACACAATGTAGCAGGTTTACGAAAATTCTTTAGCTAGTTTGTTAATCAACTGAACATGTATGTTTCTTCAGATATATGGAATGTGAAATATGCAGGGATGTGTAAAATGTGAGGGGAAAAGCCAGCAAAAAGAAAATTTCTGTCTTAAAGAAAATCAAAATCAAAGTCAGACATTAACAGAGTATCTTAACTCACTGTAGTTTAAAACCCAGAAATAAAGATTGTGATTTTCTTAAAAACCATTGGTAACCTGAAGCAAACCTATAAAAGCAGCACTGCCTGATCTTTGGGTTCTGTAAGACATCCCTGTGTCTTTCTAATGAAATCCCCTTCTTCCGCTTAACTCTGAATAGGGTTTGTTTGCCATTTGCAAATAAAAAATACCAACTAATAAACTGGCATAATGACATTTGCCTTGCAGGTTCTAATAGAGTTTGGGTTAGTTTTTGAAAAGGGACAGGCATACTGTAGACATTCCATAAAAGTGGCTGTTACTAGTAGGGTAAATGGATTATCTTTGCTTTGCCTGGTTTATCTTTTTGTATTTTAGGCTCAGTGAAAGAAAGGCAAAGGCTATTTAATGTTGGAACGAGGGAAGGAATGATGAATCTATGGGAGAGGAAGGGGGCATTGGCACAGAAGCAAAATCAATGCTGGTGGTCAAAAGGTGATAGATATTAAAGCTACATCACTTTCACATATTACTCAGCTATCTGCCATGTTAACTCCAGATGTAGCTCTTTCACAACACACAGCGTCAAGCTGGGAGCTTACATCTTAGAAAAATACTGATTTCATACAGGCTCTTTTTATAATTCATAAAAAAGGCAAAGGAAATTTCAAGCCAATTTCCAAGGAAAAATGTTAATTCTTTGTTAAAGAGCAGATGATTAGCACTCTAAAAATGAAAAATCTGGTAATCACGTTATAGGGGTAAGAAAGACTATCCCATAATAGATGTAGACTAGCTGTGTTGAAAATAACTGAATGGCATTTTTCATTTTATTTTATTTTCTTCCACTGACTTACATGATTGAAGGGTTGAACTATACTTATTTTGTAAAGACATGGAGTTAAAAAAAAATCAGGTATCTAGACATAAAAAAGGTATCTAAGCACAAATAGACTATAGGTCTTAGTATATAGAGACTAAACAGAGTAAAATTATGCATTAAATAGACATATTAAAATATAGTTCATTTAAGTATGTTTATATGATTTAATTGAAGTGATCAACCTTAAAATGGTCTTTTTTCTCTGTTTGAGAAAAATGTGTAAAATAAAAACTACATTGGTCAGGAAAAAATAATACATGGTAAACCAAAGTAATAGACAAATGGTTTTGTGATTTCTGTCACAGGTTTCCATTATAGTAGTGTGCCATTTGTGGTTTAATTGTATCATAGCCATAGCACCTTTACATTAAAAGTTGAAGAGTAGATGTAGATATATTTTTCAATAAATAGAAGGATTTTTACCTTAAATAGGAAGAATTATATGTACTTGTGTGCATATGAGAGCTGACATCTACACTTCCTTAGAAAAAAACAACTCCTCTTATGATTTGTAAAAGAAATAAGCAAAATGTCTCCCTTTTTGAGGAATTCACAAGCAGTGAAAGAAAAGCAACCCTCTACAGTTTACATTTAGTACAGTTTCTAATCAGTAGAGGGCTCCCTCGTCTGTACAAGACCCACATTACAAATGCACGGTCTGTACATGTAGCCAGTCACACATGGTGCACGCACATGCACACACACACACACACACACACACACATCCCATCTAGATTAATAAAGCTGTCATTTTTCATTGTTTTCAAATCACCTTTAATATCAGTTGATTTTAAAGCTTAGGGAAATGAATGCATAGGCAACACCCACTGGCAATATGTTAGAACATTCTCTACCTAAAAATACTGATAGGTGTTTACAAGTTTCTTTCATTTCACTGTGACATTCTTCAGCTACGATGTGCATTTGGCTGCTTTCCTGAATTCACACATCTCTATGTTTGCTCATGTGCTTGTGCATTTTGCAGAAGTGTCACTACCCAAGCTTTGCAAAATAACTAACTAAATCTAAGTGATGCCACTGAGGCTGGGTCTTTATTATGCCCTTCAAAACTTGAGCCTACCAAAAAAAATGCCAACTAGTGATGTTAGTTTTTAATAGAAGTCACTGAACCCAGCTGTATCTTTCTCCCGCTGAAAAATTGATGAAGACATCCTAACTGGGTTGACTTTTATTTGGGAGGGTTCCCCCCCCCCCCCCGCCTCCTTGGCCTGTGGGCTAGCTGACTCACTGATCCATAATGAAAATGCCAAAACTATGAAAACCCCACTTGGGCAGAAATTTGTAACAGAAAGGGGATTTCTGGCTGTGCAAAAGCAGGGCTGGAATAATCTCAGGCTGTACCCCCAGGCCAGTTCTCATGATATAGTTAAAAACTAGCTGGGCTGCCAACAGAATCAACTGTGTAAACATCTTGCTGATTGTTTGTCGTAGTGGCCCAACAGAAGCTTAAAAACATTAGTTTGCGTGGACCGCTGGTGGAACCCACTTATATCCAGCTGATCCTAGGTTATTACTTGGATTTTTGCTCAGCAGCCAAATCCAAGAATTCATTTGGATGCTCTTAAGGGAGATAGAAGGGTAAGTTTTACTTTGCTTCTTGAACCACAGGGCTTGTGAAACCTCTCTGACCCTCATTTCATTCAGAATAGAATCGATTGCTTCTTCCTCCTTTATGCCTCACTGGGCTATTTACTTCTGTGATCATTTTCTTGCTTTATTTGGTATCCCGTATTTCCATCAGTCCCTCCATCGTGGGGTTTAAAATGGGACCATTTTTATAGCGAAATGCTGCCTCTTGCCGTCTATCCCACTTACTCTTTGCAAAGTTGAACCTTTGAAATGCCTCATCTAGAAATCTACATATTTCTGGTCATTTCCAGAAGATGTCTGTCTCGCATACATGCATGGAAGAAGTCAGTCAACTCTCAGACAGTAACTAATGGATACATCATCACTTCAGCTCAGGATTAGGAATCCTGACTATGCCACAGATCTGAACCTTGCTTGGCAATCCAAAGCTACTGGCAGCAAAGCTGGTATTTTGATCTCCTCTCTAAATCCTGTGTTACTCTCTCAATTGGTTATAAAATTGGAGTAGAAGGGAGAAACATGTTTAATTATAACCACCTCTACTCCCCAACCTCAGCAGCTATGCAATATTATCCTCATGAAGAAACTACAGTTCAGAGACGCTAAGTAACATACAAAAATCATTAGTTAGTAAGTGGCAGTCCCAGAATTCAAACCCAGATTTTTTGAATTTCAAAGTCCTGTGCATGTTCCACAGCTCCTGTAACATGAGATATGAAATTTACCCTTGCATAGCAAGAGTTTATATCCAGATTACTATACCTCTGCCTATAAAACATGAGATGAAAATACAATGGCTTCATAGACTGAAATGAAGCCAGTCACAACACATCATTCTAAACAAATTCCTTTGTTTGGCATTCAAATGTCACCTACTCTCCATGACCACGACACCCCACTGGAGGTGCCTGTATATTCTGATGCACACGGTTCTGCTCAATAAGGCATTTCCAGCCCCTCCTCTGAGCCTTTGCTCAAGCTAGCCCTGTCAGTGTTCCCCTTACTCTCAGTTCTCATGCATCTCGTTCTCACTCATACATTAGGACCTTGGTCCTGAAGACTTTCTCCACTTACCTTGGACTTGCTCTGCTTTCCTTGAACAGTTAATGTTGTAAATCATATTTTGTGTTTATACAGAACTCTCATATTGTTTCAGAGTTTTGTAAATGCATATGCCATTTTCAGATAGCTGGATAGTAATCTTTGAGGATCATTATCATCATTACTGTATGTGTACGTGTAGATATTTGGTAAGTTTATCCATAATGGATATAGGCAGCATATATCATCAGTTAGTGATGATTTTCACTGAATTGACAAGTAAATGACCTTCCCCACCTCAAAATTACTCAAGCTCTAGCAATCATCTATCTAGAAACAATGTACCATATATACTTGCCATTTCCTTTTTTAAATTAAAAGCTAAGGGGGTTGTTTCTAAAACAATGATCTTGGATGGAAAAGAGGAGAATGAAGAAAAAAATAGGTAATACTTAAACTTTTTTTTTAGAGATTTCTATCTTCATAAAATGCTCTAATGTAAAACTTTGATATCTGTGGCAAGATAAATTTTTTTAAGTTTATTTATTTATTTTGAGAGAGACAGAGACAGCACAAAGGGGGAGGGGCAGAAATAGACACAGAGAGAGAGAGAATCCCAAGCTGCCCCCAGAGATGGGGGTCTCAGACTCATGAAGCCATGAGATCATGACCTGAGCTGAAACCAACAGTTGGATGCTTAACTGACTGAGCCCCCCAGGTGCCCCAAGGTAAAGTTTTTTGATCAAGATGGAGAATATTAAGATTGGGTTGATTTAAGCTAACAAAGAACATATACATTTTCTGTTAATTATCAGGGACTATTATAAATATATATAATTATTTAACCATGGGTAAATATCAATCTTTGAGTATGAAGTCTTTGGTAAAATTATAAATGTCAAAATACTTCATAGTACAATCAATATACAATTGATTATATCGCAAGAATAGCAGCTAGATCTCTGGTGGCAAATATTCAAATATTCAGAACAACTTAACAAGTTTTCCTTTGTAGTCATCATTTTAAAAATATTCTATAACCTAGAAAAGAGTTATAAATTATACTGAGTGAAAGTATAGGGAGGAATAAGAATTTCTGATTCTAAAAGGGATGGTAAATAATTTCATCTCTTTTACTGAATCTCAATGGTTGGCAGTGAATGTCTAGATTCTAAGGCATTAGGTTGAGAAGTCTCTGTCATGTCATGATCGATTAGTAATATCTGCAATAAATGAGGAACAGTAATGGAGAGCATGTGTTCCATACAGTTCGCTCCCTTATATCAAAGGACTCCCTTACAGTCCCATTGGCGAGATTTTGTTATTTTGTGTTCTTCTTTGGGGTCCATGATGGGTTCATTATCACTGATGTTGACCTCATAATCCAATATGAGAGCATTAAGTAAAGATGTATAAAATCCTTAGTGTTTTGGGATATGTTTAAACTGGGACACAATGGTAGTAGATTGCCAGTAGTGTTGTAAAAATAAACCAAAATCTCCAAGTGGTGGGGCAAGGAATGGGGGAAAAGGTGTTTGCTTTCCAGGGTAGAAATACTTCTACCACAACTGATTTCAAGTTATCAATGTGAAACCATTAAACAAAGCTGGGAAAGAGTATACACAATTGAAGTTAGTATGAGGGGCTACTGCATACTATTGATTATAGATACACTTCTAGGGTTGAGGGTACTGAGTGAATGGGCCATGAAGAGAGGATAGACACAAGGACTCAGAGAAAGGCCAGAAGTCCATAGGTAATCAGCCATCTGCAAATGGGCAACAGGATCTGTTGTAAATCAGAGGTCAAGCCAACATTTTGGAGTATGATAACTTAAGTACAAGTTTCAATGCCATCCTTCATAAATATACATTGTACCTTATCCATTGACATGATGTTCAAATGTTGAAGGGCCATATGTTAAAGCAGCATAGTGTATCAGTAAAGTACATGACTTCCAGAGCCAGTCTCCTTGGAGCTGAATCCAAGTTATGACATATGTTAACTCTCTAATCTTGAGAAAGTAACTTATCCATTTTGTGTCTTAGTTTTGTGATCTTTTAAAATAGAGATATTAATAGTACCTATTACATGGAGTCATATTTAAAATTAAACTAGTAATTGTAAGGTACATCGAATAATATCTGAATCTGGTGCACTGAGAATACTGTTTAAGTATTTGTAAAATAACTTGCCTTTGGACTTAGGACAGAACAACAGGACACCCATGATAAAAATGCTCATTGGGGTAACTGATTAACTGCATTTATAAACATAAGTTAATATTCACTTTTATATTATCCCAACAATTTGGGAAGATAACTGGGAATAATAATTATAATAACAAGCATACAGCATTTTTTTAAGTCCTTGTATAGTTATTTAGAGTTTTATTTCAAATTCAGTACAAGGTCAAGATTCATTTTTTATTCCTACCAAAAAATTCTTTTAAATTGTGAATTGGAACTTCTTTTTTCTGTTAAATGTATTATTGTACTCCATGATTCAAAAACCCATACCTTTTAAATCTAGAATATACTATGAATATAATAAAGGGTGCTTTTTTCTATTAGAAATCTAAAATCCTCCCATTTTCCAAATATAAACGCATGAAAAGAAAAAAGAATTCTGGCAGTGGTCAAGCTCATTATATCACAGTGATTTTTTTACCTCAGCACTAGATTTCTCAACTTCTAAGTCCGTGTAAATTCTACATTCAGTCAAGTTTTTAACTAAAGCAAGTTAAAGTAAAGGATAAAGAACCTTTCCTGCCAGTTCTGTTCAGTAGCACGTTAATCAGATTGCAGTAATAAGTATGAAACAATGCATGCAATTAGCGGTGGGTAATTTGAAACTACTCCATGTCAGTTTCTTTCGGAGCAATACGTTAGTAGAGTAATTATTTATTACCCTGAGGACATGATCAATGATCTCCCTCCATAATAATGTCTGCAAAGAGAGTAGCATCTTCATCTGCATAAAAAGGAAGCCATAGAAACTGGTATTTTTTTTCAGCTAAATAAAAGCAGAAAACTGTTTCTAAGCTGTTTCCAACTATTTCATTAGTAATGATAGATAAGCAAACCATTTGTTACACTTCAATATTTTTATGGTAACATAATGCTGAGGGGGAAAAAAAACCGATGAGCATTAGTGATTTAAATCCACAAAGCCTATCTTTATTGAGAAAGGGAAAAATGACCCATTTCTAAATGTCATTACAGTCATTAATGTGTATAGGCTAGGCTCTTCCACACACACAATAATTCACTAGTCCCTTAGCTGGAGCTTGGGGATAGAATTTATGGGAAGCCCTGAGTGATAACACATGGTCTACACAGCTGAGCCATGGTTGTCCAAAGACACCGGAGAGATGCCAGGTTAACCAGGTGGCTGCAATTAGATGGTGCATTTGAATAGTTGGGAAGGTTGTATTAGAGGCTATCATTTTGGCTTTCTGACTTCACTGTATACTAGACAAGAAATCCTTTATGTCTTTATATCTAATAATTTACCTTATTGTATCAGGAATTCTGAGGACTAGAGAAAACTCACCTTCGAAAGTAGGTAGCCTGAGTATTGAAGGGGAGGAAGCTAGAGAATGGAGTAAGCTAGAAAGGACAATGCCAGAAGTTGGACCAAGCAGAAATGGTTAGAATGATGTACAGATCTTAAATGGGGCCCTGCATTATACAATTCCAGGAGGCTCATTCATTGGGAGAATGGTACTCCCAGGAGTTGGGCAGTTGACAGCCTGCACAGCTACATGTTGGGGAACCATCCTGAGATGACAATTTGGGAGAGAGGAACATTTTATATAGAACAGGTATATGTGTTTAGCATGACATCTAGGGGAGACATCAAAGTCAACATACAGAGTAAAGATGAAATGGAAGACATGGGTAGGTTTGGGAATTCAGGTGAGGCAAAGGTCTATAAATGTTATTCAGCTGGCATCATGAGTTGGCTATCTGAGGGCACAGAGGGTTTATAGCTCCAATAGCTTCACAGATAAATCTAAACTAATATCCTTACTAGATATGTACCTTATTATATAGCATAACCATAATGTGTAGATGAAAGAGCAAAACTACTTTTGCAATATATCTAATGGAAATAATAACTTTGTAATAAAGTAAAAGTATTTTACTTTTAAGGGGGCTTTATGTTTTATCTGAGAATTGTGTTGGTGGTTGATTTCTGTTATAACTACCCAGACCTTTTCCTGCTTTGGAACAGTCTTCCTTTTGTATGAGAACTCCTTCCACTCCATATTGCAATTCTGCTGGGTGGTGTCACACTCTTGTATGACTCCATTAACTTACCCATATCTTATCAGATATGATAAGATCCTTATCTTATCTGAGTGTGGGAGCTCTCTGCCATGCTAGGCCAATTCGAGCTCTTTTTTGCAATGTTTTGCATTCAAATAGGAAAAGACAGTAGCATCTGGTGTGGTACCATGAAATTCGAAACTAGTATCTGTCAGAGGCCATGTTCCCCACCATATGGAAGAAGTTGGTCTGCAGGAGGACAAAATAGAGCTGGCACACAGAGAAGAGAGAGAGCTTTTGATGGCATTCAGGTCCCCACTTCTATTGTTCCTAAGAACCTGCTGGATCCTTGCTCTTCCTGCAGGGGTCAACTATTCCTTCAGTATCACTATACACTCTGGCTTTCTTCCAACAAATTCCTTTCTTGCCTTAAGCTAGGTTGAACCAGGTCTCTGACCAAAGCAGAATGTAATGTACTTAGCACTAAACACACACTAGGCTTAAAAAAAAAAAAAAAAAAGTATGGAGAAAAAGCACCACACATTGAAAATAAAATCCTACTGAGCTTATAGCTCTTTGTAGTTGAGTACTTAATTGCCTTTTAATTAAGATATGTGTGACTTCTAAGTATTTTTTGACTCTTTTAGGTAAGGTAATATATATTATATATACTGGCATCACTAACAGTATCTACTATAGTTCCAGGTTAAAAATAGTAGCCCCCAAGGTATTTACTGGGTTAAGTGATCAAATAATTTGCTTTTGACCATTCACTTTTAACTTTTTCAGTGTTTGGGGTTACCTCTTAGTGCACTCAAAGTAATGACTTGTAAGAGACAAGATTTAAGTTACCTCTGGGGAGTCATTATCACTTTTTCCGTCAGATTGGGCACAATATTGGTATCATTTCATGTGTTACTAATTTGGCAAGAACGGTAAGAATGGTTTCACTTCAAGAAAATCTAAAACATAATGTGGAATTTTAGGCATGTTCTTAGTTTATCTGCCAGCCAATCAACTTGGTAAAACCTAGAGTAATAGTCAAATCCCAGATATCTAAGCAGAAAAGTACTGAGAGTCAAGTTGTTGAGATCTTTAAGACTTCTCATCTAGTAAATGAAATAAGTACAGTTACCAGCAAAAGAGAAATGTTTCCTATTTGATTTTATTAACTGACTGATATGAATTAATACATTAGGATATTTGATTATGTCATAAAATGTGTATATGAGCATCATGATTCAATTTAATGTACCTATTACTGGTTGATGTGCCATTATATTAGGCTAAATTAAAAGAATTTTATGGAAAAAAAATTACAATTAAAGACTCAAAATTGATTGCATTCATAACTTAAAAAAAGATATTCTGTTCCATTAATATTTTGAATAGTTATAATGATATATCAGAAAACAATGTAGGAAGCTCAAGAGTAGACAAAGTAAAGCAAAGATAAACAGATTAAAGAGTCAAAAATAGAGTCCATTTTCTGTGCTAAATTCAGTATTTTCTCTTTAGCCCAAATTTTTAAGAACTGAAAGAGCAAGAAAAGTCACAGAGTTAACAGCTTATCTCAGCAAGTAAGTTTTAGGTCACATTGTCATAAAAGAGATTAATTTTCTTTTATCTTCCAAATTGCAAAGTAAATTATTTCCAAATAAGGCATTTTAATTTTTTAATGATGTTTTCATAGATAATAAAGTGACACTTTTAACAGACCACATCAATTCTCATAATGCAATATGTGTCTTCTGAATGGTGACCAACCATCCCAGTTTGGCCAAGATTGAGAGGTCTGGGGGACATGGGACATTCAGTGCTAAAAACAGTACAGTGCCCTAGTTGGTCATCCTATATGTGCAAATTATTTGACTTTAGATGTAAATTTAATAATCAGAAGCTAATTTGGAAAATGATGTCATTTACTCCTAAAGGCTTCTTTCTTATTATAAGAAATGAAAAATTATAAGTTGATGAAGCATGATTCCATCAGGAAACATGGCACTGATATATTGGAGCCTTTTTTTTTTTTTTTCCTTAAAAGTTCTTGCTTCTTTTAGAACAGAGAAGGACTTTGATCAGGAAACATTCTACCCTTCTTACAGGGAATATGGACCACGGACCAACAGAATCAGCATTAGATGGGAGCTTGTTACAAGTTCATAATCACAAACATAAACCTATCATGTCAAAATCAGCAGTATTAACAAATTCCTAGGCAATTCATCTGCACACAAAAGTTTGAAAAGCACTGCTCTAAACTCTTTTGCAAGAATTTTCTAAATGTACTCCAAGTTTTCTCTATTATCAGCTTACTTCTGAATTCCTGTCTAGTCCACTACAAAGCTAATGTAGCCTCATTAGCTCAGTTTCAATTAATTTGGGAGTGGTAATCATTTGACCTGGGTTGTCCTGACACTTTTGCCCTGCAAACTTTGCCCTACATTTGAGGAAGGACTCTCTAAGCAAGAGGCCATCCTTAACCAATTTAGGAAAGCCAATTCTTTTTAACATGCAACAAATTAAATGGATGTTGTCTTATATTAAAGTAGATCTGCCTGTCTAGCAGGATCTTTATTTGGAATATTTTTGTTCAAAGGCAATTCAAATTAGTGAAAAGAGGAAAGCTGCATGGGGCTGACTAACTGACACAGTCTTCCCTCATCTCAACTTTAAGTTTTATTGAGCATTTTAGTAAGCTCTTGTCTAACCTCATTTCCTATACTTTTTTGGTATGTTGAACTTCAAAATGGAGTGCACATCTTAGAAACAGCCCAACTTTTTGGGGTTTCCTTGCTTTGTCGGTTTCTTATGCCTAGAAGCCCTCTCACTATCACCCTCAACTCCCAAACTGTTGTCAGACTGAAAAGTTCATATTTATGCTTTAAATGTCACTGTAAATACCATGTTCCATAACATAAGCATCCAGGTTTTGGTTTTTCTCTGTGTAGCTACCTCCTCCACTAGTTTTAAATAATTATTATATTGAGGTATTATGGTTTTAGAACGAGAGGTCCTCCAAATGGAAAACTTGAGAGTTCTGGAGGTAAGATTCCCTTTGTAGGCTTAATAACTAATTCAGATGAGAGGTTCAATAGATATTTGCTGAATGCGTGAATGAATGAGAAACTGAGTGAGTATATAAATGATTAAATTTTAAATGATGAAACCTCACTAAGAATGAACATTCTAAACATTCTTACATATTTTTTTCAATGAATTCTGACTGCCCCAAAAGAACCAGAAGAGAGAGGCATATTCATACTTAGTCTACAAACTTGATGTAGACCCATCGTTCAGTACACATAAACACATCTTACTTTCGAGGATGATAGTGAATTAAACTGATGCTCCTTGTATTGTTTCAGCAATGTTTCCTTTGTTTAAAGTCAGCCCATCTCTGTACCCTCTGGTTTGTTACAATATCTATTTGTCCTGACAAATGGCACAATATGGCACAATGACAATATGGCACACATAGGCGTGTCTTTCCCATCACATTTTAAGTTAATATGTGTTTAATCTTTTCTAATGGGTTACACTGTTACCTGATTGAAGACTGAAGCTTGATATTTGTTAATTTGATTAACAATTGGTTGGAAAACCAATTGGAAATTGGTTGGGAAAAATGCCATTTCAAATATAGAAACAGTTATGAATTTTGACGAGACTGGAATTTAACTTCAGAGCAACTTACACTTTAGGAGAAAATAACTTTATCATAAATTGTTAGATGCAAATTCAAATCAAGTTCTTGCCCTAATTTTTTAGGAGAAGACCTAGAAGTAGTAATTTTGATGTAACCAAGCTGTACCATTCCAGATCAAGAAGAATAGTGCTCTCTATAGCAGTATAAATTGGGTATATCTAAGTGTATCTATCCCATTGCAGACTTCAGAGCAAGGGGTTGAACCTCAAATGGCTTCTGAGGGCAGGTGGATAAGTAAATGAGTAAAGTGGCCTGTGTAGGGCCCAAAGTAACCCATGAGTTAATGTTTATGCTAAAGGGGCACATTTTACACTGCACAGTAGGGTTATATATTTTAATTTCTTAAAAGAACCTAATATTCCAGATATTTATATGAAATATCCAATTGTTTAAATGTTGGGAAGTAATTTAAAGTTTTATAAAACACTATATGAGTTATGGGCACCTGGGTGGCTCAGGTCGTGATCTCAGGATTCTGGCTCAGGTCGTGATCTCAGGATTCTGGCTCAGGTCGTGATCTCAGGATTCTGGCTCAGGTCGTGATCTCAGGATTCCTGAGTTAGAGCCCTTCCACTCCCATTCTTAGAGGGCTCTGTGCTGACAGCTCAAAGTCTTGAGCCTGCTTCGGACTCTGTGTCTCCCTCTCTCTCTCTATCCCTTTCCACTCATACTCCGTCTCTGCCTCTTTCTCCAAAATAAATAAACATTAGAAACAAAATAAAAAATAAAACATTATATGAGTTTTAAAAAATGTCTACAGAGTGGATATGGTCCATGAACCAACAGTTTGTAACCTCTGTTTTAAAGAAATATTTCTCTTTAAAATTTAAATTTAGCCTGCTCTGTCTCCAAAAATAATAGGATGTTACTGAGGGGTGGAATATGTTCTGTTGAGCAGGGCTTTCCAAGGTACAATGCTTAGACAGAAAAACTGCAGAAAAGTCACACAGACTCTGGAAAGGAACTAGACAAGGCTCCATGCAAGGCGACGTGGAGTTAATTACTGGTGTGTCATGCATAGTGTTGGCATGCTACTTAGTAGCCGTTCATTAAAAGTAAGTAATCCAAAGTTTGAAAAGTGTATTCTGGGACTGTAGCAAAGTTTTCTTAGAGTATCAACATCTTTATGGGTGTTTCCCCAGCAGAGAAACGATGTAAATGTGACCACTTTCAATAGGTGATGAAAGTTTCTCTGTGTTATACTTCAAATTCATCATCCCTGAGACTTATTTAAAAATACAGTCTGGGGGCGCCTGAGTGGCTCAGCCCGTTGAGCATCTGGCTTCGGCTCAGGTCATGATCTCATGGTTCATAGGTTCGAGTCCTGCATCAAGGCTCTGTGCTGACAGCTAGCTCAGAGCCTAGAGCCTGTCTTCAGATTCTGTGTCTCCCTCTCTTTCTGACCCTCTCCTGCTCACACTGTCTCTCTCTCAAAAATAAATAAAACTTTAAAAAATATTTAAAGTTACAGTCTGGCCTCTTCTGTGTCATGAGCCTATGCCATATTTTCCAAAGAATAATCAATGAGAAAGTAGTGTCCTCTCCATAAAGCCACACTGGGAATTTTAGCAATGGCTGTAAGTAAAGAAATGTATTCAACAGTGGAAATCTATTAAGAGTTGACTGTAGGAGAAGCAGCAGTACAGTAACATGTTAGCAAAGTAGGAAAGCCAAGAGAAAGAGCTCCCATGCATAAGCCCTTTTGGAATTATCTGTACCTTTCTCCAAAAGACCTGGGAGCATGCTGACAACCTGATTTCCGGCAGTTATGTTTGAAGGGGAGAAATGCCATAATCATGTATGGATGAAAGGAATTGTGCCTTCTATTATACTGGTAAGGCATAAATTACATGAATTAGCCTCTACAACATGCATACAACATTTCAACTTCATATTATAATGCTTTGAATTTTGTGAACGCTCACTAACAATTTTATATAACTGCAAACTAACATCAACATTTATAAATACCAGTGTGATTGCTGTTGGTTTTATAAGAATGAAATAGGAAGTATGTGGTACCTCACTCTTGTTCCCTCTTTGCCTGGTTCATTGGTGTTCCCTTACTGCTTACCACTTCGATGAACCAAAAACATTCTTTCTTTTTCTCCCTGCCTTTCTAGAACTTCCCAGAATACCACATCACATCCAAGCCTGCATAACATAAGATCGTGTTACCAAAATAAACTGAATAGACTTTATGAACACTATGCATAGAAACAGCTTAGGATAGGTCCAAATCAAATCATTCTACTTCAAAATATTGGCATGATTATGTTTCGCTTCTTAATAATCACAATATTCTTACAAAGAAAAGACATCATCACAAGATGGTCAAGAATATGGGATCTATGAGTGTTTTGTGTTGTTTTTATTTCTTTTTTTTTTTTTCAGATCAGCTCTATTTATTGCAAAATACTCACTCTCTCATGACTTCCCTCCATCTTATTTCTCCAGTTGTTCTGCAGATAGTTACTCTTTTCCATGCTTGGGTATCAGAAGAACCCCAAACTTTAGTTCTCACATTCTCAGAGTCTTTCTTACAGTGATTGGAATGACCCAAACAGACAAATATGAATTGGACAACCACAGTTTTTAATGTTTTCTCATTTGTCCACTTGGTTAAAATGCAAGTTGGCCAATGGACTCTTACATCTACACATTGATTTCTGCTGCATGAGAGAAGCAGTGCATTGTCCAAAAATTCGATACAGGTGGTTATGTGAAATATAAACTCACTCTTTTTTTTTAATAATAGTTTATTGTCAAATTGGTTTCCATATAACACCCAGTGCTTCTCCCCACAAGTGCCCCCCCTCCATGACCATCACCCTCTTCCCCCCTCCCCCTCCCCCTTCAGCCCTCGGTTCATTTTCAATATTCAATAGTCTCTCATGTTTTGTGTCCCTCTCTCTCCCCAACTCTCTTTCCTCTTTCACCTCCCTATGGCCCTCTGTTAGGTTTCTCCTGTTAGACCTATGAGTACAAACATATGGTATCTGTCCTTCTCTGCCTGACTTATTTCACTTAGCATGACACCCTCGAGGTCCATCCACTTTCCTACAAATGGCCATATTTCATTCTTCCTCATTGTCATGTAGTACTCCATTGTGTATATATACCACATCTTCTTGATCCATTCATCAGGTGATGGACATTTAGACTCTTTCCATGATTTGGCTATTGGTGAAAGTGCTGCTGTGAACATTGGGGTACATGTGCTCCTATGCATCAGCATTTCTGTATCCTTTGGGTAAATCCCTAGCAGTGCTATTGCTGGGTCATAAGGGACTTCTATTGATAGTTTTTTGAGGAACCTCCATACTGTTTTCCAGAGTGGCTGCACCAGTTTACATTCCCACAAACAGTGTAGGAGAGTGCCCATCTCTCCACACCCTCGCCAGCATCTATAGTCTCTTGATTTGTTCATTTTAGCCACTCGGACTGGTGTGACGTGGTATCTCAGTATGGTTTTGATTTGTATTTCCCTGATGATGAGTGACGCTAAGCATCGTTTCATGTGCCTGTTGGCCATCTGGATGTCCTCTTTGGAGAAGTTTCTGTTCAGATCTTCTGCCCATTTCCTCACTGGATTATTCATTTTTTGGGTATGGAGTTTAGTGAGTTCCTTGTAGATTTTGGATACTAGCCCTTTATCTGATATGCCATTTGCCACTATCTTTTCCAATTCTGTTGGTTGCCTATTAGTTTTTTTTTTATTGTTTCCTTTGAAGTGCAGAAGCTTTCTATCTTGATGAGGTCCCAATAGTTCATTTTTGTTCGTAATTCCCTTGTCTTTGGGGATGTGTCGAGGAGGAAATTGCTGCGATTGAGGTCAAGGAGGCTGCTTCCTGCTTTCTCCTCTAGGATTTTGAAAGTTTCCTGTCTCACATTCAGGTCCTTTATCCATTTTGAGTTTATTTTTGTGAATGATGTAAGAAAGTGGTCTAATTTCATTCTTCTACATGTTGCTGTTCAGCTCTCCCAACACCACCTGCTGAAGAGGCTGTCTTTTTTCCATTGGATACTCTTTCCTGTTTTGTC
>NC_043700.1:132602390-132683206 GCF_006229205.1 Suricata suricatta
AAGAATGCTGGTGCAACTTTGATGGGGATTGCATTGAATGTGTAAATTGCTTTGGGTAATAAAGACATTTTCACAATATTTATTCTCCCAATCTGTGAGCATGGAATGCTTTTCCATTTCTTTGTGTCTTCTTCAATTTCTTTCATAAGTCTTTTATAGTTTTCAGCATACAGATCTTTTATATCTTTGGTTAGATTTATTCCTAGGTATTTTATGGTTTTTTGTGCAGTTGTGAATGGGATCCGTTTTTTTATTTCTCTTTCTGTTGCTTCATTTTTGGTGTATAAGAATGCTACTGATTTCTGTACATAGATTTTGTACTCTGCAACATTACTGAATTCATTGATCAGTTCTAGAAGTCGTCTGGTGGAGTCGATTGGGTTTTCCATGTAGAGTATCATGTCATCTGTGAAAAGTGAAAGTTTGACTTCTTCTTTGCCAATTCTGTTGCCTTTAATTTCTTTTGTTGTCTGATTGCTGATGCTAGGACTTCCAACACTATGTTAAACAACAGTGGAAGTCACTCTTTTTAAATCTTCTTGTCTCATTCTTTGCTGTCTGTCCATTCTTCTAACATATTAATAAGGAGATGTCCATTTATTTTTCAGTTGATTGCTGACTGTCCATTTTCACATCTTTAGTGAATTTCAGTTTTAATGTCACTTTATTGAGAAGCAGCATATGGTCTAGTACATGAGCTTTGGAAGAGGGAAGCCATCAAGGAAAATCAATCATACTAGAGGTCCTCACCTTCTAGGAAGTGGAAAGACACATTTTGACTTCTATTCATATCACACTGGCTCTGTTCCTTTATTTCTGCATGATAGAAACAATTAAGATGGAAATCTAAACTTCAGTGTAACTAAAGGTGATATGTCATGACTTAGCACTCCACATATTCAAATAGTAGTTTTCTAAGACTCATCTAGCCACGTTGTAAAACCAGATCGTGGAAGGCTGAAGTCCTCACATACCTCTAAATGACAATTTGTATTACATTAAAAGGCTGGTGTTATGGCACCTATATTAATTACCAACCATATCAAAATGTAATTATTGCTCTGTTTTCATTTTGATTGAAGGATGGGGGTGCATGTGGAGGTTCTTTCCATTCTAGCAACCAGAAAAGACCAAGGTGACTTTGGTGAGGAAGTTGTCTTGTGATGCTATCATTATCAGTAATTAGCCACAGTTAGTAAGCTTCTATTAATCAAATCCACATCTGGAAAGACTTTCACTAATTCTGTGAGATGAACAGTGCTGTTTGCAAAATTTAAAGCATGGGAGGTAACATTGCATAACTTTCAAAGCCCACACAAAGAAAAGAAGAGAGAACCTTATCATCAATACTTAGATAATCTTATTTAATTAAACCTATTGTTTATAAAATTATATATAACATCTATATACACATATAACTGAATGGTTAAAAACACTCTTTTGACAAAGTTGGAAGCTCCAAATAAAAATGTTTAAGCTTTTCTACACATATTCCTCTCATACACTAGTTAATACGATACTACAGTAAATTTCTAAGCATGTTGTAAATACATAGGCGAAGATGAAAATTTCAGTTTCAGGGCATATAAATATAAATCCTTGGATTTCTAGGAAAGGAGAAAAATACCCAAATTCTGAGGAACAATGAAAGGATGAGGAAATGATATTATTATTTCCAACCCAAGAAGGGGGGATAAAACTCGTAAAGAAGAAGCTGCATGTTGGATCCTCTCCTGTGCTCCCAATCAAATATTCAGGGAACATAGGCACCTCTGTAGGGACCTACCAGAGGCTAGAAGATGTAGAACTCTCCAGTGATAAAGAGAGAAAAGAAAAGACTAAACAATGACAGAATTCTCTCCAGCTCTAGAGAGACTATTACAGGCATAAAAAGGAAAAGATTCCAAAGTGGTAATTATCCATTAAAAATGTCTAGGATTAGGAATATTCATTTCAAACATAGAGCACCTTCATCTTCTGGAATAAATCTGGTCCTTTGACTCTTTTTTTTTAACCACAATATAATTGACATATAACATATTAGTTTCAGTTGTACAATGACGATCTGATATTTATGTATACTGAGAAATGGCCACTATAATAAGTCTAGTTAACATCCATCACCATACACAGTTGCCAAAAAAATCTTCATCTTGCAATGAAGACTTATAAGACTTATTCTTTCAGCAACTTTCAAATATGCAATACAGCATTATTAACTATAGTCTTCATGCTATACATTATGTCCCCATGATTTAATCTTTTAACTGGAAGTTTATACCTTTTGACTCCCCTCATCCATTTCACCCACCCTTGTTGGCCATCTATATATCTTCTTTGGGGAAATGTTGACTCATCTTACTATTACCCAACCACATGGCTCCATACTTCATTTAGTTTTACTAGCTCCTGATCCAAATCCTTTCAGGGAACTATATTTAGGCTTAAATGTGGTGTAGCACCTACTACATATGCTTCATGTTCTAGATAGAATGGGAAGAGTATAGGCTGAAGTCTGTTGGCCTAAGTAAAAATTCTGAGGATACCATTTTCTAGTCAGGAAACTTTGGACAATAAATTATACCTTCTTGAGTATTTTTTTCTTCTCTAGATCTTCTGCAAAGGCCAAGTCATGTCATGCTTTATAAATTTCTTTACAAATAAAAGAATGATGTTCTTATAAAAGGAAATAATGGTCTGAAAATTCTTCCAACAATCCCACAAATGCATCACCCACTGTTGCATCTTTTTTAATTCAATTATTATTGTTTTTTTCTCTGTAAGAACATATGTCAATTAATGAAAGTTAGTGATAACATTGGATTCAATCTTTCTATTTTTAATTCATTGATTAATACTCCTATTAAACTATAGCCATTTAAAAAAATTAGTGGTGCTAATGTTATTGTTACTAATATCATTTTGTGATAAATATGTCAATATACCTAAACTATGTACTGTGTTTTATTCACAAATTAAATCGGGGTTAAAAAAAATCAACCTGGTCTAACCAACAGGTATTATCATAAATCATCCCATTTCTGACATGTTACTGTGTGTGTAGTAAGATGTGTAGTAACATAGTAAGATGTGTAGTAACTTTCCAAAGCAGCCTTCACTATGTGCCAGACTTGGAAAAAAAAATCCTCCTCCCATGTGCCTGTGGTTGGCAGACAGAGAGAGCTCTTGAATGGTTCACTAAATTCAAACATTTGATCCCAGTGTCACTGCCTCTCTACCATTTGTGACTTCATCTCTTCCATTTAGCTCAGTAGCTCAGTACTTCTTGGCACCTTCTGCTTTTCACTTAAATATCCCTGTTCATGTCTTCATGCAAAGAACTCTTAACACCATTTCCAATTCAACCCAATCCTTAGGACTTTCACTACCATATTTCACTTCTATTCATCCATTAAATAACTGAGAGATAACCAAGTAATGCTTTAAGGACCAGATACAGTAGTGAACAAAGTAACAAAGATCTTTGTCTTTATGGTGTATTCAGTCTCTGGAGGAAGTGAGGAAAGACATAATAAATAATAAGCTAATAAAAAAGTAAATTTTTTTAGTATATTTGATGACAAATACTATGGAAAAAAAGTTATAATAAGAGCCTTAGGAGTGCCAATTTGAATAGTAATAGGAGGACACAGAGTGGGTGAATCTTCACTGAGACTCATTTCAGGAGCAAAGCTTTGAAGCAGGAAGCAAATGTCATAGATATTCGGAGTGAGAATATACCTCCTGGTAGGCACAGTAATGAACATGATAAAGGGAGAGTAGGCAAGGTAATTGAGAATAGATATATGGAGTGATTTTAGTAATTTGCAGATAAATATTAATTAAAGAGGGAAGTATGGGGCTGTATGACTCAGCTAGTTGAGTGTCCAACTCTTGATTTCAATTCACATCATGATCCCAGAATTCTGGGATTGAGCCCTGCATTGGGCTCTTTACAAGGCATGAGCCTGCTCAAGGTTCTATCTTTCTCACTCTGTCTCCTTCTGCCCCTCTCATTCTTGCTCATGCTCTCTAAATAAAAAATTTAAAAAAAAAAGAGGGAAGTAGATACAGGAAGAATGAAACTTGGTAAAGCAATAAACTGTAGATCATACTGAAAATAAAAGAGTATAAGAGTTGGAAATGTTGAAGATGGAGACTGAAAATACAGAAATAGTGAACAGAAAGTGACATGCTTAAAACTGAGATACCTAAAGGATGCACTTCTTGGTATTGACAAAATCTAGGGGGTTACCATGTGCAAAAGTCCTAAGATGAGGGAATGTCAAGCTTGCTCAAGAAAGCAAAAATCAAAGGGGACTCAAGAAATCTTTAGAAAACAAAATGAAGTCATTCTGAGGGTTTAGATTTGTAATAAGCAGTTTATGGCTTCTCTTTCCAGAGTGAGAAACAAGATTTGTTGAACCCTGATATCTCAAATATTGTCTTCTTTATATCTAAATATTTGCCTATATTCTTTTCCTTTTTCTACTTCTTTCCCCTACTAACTCTACCTGAAACTCAAATTTGTCCTGAGGACAGTCCTTTCCTCAGAGCACTGTTTCCTTCAGTCCTCAGCATCATGATCATGGAGATGTGGTAAGTGTCCTTCTTGCTTCTTATGGATATTTCTAGACTACAGTTTCTCCCTCCTCTCTGAAATCTGCTTCTTTGAAGCTTATGCCATCAGAATATCTCACTCTTATCCCTCCCAATGCATTGCAGACCCTTGGCTCATTTGCCATCATTCTTCAAATATTTCATTCCCTAGTTCATTGTACTTCTATTTTTTGGCTGTACAATTCTGAACATTTTAATATTTAGTAAAAGAACATTTCCAAAAGCCTGGTTATTCATTTACTAAGCAAATATTTATTAGGACTTAAAATGTGTCTAGCACTATTGTAGGCACTGGGTCCATGGTTGTAGATGAGAATAACAGACATAGATAGAAAATGACATGAGCAAGATGGCATAAGAGGAAGGTGGTACCTCCTTCTCTACATAATCACGCTGATTCAGCAACAATTCATTGAAAAATGTCCTTTGTGACAAATCCAAAAACTAATAAAATCTCCTGTACCTCAGGAAATCAAAGACACCAAAACCCCTGCTCCCCACTCAGCATCATACGATGAGGAAGAGGTCCCCAAGCTCTTAGTGTCTCCCTGGGGAGGGAAGAGGTTAGTTCATGTATCCAGCATTCCAACTTTTTTGAGGGGATTCCCCAGAGGACTGACCTATATTTTGCCAATCTTGGAGCTCTAATGGGTCCAGCACCTGGGAGAAGAAAGATAGCAGTTTGGATTGTTAGATATCATAGATTCTCCTGCCTGCTCAATATAGAGAGAATAGACAAAAAAATGCCAACTTTCATCTTCCCCCTATAGAGGGAAAGAGTTTATCCATACATCCAGCATCCCAACTACTCTGGAGCTGCCTAAAGAACCGTCATCTGTCCTGTCAAGTTGGAGTTGTGAGGAGTCTGATTCATTCTAGTCACCTGGGAGAAGACAGAGATGAAAGTTTAGACAAGTAAACATCCTAGCACTCCTGATATCCCAGAACATTGTGGAGCAAACAGATAAAAAACACAGCTGTTTGCTTCTCCTCATGGAGACAGAGTTGGTAGAAGCTCTTAGAATCTCTGCTCGAACTGATTGGTAAGGATCCTCCCCTGTACAAAGCCCATACGTGAGAACTGATAGAGGTGCCTGCTTCATCTTATGTGCAGACACCAGCACATCAAGGAAAATTAAAAATTAGGCAAAGATGCTCTAAACATGGGAATAAGATAAATCTCAAACAACTGACCCTAATTAAATGAAGTTATTTGATTTACATAATGTAGAAATTCAAAATAACTGTCTTAAAGATGTTCTTTGAGTTCAAGAGAAAAATATAACAACAAAGCAAGAATTTCAACAAAGACATAAACAAATATTAAGAAGTACTGAACAGAAATCATGGAGCTAAAGAACACTATAATTGAAGTGGAAAATTCAGTAGAGAGGCTCAATAATAGACTAGATCAACCAGAAAAAGGATCAATGGACTTGAAAATGGATCATTGATCTCTTCAATCAGAGAAGTCAAAAGAAAAAAAAGAAAAAAATCTGGAAAGAATAAAGAAATCTTAAAGGATTTAAAAAGCATCATGAAACAGATCAATAAACATAAGGCATACATATTGGAAAGAAAGAACATCCCAAAAGATCTAAAAAAGTCAAATAAAAATGGTAGGATGAGTTTAGTAAAGTCAGAGGACATAAGGTCAATACACAAAAATCTATGGTATTTCTGGGGCACCTGGGTGGTTCAGTTGGTTAAATGAAAGACTCTTGATTTTGACTCAGATCATGATCTCAGGGTCATGTGATTGAGTCCCATGTCAGTCTCTCCATGCCCAGTATGGAGCTGGCTTAAGGTTCTTTCTCCCTCTCCCTCTGCCCCTCCCCTACTCACATGCATTCTCTCTCTCTCTCTCTCTCTCTCTCTCTCTCTCTCTCAACACAAAAATATATGGTATTTCTATTTGAAATATTAAAAATAGTCTTAAAACTCACCAATAAGAAAACAAGCAACCCCATCAAAAATAGGTAAAAGATTTGAATACATACCTCACCAAAAATATATATTGATAGAAAATAAGCATATGAAATGATATTCAACTTCATGTGTCATTAGAGAATTAAAAATTAAAACAATGAGATACCACTACACATTTACTAGAATTGCAAAAGTCCAAACACTGACACCACCAAATGCTGGCAAAAATATGGAGCAACCGGAATTCTCATCATTGCTGGTGGAAATGCAAAATAACGTAGTTACTTTGGAAGACAGTTAGGCAACTTCTTATAAAAGTAAGGATACTCTTAACATACGATCCAGTAATCACATTCCGCGGTATTTATCCAAACAGGTTGAAAACATATATACACAAAAGCCTGCACATGAACATTTATAACAGTTTTATAATTGTCAAAATTTAGAACCTACCAAGTCATTCTTCATTGATAAATGGATGAATAAAATGTGATACATCCGGACGATGCAATATTTTTCAGTACTAAAAAGAAGTGAGCTACCTAACCATGAAAAGACATGGAGGAAACTTAAGTTCCTACCACTAAGGGAGAAAAGCCAATCTAAAAGGGCTACATACTGTCTGGGGCAGCTGGGTGGCTCAGTCTGTTAAGTGCTCCACTGCAGCTCAGGTTATGATCTTGCAGTTTGTGAGTTTGAGCTCCACACTGGACCTGTGCTGATATCCCGGATCCTGCTTCAGATTCTGTGTCTCCTGTCTCTGCCTCTCTCCCACTCCCACTCTCTCTCTCTCTTACAGAAATAAACATTTAAAAAGTTAAAAATATATAATTAATAAAATAAAAGGGCTACATACTGGATGATTCTTACCACATGACATTCTTAAAAAGGCAAAACCCTGGAGACAGTAAAAAGATTAAAAAGATCGGTGGTTGCTAGAGTTGGGGGCAGGGAAGGCTGAATAGGGAGAGCACAGAGGATTTTTAGGGCAGTAAAACTATGCGTATAATATTACAATGGTTGAATGTATGGCATTATTCATTTATCAAAACCCATAGGATGTAAAACACCAAGAGTGAACTCTAGTGCAAATTACAGTCTGTGGGGGAAAATGATATGTCAGTGTAGGTTCATAGAGTGTAACTTTGTTGCAGGATGTTAATAGTGTGGAAGACTTGGAGTGTGTGCAGCAAGTATACAGGAACTCTAAAGTTTACTCAACTTTGCTATGAACCTAAAACTGTTCTAAAAAATAAAGTCTATTAGAAAAAAAAAACCTCAGTGGTCACGTCAAGATTTAAAAAGAGCTGCTCTTCAGAAAACACTGTTGAGAGATTTAAAAAAACAAGCCATGGAGTGTGTGTGTGTTTGTGTGTGGGGGGGGGGGGGGGGGGGGGGGTTGGTCAACAATGGCCAAATCATGGAAAGAGCCTAAATGTCCATCACCTGATGAATGGATCAAGAAGATGTGGTATATATATACAATGACGTATTAGATGGCAATGAGAAAGAATGAAATATGGCCATTTGTAGCAAAGTGGATGGACCTCGAGGGTGTCATGCTAAGTGAAATAAGTCAGGCAGAGAAGGACAGAAACCATATGTTTGCACTCATAGGTCTAACAGGAGAAACCTAATGGAGGACCATGGGGAGGGGAAGGGGGAAGAGAGTTGGAGAGAGAGAGGGACGCAAAACCTGAGAGACTACTGAATACTGAAAACGAACTGAGGGTTTAAGGGGGAGGGACAGGAGGAAGGGAGGGGGTGGTAATGGGGGAGGACACTTATGGGGAAAAGCACTGGGTGTTGTATGGAAACCAACTTGACAATAAACTATTAAAAAAATGATGACCTCATAAAAAATTAAAAAAAGAAAACCACAATGAAATGCCATTGCATGTTTTATAAAGGGCAACATTCAAAAGACTGACCATATCAAGTATTTGCAAGTTTGATGAAAACTCAAGCTTTCATGCATTAGTGCTGTTGATTTCATAATATTTCATAATACGTTCTTTCATTATATGATGCAGTTGATTTAGAAACAGTTTAACAGATACATGTCTCATATGATGATTCCTTTCTAGGTGTTTACCCAGAAAATGAAAACACTTCCACAAAGACTTATTAACTAATGTTCATGGTTGCTTCAAAATAACTATTTTAAGTAGCTAAAAAAAAAAAGGGAGGGGAGAAAACATTCCATGGGTTCATCAAATCAACAGCTGAACAGATAGGCAAATTGTGGTATATAATATAATGAAATATTACTCAGCAATAAAAAGATAAAAGGGAATAAAATAATATATGCAACAACATGGAAGACTCTCAAAAACATTACAGTGAGTGCAAGAATACAAATGGATATATATTGTACCCAAAAGGGTATATATTGTATGGTTTTACTCATATGAAGCCCTAGAAAAGACAAATTGAATCTTTTGGGCAGGAAAACAGGGGAACATTTTCAGATGTTGTACATTTCCTTTGAGTCCCTCCTCTTTGTCTTTTGTGTATCTACAGAGGGTTTTTGCTAGTTTTTTACCATGCAACTTACATGATCATAACGGTCTATTTTCAGCTAATAATTTACTTCAATTAACTTCAATTACATACAAAACTTTACCTTTATACTTCTCTCCCCAAATTTTATGTTTTTGATGTCACAATTTGCCTGTTTTTATATTGTGTATCCATTAAATTATTATAGCTACAGTTATTTTTTAAAATAATTTATTGTCAAATTTGTTTCCATAGAACACCCAGTGCTCTTCCCCACAAGTTCCTTCCTCCATCACCACCACCTCTTTTCCCCCCTCCCCCTTCAACCCTCAGTTCATTTTCAGTATTCAATAGTCTCTCAGGTTTTGTGTCCCTCTCTCTCCCCACTCTCTTTCCCCTTTCCCCTCCCCCTGGTCCTCCATTAGGTTTCTCCTTGTCTCCTGTTAGATCTAGGAGTGCTATAGTTATTTTTAATACTTTGTCCTTTAAATTTTATACCAGAACCTTAAGTGATTATTGCACCACCATATTACAGTATTAGGTATTCTGGATTTGACCATATGCTTACCTTTACTTGTGCTTTATATTTTCACATTTTCATGAATTTCATATTTTCATATTTTCATGTTGCTAATTATTATCCTTTTATTTCAGCTTGAAGAACTCCTTTCAGCATTTCTAATAAGCCAGGTACAATGGTGATGAACTCCCTTAACTTTTGTTTGTTGAGAAAGACTTTATCTGAATGTATCTTAAAGTTGAGCCACAAAGGAATTTCTTGGTTCATATGAGCAAAACATAGCTCACAGAAACAAACTATAGGAAGGCAAGAAAGAAGCCAACCTCACACAAAAGTAGAACCAGGATTTCAAATCTTGGCAGGCCTCTCCGTTTCTCTTTTCAAGAGTAACTATTTGCTGGCCTTGATTTCCCAAGCTGGAAAAACAGGAACAGCTTACAACTCCTGGAGTTAAATTCTTACAGCCTCATGAGCAGGAAGAGATCTTTCCCATTGGCTCAAATTTTAAACATCTGAGAAAGAACTTTGATTAGCTTAGTGTGGTTCATGTGACCAGCTCTGGACCAATCACTGTAGCTAAGGGTTTAGAGTACTGTGGGCTTCCTTTGAGTTAATTGGTGACTTTTTAACCAAACACTCTGTTGAGAAAACGAAAGTTATTTAAGGAGAAAACTGGTACTTTTAGAATACATATTATGCCCAGAAATAAGGGAGAGGCAGTTTTTTTCCAAAGATAAAAATAGCACAAATTTACTGAATGATTTAAAACTAAAAATCTACTCCTATATTTTTATCCAAATAATTTTTCCTTTAAAGAAAAATATTTCAAATTCTCTTAGTCTTGTATCCAACTGGGATAGCAAATTCATAATGCATTTATTTTCTATCTTTAAATTTCTTGCCAACCAAGAACGTGAACATTTTAATTTTCCAAAAGTTGGTAAGACTTTTCTACACATTTTATTAAAGAAGAGAACAATTGTTCCTATAATTAAAAAACTGCTCAGTTCAAATAAAGAAATGAAGCCGCTGAGACACCACCAAGTTCCTTCTTACTTGCATATTGTAATGTTGCTATACTGCTGGATTCCTTTTCCTATGCTGGGTTACATTCACTACAGATGGTACATCTGACTTTAGAGCAGGTGTTGTAGCAGGCCTCGCCCACAGCATCCTGATACTTACCACCTGGACAGTTTCCAGCCTCAGATTGGTCTTTGAGTTGTTGAGGAGATTGTCAGGGAGATGGATAGTATAAGCCATATTGGAATTACCTATGATAAATGACACATTTTACTCCACTCTTCTCAAAAGACAAGCTGTGAATCACAAGACTGTGCAGTTAAACCTGATGAGTATTTCCTTCCATGTCGAAGGTGCCTAAAAACACATTCACATCCAGACTGGGATCACCTGAACAAATCAGAGCACCTAAGCTTCACTGACTTACTACTGGGATATGGAAACCAACTGAGTGCAGTTCAAGATTTGCAAATTTGAAGGATATTTGCTGTAAAAATTGTCCTGTGACTCAATTTGGCAACAGTTACCTTTCAAGCTCAGCATCAAGCCAGGTTTTATTAGTTAGGCTAAACTAGCCTACAGTAGCAAATAAAGTCTGAAATCTCTATAGCAGAGTTCAATACAATTTCAATGCTTCCTTACTTAACAGTCCAATGATATTGATGAGGTAGGGAGAGGAGGGACAGTGGTAGAATCTGCTCCAAGCAGTAATTCAGAGACACAAAATTCTTCTATTTCAATGCTTCCAAATTCAACAGGTTCCCAGAATCACTGTGGAAAATGAAAACAATGACAGATTATGTGTGAGAGATTTTTATGAGACAGATCTGGAAGTAAATTTACCATTCATACTATATTCCTTGTGCAAAACTGGATTACATATCCCTAATATAACTGCAAGGGAGCAGAAAATGTAGTTTAGCAGTATGTCCAAAAACAAGAACACAGAAATGGATATCAATGATTATTAGCAATCTTTTACACAGTCACTGCAGGAATGCAAATGAGAAAACAGCAAGTCACTGAAAAATTACAATCTCCTAGAGAGACATCAGTGATTTTTCATCTGCAAGGAAGTTTCAAGATTTTATTTATTTTTCTAACACCAGGGAATAAAATGTACTTCTTAGAAATGGGTAAACATATTTCTCAAACCACAAAAGAAAAATACACTAAAATCTCCAAAATTTCAATATTACCAGCTCAACTATCACAGAGAGTAACTTGCCTATTTTAGTATTCCTAAACTAGAAGACAAGTAAAATCCAGCTAATAAATTTACCAAAAAAGAAAAGATGCATTATAAAATTCTCAGTTCATTCAAGAAACCACTATCTATTAATTATTTCATAAAAAGTTATATAAAAATTATAAACAGGTTGCAAATAAATCCACAATTAGGAAAAAAATATGTATTCTTAATCTCTGTTCTCTTCATGGCTGCCCACTCCAATCTTTTGAAATTTAGAAACATAGGTGATTTTCTTATGATCAAGGGTAGGCTATTATTTCTGGGACATCATAAGAGTCATTTATCATGATTTCTGGGGCTTTGGTAGGGAAGACAGTAATGTTCATGTTGTCCCTGACTTTATCCTTGCCAAGAGTTGCCAAGCCGGAATTCAAATCAAATATGTTGACCCTAGATATCATGCTCTTTATTATAATGTTATACTCTCAGTCAAGTCAGTACAGATGAGAGACAGAAAGTGTTTTATAATTAAACAATAACTCTATGATGACCAACATATACTTTCCTAATCAGCCACTATGCTCCTCCTTTCTTCTGAAAACCCCTTCCTGTGAGCTTCCCTTGTACAATGTCAATATTAATCATTTGCATTAATTTCTTTACCAGGTCTATAATCCACCAAATTTATTGGTAACTATTAAACATTCTAGATTCATGAACTTGCTTTCTATCAGGTTGAATTATTGGATACTCGAGCACTGTAGTTCCTGCCCATTTGGTAGCCACAACTCTACACATGTGTGTACATACATGTGTGGGCACACACACACACACACACACACACACACACACACGTTTTCTTTTAATCACAGAAAACTGAAATGCCATAAGCAATCGAGCAATGACATTGCAAAAGAACTCAGAAGATTTTTACCAGTGAAAAAATGGCTCAAGAACCAAAAGATAAAAATAAAAGTAAATACTATGCTGCAAAATAATTAGGATAAAAGAACAAGGTTCCCAATTTAGAAGACATATTAATATTTGGTGTGTCACTTTAAATTACTGTTTTTCAGATAATTTATCTCTAATTTTTCAGTTCCTCGCAGAATGAAAAATAAAACATATGTGAAAACCTGAATTGTTTACAAGAAACCTGTTCATTACATGTTTCTGATCATGTGTTTGGGTATATAATCTATTATAACAAATTTAATTGTGTCTGCTTACTAACTCTTCTAGAAGAAATAGACATGTGATTGAAAAATTCTTTTCTCTGACTCCTATATTTAAAACCAATTTATTATTTTAAATTCTAAATAAATTATACTTTAAATATTATGAATAGAAGCTTATATGATGCTTACAGCAAACCCCAATTATAGACAAGGTAAAATCTTTCATTCTGGATAAGATGAAGAGACAATGAGTTATTGCTATTTCTTTCTTTGTTCTTTATATTTTCTTAAATTCTCATGGAAGTTTTTATTAATGTTCTCATTAAAAAAAAATAGGACATTGAAACTAATACAAATGTATCCAGAGTCACTGAGAAATACAGAATAGAATACCTGACCCTATGCCTCTCCCTCAGTTCTCATCAGTGAAGACATAGGGATACCAAACTAATAGAAAATAGCCATGATGAGAGGAGAAGAGAGACAATCTTGCCATAAACTCAAACAGGAAGACAATGGTATTTATTTATCCAAACATTTATCCCTTGTTCTATGCATGTATTCATTCAAACTTTCCCAGGTCTTTGCAAAAATATATTTGAAGGGGTTTTGTGTTAATATAATTTCATTATGGAAATCCTGAGTGGGCTGATATGAAAAGCATTCCATGTTTATTTATTTTTTAATGTTTTTTATTTATTTTTGAGAGACAGAGAGAGACAGCGCAAGCAGAAGAGGGTCAGAGAGAGAGGGAGACACAGAATCCAAAGCAGACTCCAGGTTCTGAGCTAGCGGTCAACACAGAGCCCAACACGGGGCTCGAAACCACAAACCATGAGATCATGGCCTGAGCCGAAGCCGGACACTTACCCGACTGAGCCACCCAAGTGCCCCGCATTCCATGTTTATTAAATCATACTACTACTGCCTTCTTCTAAAATTTATTTTGATGGCAAATGTATTAAAGCATTTCTAACGTGAATGCAAAATTTCAGAAGTTAGTGTTTAGATGTGAAATTTGAACTAAGGTTCTTATATTCTTGTACACAGGGCTGTTGCTAGTTCATATTGTGCCTTTGAGGGAACAAGGAAAAGTCCTCCTTAGGGGAAGTCATCCCTGTGGCTGCAAAGCTTGGCAAACAATTAAAGTCAGGGTTAGTGCTAAGAAATTGTGCCCCTTTCCCCCACCAGATGTAGGCCCACATCAGGCACTTGGATGGCAAGCAGAACATGAACCGTGTTACAGCCTCCACCACTCCAGGCACTGGGAGCTTTGTGTAGGGCAGAGCCAGTGCAGCTCCACGCGGTGGCCCTGGCTAACCTCTCCCCCAATCCTATCAACTGAACTCAGTAACTACAGTATCACCCTAAACAGCTCACAAATTCACCACCACAGACCCCAGATCTCTTGACTCTGCATCAAAAAACATTGTGTGCCTTTTCCTCAAAAGAATATAATTGATTAAATTCAATTCTTGTCTTGTAAAATCCTTATTTATAATATATTCAATTTTAAATTATCTTATCTTATAAATCAAAGACCAATCCTATTACAATAAATAACTTTCACCCTTACTTGAGCACTTTGGGACTGATCAGGAATTAATTAATTAATTGCTATTTTTCTACCTAATTTCCTTAGATAATTATTCCAACCATTATTTACTTTCAATATACTGTCATACTCTCTTTCATTTTTATCACTGTAAGTAGCTTTACATTTTACTTGAGTGAGACATTAGTATAACCACATATGAACTTCAATTTTTTCTCTTCTGCTTGAGACTATATCTGTATTAATATTTTATGCATTCCTTTTCTTTCTATGTTAGAATTTTTTAATTTTACTTTTGAAGCCTGAACCTCAATGCATATTCTTTAAATAGAAATGTATCTACATGTCCATATAAACCAGGTCCTGTGCTATCTGATGGGGAAATACTGCTGAAAGACAATGACATGTTCCTTCATGAATATGCAGTTTGATGGGGAAGCAGACAAGTACCAGGCAATTAATGACAACCCAGTGTGAAAATTACTCCAACAGGGAGTATGGCATGTTATGAAAGGACAAATTAGAGACATCCACACCACATCTGGTGAATTAACAGAAGTTTCTAAGGGAAATGGTTGATCTCAGAAGAATAAGGAGGAGTTGACTAGGCAGAAATAATGTAGGTCAGAGTAAGTTAGGGATTCCCAGGGAAGTGAAGAACATATGTAAAAGTCTGAAGATGATTATTGTGACTGTCTGTGTATATATTTAATTCAACAACATGAAAGACTCATAGAACTAAGTGAAGTTCAGTATAACCGGAGCATGAAATGCCATGGAGGAACAGCAGAGAAACAAGGAAATAGGGGTAGACATTTGAGTGTTTCCCAAGATATGTTTTCAAATTGTAGCTTTTTACTTCAAAACTTGGTTTCAAAATTATAATATTTCACTGTGCATTGGCAAATATTTTTCAAGCATCTAATATGTGCTAGATTCCACTGTGTGTTAGACATTGAAGTTGCACCTAGTCTGTGGTAGACTTCTAAGATTCAGATGTGAACAATAGAGCTAAAACTCCCAGTCTTTGTGGAACTTATTATTTAAGAAGAAACCACACATGCAAGAAAGAAGTAAATTCTCTAGTATGATAAAAATATGGAAAAAAGAGAAAGTAGAATGGAAGCAGGGGATTGGGAGAGAGTTTTAAATGCAGTGATGTGGGTAGGCTTCATTGAATATCTCTTTCCTGTCTGTCTGCACTGCCTAACTTAGTTGAGAGCATCACTGTCCACCCTGACATAGTCATAGGCTGCTTGGGCGCCTGGGTGTCTCAGTTGGTTGAGTGTCCAACCGGCTCAGGCCATGAATTTGCAGTTTGCAGGTTCAAGCTCCGTAGTGGGTGCTATGCTGACAGCTCAGGGCCAGGAGCCCACTTCAGATTCTGTGTCTTCCTCTCTTTCTGTATCAACCCCCCCCAGCACTCTCAAAAATAAATAAACATTAAAAATTTTTTTGAAAAAAGTCATAGACTACTAAAGCCTTGGAACACTGTTCTTTCCTTTTGTATTTTCACTGCTACTGCCTTAAATCAGAGCATCTTTATCTCTCACTCAGATTATTCAACAAACTCCTACAGTCTCTTTGTCCCCATTCTTTCTCCATTATAAATTCTTTTTCACCCTTGATTAGAGTTTTCATTACAAATGACAACTACAGATATGCTATTGCTTTGTTCAAAACCCCTCTGCATTGTCTGCAGACAAGCATCCCAACACTAAGTAAGGCATTCAGCACCTCTTCCCCCTGCTGTTCTGCTGTCTGGCTAACTAATGGAGCCTCATTTTCTAAAAATTTTCTCTTGTATATAGCCTCTGATTTAAACCCACCAGACTAATAAAGCTCTGATCAAAGGATGAGTTTTTCTTCTTGTGGATGGAATTCTATAACATTCTACCTATCATATTCTGTGTTCTATGACTGTCCTTCTCCTTACCATATTTTCCACTGTCAAAATCTCATGTGTCTCTAAGGCCAGCTCAAACCCCCTTTGTTGGTGTAGGGTTTCCTGCTTCCTCCCAGGCATTCCAAATTCCATTTTCTGTTCTTCCGTGGGATCATGCTTAATCCTCTTTATGGCATCCAGGTTTGAACTTTCACTCTGAACAACTCTCTCTGTAATTATTATGGACAGAAGACATTGCAGATATTCGACTAGAAGCATCTTCAGGACAAGGGCTTTTCCATTTCTCTTTGCTCCCATACTACTTTGCTATATACCTGGTTTAAGGCTTTCTGCAAAATAGAGGCTCAATAAGTGTTAATTTACATTCACTTTCTTAAGCTCTAGTTTAGGAAAAAGAGGTTTTTTTTTTTTCTGGAGGTCAATGTATTAGCGATCTCATTCATAGAATTAACATGATGGATAAGAGCATTTTTAACAAGCATCTTTTAATAATTGTAAATGCCAGATTTCATCAGAAGCCTAGAGCAAGTATTATCACTGTGAGACAAACTAAATGCTACATGTGTCAATATTTACACAAGCAGATTACAACAGTGTGGTCTCATCAGTTCAGCTATTGTGTCTTGCGAGCTTAACTAAATTTCAAACTCCATGAGGAACTGCATTTTCCCCTGAAGTTATTAAAGGGTAGATTTCTTTTAATTAAACTCATTTGCATGACTAAATTAGATTTAATTACTCTCATTCATTTCACTAATACCTTTCTTTGATTGGAGAAGGAGAACTTTTATAATTGATTAAAACAGGATGCTCTGGCCTTCTCTGTTGATCCTGGAGAACAGTTCTCATTTATGCTTATAAATGACCAGGGGAGCAAGATTTTCTTCGATCCAGTTCTACCATAAACAGTCTCCATGAACCTGGGATGGGCACCAAGTCCCTCTGCTCCTCAGTTTCTCCATCAGACACGCACTCTAGTACCAATGGCTGTTTTGGCCTTCCATGCAAACACAAATGATGCTTTTGATGTAAAAGTGCTTGAAACATTCATATAAATTCTAAACTATAGATTTTATTGAAATTATTAATAGCAGAGATGAACGTTTTTCCTTTAAAGTTTGCCAAAAAATGAAATCCCTTCTTACCTTTTGGGTAGTAGCCCTTGTTCCCTCAATTTCAGGTTATCAAAATTTACCATCACATGTATTCCTTTACTCATGTCTGCACACGTTCATTCAATACAAACTTGTTTTCACACCATGTTCCAGACATTGTGATTATCTTTGGATGGAATTGAACAAACCCTCAAAAAGTCCAATAATTCTAATATAACATATTTCTCCCTCAAGAGTTCAGTCACAAGAGAGACAATATGTGAACAAATCATCTCAATAAGCCCAATAATAGAATCAGATACAAGGTTCACAGTTATAAGGAGCAAGTGTTCAACTTGGCTTTAGTATACTTAAAATAGATCTTGTGAAATAAGTTTAAAAAATGGGTGAGGAAGGTTATTCTAGGACAAAGGAATTCTGTGTTTAAAGATACTCAAACAAGAATAGAATGACACATTTGGAAAACTCTAGCTTATTCTGGCTTCAGTTATTTTGGCTTTGAATGTGGAGTGAAAGAGAACAAGTTTGGAGAAGAACTCATCCTAGGGATGAGTTGGCCAAAAGCATGAGTAAAATGACTGTACTTAAATATTGGAAAGATAATGAGGTAGCAATATGGAAAATAGATTAGAGGAAGGTAAGTCCAATCAGTAGACATTTTGGGCCCCAAATAATGTAATAGCAATACATTTGGAGAAACCATATATTTCATGGGTATTTCTAAGATAGAGTCGGTAGGCAGAAATTTAAAATCTTTTCTGTTTCTACTTTGGATGACGTTTAAGGTAGTGGTGGCGTTACTGGAAAGACAGGGAAAAAACACACATTTGGGGTTTGGGATAGAAGGAATAGAAGGATTCTTGACTAAAGTTTTAAGTTGAGCATGTAAATATATCTATATTCAAAAAGGTAAATCTATTGGTCTGTATCTTAGAATGAGGATATAGAAAGTTATAAATTTGGGAGTTGTACTAGAGGTGTTTCTGTTTCTGTTTCTGTTTTAAATCAGTTCTTTACTTCCTTTTGTGGCGATATCCCTATCATAGATTACTGATTCTGGCTGACTTTCCCTTGCCTCCCCTTTCAAGGTTGAAAATACATGACCCAAACCAAGTCAATCAGGAAACAAAATTATGTCTTGGCAATAACCCTGGGAGGAAGCATGTCACGTTCTTCTCAGTGGGATCATTAACTAAGAAAGAGTAAGCCAAGAGTAATCAATGGCCATTTTTGTCTCCATATAGGTAAGTCTGCAAATGAGGCCAATACAGAAGAAAAAAGCTAATAAATTATGAAAGCCAGTGGTCTGCTGATATTTCTGAATCACTGGACCAAGCCAAACCTTTAGTTAACCTTCTCCTGAATGTTTTAGCCATGTGAACCAATACATTTGGGGTTTTATGCCATATGTTTGTTTATATTTCTGTGATTTGTATCCCAAAAAGTCTTAACTAATTCCAGAGTTTTTACCAAGTGAGTGGTAACTCACATTGTGAGAAACAGCACCATAGCTCAGATCAGAGCATAGTAACTGAGAAGTGAAAAAGGCCAAGGTAGCATCATCAGGAGGGCCATGGAAGTTAAAAGGAAAGTGGAAGAAAAGATTGCCATAAAGAAACCTGAGAAAGATCAATTAACAGGCTGAGAAGAGAGGAGTATGACAGAAGCCAAAGAAGTAAAGGGAGTATCAAGAATAATGGAATGGAGAGAGAGGAGGTCACATTAAATAGTCTGTTTGATACAGCAATCTGAAGGTCTTAGATGATTTTAGTATGAATCGTTTCAGTAGAGCGGTGGCCTTAAGATAGATTGAATAGGTGTGAAAGAGTAAAGTCAGTGAGCTGGATTTATCTTTCAAGAAGATGATCTGTAAAGGGAAGTGGGAAATTTGACTACCTATATAGGAATACAGGCTAGAAATAGGGTTTCTTTTTAACTTGGGAGAGATGGCACCTGTATATATGTCAGGAGAAAGTATCATTTTCTCCTGTCCTTTATTGTTTAAATATGGTACTTTTACTGTGACGGCAGACTTGCAGAGATTGAACCAGCATAAAATGTCAGGTAGATAAGAGCAGCTGATAACTATGAATTAGAGGCCTGTTGGTCTCTTTCATTCACTTATATAAGTCCTAAAGGATTTTCATATTTCACTACTTATTTTTCTTTCATACTAAAAAGTAGAATTGCTGGTTTTCACAGAAACATGCATAATAATGTGTGGCATGATCACGTCCTACCTAACACAAGTAAGAACTAATGGTTGGATCATTCACATATTTTTAAAACAATAAATTTTATTTAGAAAACTACGCTTTATTTATTACTTAACAGAATTGTATTTCCAAAAGAAAATTGTCAGGATCCATTTTAAGATATCTATGTTAGCTGGAGTTAGAGGGGTGAAATCATTTCATTTCAATAAACTAAGCTCCAAGCCTCTCATTAGTTGGTGACAGTTTTACTGAGTAGATGTCTTCTTTTTTAACCCTTTTATTACAATGTGCAAGAAACATCTATTGACCCACTTAGGACATGACTTTCCTTGTTATTTTCATCTTTTTTTAAAGATAATAACCACAGATATGGAAAAGAAAAATTTTAAAGGAAAGACAACGTTATTTCTTAAGTAAGGCATTAGGTTTTTATTAATCAAATTACTTATTTAAAAGGAGAAAACTGGAGCACTTAGGTGGCTCAGTTGATTTAGTGTCTGACCCTTGATTTCTGCTCAGGTCATGATCTCATGGTTCATGGGTTTGAGCCCCATGTCAGGATTCTCTCCCTTCCTCTCTCTCTGTCCTTCCTCCACTCATGCTCTCTCTCTCTCTTTCAAAATAAATAAACTACAAAAAAGAAGAAGAAAACCTAAAACCTTGCATGAAATAACAATGTTCTAATAGTCTCTTCTGAATCTTCTAGCCTATAAACAAAATCTAGGGTATGACAAGCTAAAGTAACTCATAATAATAGATGGATTTTAGGAGATTAAAAAGACACCTGATTAGGAGGTACTTGGAGGTGAGCACCTTTCTTTTCAGTCCGCATTTACGTATTTGGCTCGGGTGTATACAGTCATAAAAGAGAATGTGTCATGAAAAGAAATGGAAACAAACAAATCACAATACCAAAAGGAAGAAAAAAATCTCCAAACCACACTTTCACAGTCCTCTATTTATACTAGCACATTCTGGGAAAATCACTCAAAAACCTGTTACTAATCATTTAAACCTTAGGCTGTCGACATTTTTCTGCTTCGCTAGCCAAATAGTCATGTGCAGCAGCCAGAGGGTTAAAGAGCCAGATTTCCTGTCCCATACTGTAGCTTTGTGTGAGCAATATGGAGGACCTCATCATCGCTGCAGAGGCTCCTGTTGAACATGAAGGGGTCTATCCAGGCAAAAATATGTGCAGCCTTCTGGGCCAGATTTGCTCCGGAAGGGCTTCTAAGTTGGCTGTGCAGTGGACTAGGCTGTCCAGACCTGCTGTTTTACAAAGGCCAAGAGTCTCCCTCTGTGAGTCTAGTTCTCCAGCCAGCACACCATACAAAGCCTGTTTCGCCTGGGTCCAGGCAGCCTCCAGAGCTTTGAGAAAGTCTTTATATTGCTTTAGAAAATACAATATTAAATCTAATATAAATTAGCTTATTTGGATTTGGGTATACCAAAACCAGAATTTTAACTTTTCAATTTTCACATAGATATTTTAAAAAATGAAACAGAACACAGAACTAAATAGTTTCTAGGATTTAGATTATAGTGGACAACAGCATTTTCTATTTCTTGATTTTAAAAAAAGGTATAGTCAGTCAACTATGCAACAAATTATGTTTCTAGTGTTCCAGGCATAGTGTTTTAACTACATTATTTTAATGGAAGATTTTTGATATGCTGATTGTATATACTCTATTCAATGTCTTTAGTAAACATGAGAAAGTTTCCATGTGAAGGGAATGAGAAAATTATCCTTTTAAGACCCTGGTCATGCACCATCATTGCACTTTGTGACCCAGAGTGCAGAATTCTTCATTTTAATTGTCTCCATCTCTGTTCCTGTAACTCGGTCACCCATGGTTGATTAACAAAATGAAGACAAAAATACTGAAAGTTGGCATAATTTTGTGGATGATTATTAATATTTTTTACTTCATAAAAAAATCAAACCTCAAATTCAAGTTGACAAGAAATCTGCCCACACTATCTCTTTCTATGAAGTTCCCCAGCGAGAGTCAAGCATTTGAAAATCTGGTCTCTGGTAGAATAAAAGGTGACAGAAACCTACAAACAAGCAAGAGAAAGCTCAGGGTTTCACATAGCCTGTGCCTGGGGACAGTTCTCATCAATACCTACTGTGGTTCAGTTATCGTGACCAGAAATTTGAAGGAAGCTTTGCAGCAATTTGTCTTGACATCTGAACATCGTATTGTGCTCATTCAGAAATCTGACTGAACTAGATCCATATGTGTTACTGAGTCTTGCTGTCATAGTCAAAGCTCAGTGATCTAGTGGAGATAAAATTCGACCTAGAATTAACGTAAACCACTGTAGGTCCTTAAAGTCAGGCTCAGAACCTTAGTTTCCATCATGCCCTTAATTATCAAATGTGTTTCCTGTGAAGAAAGGAGTACTATTTAAAATGTTTGATAATCTGACAAGGCCATAAGGCTTAATGGAATCGATGATTACACACAGATGGACGATTAACTCTCGAGGTTTAACGTTAAAAAAAAAAGTAACTATGCTGGATTGCTACTTAATGGAATTACACTGCCCATATGGAAAAGAACTATACCCTAAATATACCCAGAATGATGGAACAGGTGGCAGAATCTGGGCAAGACTGCTTGGAATGCACAAAAGCATTCTGAACTTGTAACTGCCAGAAAAGATTTCTGGAGAAAAAAAAAAGAAGGGAATCTTAGAAACTGTGTTAACTTTTCTACATTTTGGAAATATGAATTGCAAAAATAATTAGAAAACTGAACCCCAAAGCATTTTTTTCCAGCAGGTGCTTTTGTCAAACTATTGTTCAGAAACCTGTACACACTGTCTGTTTGTGACTAAGGTACAGTTTGATATATTTGGTTATTATTTAGCTCCGACATCAACTTAGTGAAGGCAGAAATCTTATCTGCCTTGATAAAAGCTATATCCTCCAAAAGATATAATTGGAAGAATGAGATTAAAATCATTAGCTAAAGTAAGGATTGGGTATTATTTCTGCATGTTGTATTCTTCGATAATGACTCGTATCCCCACTTCCACAAACGAACAAGAGCTGCATATGTGAAAATGGTGGCAGTGAACACTAGTGAACATTTGCACATAAGTAAGCAAATGATAAGGTAATACGATTCCAATTAAGAAGCTCTGATAGAAGGTATTTTATTTGTGATTTTTTTTTTGCTCCAACTCAGCAAGGGTTTTATTTTAAATATTAATAACCTTTCAAATAGCAGAAGACTTTGTCTTCTGGACATGGAAGAATATAGGGATAAAATTTGGAAGTCCTTAGCAATGATAAATTTAATAGGTAACATCACTGGGCCTTTATTTACTATGTGCCAAGAGTGAATTGCTTTATTTATATAATTTTATTTAAACTTTAATGTGACCCTTTGATTTATTTCCCATTTTAAAGATGAGGAATCTGGGACACATGCGTAGCTCAGTTAGTTAAGCATCCGATTTTGGCTCAGGTCGTAATCTTATAGTTTGTGAGTCCAAGTCCCATATCGAGCTCCATGCCAACAGCTCAGAGCCTGGAGCCTGCTTCAGATTCTGTGTCTCCCTTTCTCTCTCTGTTCCTCCCCTGCTTGCGCTCTGTTTCTCTATCTCTCAAAAATAAATAAACATTAAAAAATAAAAAAATAAAAAGATGAGGAATCTGACTGAAGGGCAATTGAGTCAGCTTCCCAAGTTCACAGAACTTATAGTTAATAAAGTTGGGACTCAAAAAGCCATTGGTCTTGTCAAGGGTCTTTCACACATAACCATTTTGGTCCATGCTTATTGACTATGATCTCTCCTTGCTCTATGTCTCACTTCTCTAGTTTTGTACATGTCTGAGCACTGTTGGACTTCTCCTTTTGCCTGATGCCTTCCAGAAGCCATATGGATCCATACTGTTTGCCAGGGTTCTATTATTTCCCCCCAATTTTTTGATGCCTCCATTTTGTTGATGCCTTAAGCACACACTTGTTATGCCCACCGAGAAATTCAGTAAAACTTTACCATTTGGTTCACTGAACAATTCTGAAAAATTATGAGAGAATTATCTTAGTTAAATCCGTAATTGCATTTTATTATGAAGTGTCAACGATTAATACTTTCTGTCTGATTAACACTTAACTGTCTACACTTAAAATAATCTTTATACAATCACCCAGACCAATTGCTTACTGGGTGTATAGACACAGCTTCGTGTAGAAGAGCTCTCTTGTCAGCACTCTCTTTAGCTTTTCATACCCAGGCTATTTGCACATTTGGCATACATATATTGTCAAAATAATTTTTTCAGATTCTGTTCCCTACCCAGAGAAATTTTATCACTGATGAAAAACAAGGTAAAACAGTGGAAAAACTTCTAGGCCAGTGAGGAGAACTCCTTTCAGTTTTAAATACTTTATTTTCTGCTAATTAGCTAAAAGCACTGTTTTCTGATATATATGGGACTCAGTTTCTCACTTAAGATATTTATACTAATTACATTATAAGAATTCTAAACAAATTAAAAAAGGAAATAAGTGAAATAGTTTGAAAAAGTAAGACAAGCTCATGTGCTCTTGAAGACCGGGGTTTATGTGCTTTCCTTCCACAGTGTCCTGTACAGAGAGGTACCCAACTGGCCCCTCTTAAGTGACTGGTGAGGACAGTTACAGCCCAAACAGAATGTAAAATCCTTAAGAGCTGAGCATATTTTAGAGTGAGGCCTCAAGGAATGTCGGCTTTGATAAGAGAGGCTTCAAAATATAATTAAGTAGCTGTAGAGGACAAGGAAATACAAATAATTTAGGTAGAAAATATGCATATAAATGTTTTCCAGTTGTACTATTAGCATGGTAGTCTTTGTTATTATGGAGATCAAAGGAATCCAGACTATTCGTTAGTGATATGACTATCAGACACTCTGTGCCTATATAGAATTCTAAAATAATTGAATATCAATTATAGTCTTACTTTTTAAAATTATTGTAGCTTCCAGTTCTACATGAAATATTTCTTCCATTTCCCAACAGATAATCTATTGCTCTGATGATTGGAGTGAGGAATATATGGTGAAGGAGACTAGTGTTGAATTATGAATCTTTATCCTTTTAGCAACTGATAGTTATACTTGGTCCTTTTCTTGTAGACGATTCATAATTATTTTAGGTTCATGAAATTTGGAGCCTAGGATATCTCCTTGAATAGGACTTCTCTTCATCTAATAATCAAAACCTATAAAATTCCATCATGTTGTAATTTCAAAATCTGGATTTTCCTCATCATGTGGCTAGAGTGGATCTGGTGTTTCACAACAATCTGCCTGATTCATATGTGCAATACCATTTATTTTAATCTGAGTGATTTTTTTCTAAAACCATGGTGGCATCTGGACAACAAAGGCTATGAGTTCTATCACATCTCTCAGGGCCTCTTGTGAGAGCATGTTAAAGCTTTTATATTAAGAATATTCATTACTTTTGGGGACACCTGGGTGGCTCAGTTGGCTGAGTGTCCAACTCTTGATTTTGGCTCAGATCATGATCTCATGGTTCATGGGCTCAATCAAGCCCCACGTTGGGCTCTGTGCTGGCAGCGCAGACTCTGCTTAAAATTCTCTCCTTCCCTCTTTCTCTGTCCCTCCTCCACTCATTCTCTCTCTCTGTCTCTGTCTTTGTCTCTCTCTCTCTTTCAAAATAAATAACCTCTTTTTTAAAAAAGAATATTCAGTATTTTTTTAAATAATCCATTGTCAGGTATCCTTATTAGTCTCACAGTTTCTGGGAATAAGTTACATAAAATTTGGCACAAAACTCTGGTACAAATTTTCATTGTGCCTTTCGTGCCCATCATCACAGTTCCTATTGGTATCCTAAACCCAAGTGTCATATAAAAAGTATGCTATTATAAGAAAAATAGTATGCAATGCTAGGTCAATATAATGTTGCTTGTATGCTGCTACATGCTTGTCTTTGAAAACAGAATAGGATAGACATTCTAAGGCCCATGATATGCCCCAAAGCAGTAAAGCATAAAGTGTTTACAGATACCTTCAAAATCTTAATCCAAGCTTAAATGTACTACTTGAGACTGGTTCATTTTATTTTTTAACTGGGGTTTATTTTTTTCATTGGAAAGGGGTTCTTTTTAGATTATGTATTTGGAAGTTTTTTTTAAAAAAATATTTTTCCTTTGCCAGTTATTGATGATTAAATTGTAGCTCTCAGCTTGTGATTGCAATAACAGATGTCTCCTAGTTGGAGTGAGATCACAAGATTCCTTTTGAATGAATGTAAGGAAAATATATCACTCTAATAGAGTAAAAGTTGTGTGCCTCCTAGACACACAGTTGAAGAAGTCTACTCGGGAGGCAACTTAAACTCAAGCTAAATCTTGTGTTTAACTTTAAACCATTCAATGATTAGCTTAGAAATCAAGGAAACAGACATGGATCATTGACAATTTCATCCATGTAGTTTTCTCCAGAAATTTTCATTCACTTATATTAGCAAATAACACTAGGTGAAGTATTGCTGTTTAATGTTCCTTTAATAATTGCTACTGCACAAATATTTTTATATTAGGAAAACTAAAACCATCACTTCAAATATTATTTATTATGCATTTTCACATAGCTCACCTTCTGATATGAAACTATATTTAGGTCTGTCCAAGCTCAGTGCTTTTCAATGTTTACTTATTTACTCATTTAACATTTACTGAGAATGTTTTTATGACATAAAATGTCCTGAAACATGGCATCTAACTTGTAAATTAAGGATGCTATATAGAGAAACAGACATAAATATATATTGAGAGACTTATAAAAATAAATACAGAAATGAATTTATAAAAGTAAATATGGTACAGTTATGGTACAGTGTGGGTATTAAGAGAATAGAGAGCTCATTTCAAAATGCTTTTTATTTAAAATTTTTTAATTTTAATAGTTATGTGACAACTATTTATTTGTAAGCCTGGCAATAATGTTGTCATAATTCACAAATATTATGGATCTCAAAACAGAAATTATTCCTAGATTCTGTTCAATAGTTGAAAATATTTATTAGTTTGAATGTCATTTAATGTCCTAAGTAACAGCTCCATTTTAAGAAACACTCAAAAAAATTTCTACCAGCCAAATTCTAAGGAAGATTCATTTTCTTTTTCCATTTTGGAACAATTTGTCTAGTTTTAAGCTTTTTTTGTACTATATTTCTTATTCTCTAATTCCAGATCACTTCTATTATCTTTTTCTCTAAATATGGCTCTTTTCTCTATTTTGTTTTTCTGAAAATAACTATATTTCCTTCTGGACATTCTGAAAGTCTATAACACAATGTCTTCACTGTTAAGTAAAAAGGCCCATGGAATTCCTCAATGTTGCTGTTTGTATTCTTTCAATGTAGCTCACTGACAAAACATTTATTTATTTTTCATATGAAATTTTTAAAAATAGTTTATTGTCAAATTGGTTTCCATGCAACACCCAGTGCTCTTCCCCACAAGTGCCCTCCTCCATCACCACCACCTCTTTTCCCCCTCCCCCTCCCCCTCAACCCTCAGTTTCCTATTCAATAGTCTCTCAAGTTTTGTGTCCCTCTTTCTTCCCAGCATTTAAAATGACCAATCCCAGAACATAATCCAAAGGGAAGGGAGAGCAAGGTTGACTCAGTTTTATAATTAGTGGTAAAATCTCTGTGCTAAAACTTTCTGGAGGTTGTTATTTCTTGTCAATCAGAAGTCATATTGCCTGATACTATCTCTAATACCTCCCATCTATTTTATTATTTAGTGGAGTTCTCAAAGTCTCTTCAGAGTGAATTATCTAACAAGCTATTAACAGGTTCATTCTGAATCCACCAAATACATTCATGCCTTGTCACAGTTTGATCAGCTCCTCACTCATTAAAAATGTAAATTTTAAACCATTTGCAAGGAAAAAATGTGGTCCCTTTTTAGTGTACCAGAGAGTCCAAGAAGGTGCTGAAAGACAAGAAAAACTAGAAGAATAGAAACTGATTTTTAAATTCAACATAACATTTTCTTGAGCCACTACTAGATTCAATGCACTGCAAAAACCATAAAGGTAACTAAGTCTCAACTCTCAAAGGTGAAAAAGACTTCAAACTGGTAACTGGGGATATATTTTTAAGAGAGATGCATAAATGAAACAGTAGAGGCTTTGGGTGAAAGGAGACAGAAGGACTGATGAGGTTAGGAGAGAAAGATATTTTCAGGACACAGAAGATATTTGGGTTTAGACTTTGAAGAAAGCTGGTGGAGAGAGAATGTTTCAGGCAGCAGAAATGAAATGAGCAGTGCAAGCAGAAAAGTGCAAACACCTAACAAATATTTACTGAAGGAAATGGTCCTAGTGACAGTCAAATCTTTTTATATTTTATTTTTTTTGGCAATGGGTCGGATTCCCCATTCTAAAGTCTCCTGAACTTTTTCAGTGTTGAGTGTATTTTGTCACCTTTTTATAATTGATTTCTGTGGTCAAAGTGGATGTTTCCATATCCATCCATCTGCTAATCAAAGATCATTCTGAAATTGACTGTAAAGAAAAAGAAAAAAAAAGAGACCAAGAAGCTATTACATCTTGAAGTGCATTAAAATATAAAAACAAAAATTAAGAGCGCACTCCAAATGACTCATTTGTTTTTCAGTATTCCACAACTTGATGACAATAACTGGCAGTGTAATAATTTCACAGAGTCATCTTGGTGGAACATAGGGTTCTCATAAGAATACATTTCTATCTCCTGCAACATCACCATTAAAATTACTTGTTTGTTTCTGATTAGTTAAGACCCAGTTTCTTCCTTCTTGGCATTGCTTTTCCTCCTGCTCAGTCTATCTGGACAGGCTAGTTTTGCGTGGGCGCGTACCAGTTTGCAAGCTTCTGGATCAGAACTCAGTGGCTTTGCAACAGTGATAAACCTAACTTCTGGTAACTGTGAATTTGTGTTCCAAAGTGCCACAAACCACACGGTAAGATGCCACAAAAAGGAGCAGTAACTAGGTCGTGTTTTTGGCAGTCTCTATGAGGCAGTGACTCCAGTGCTGGCTTGCCAGTGACTAAATAGAGCTGAGAAGCATTTTTCCCTTATCTTTCTTTAGCAAAACAGAAAAGCTCAGATTAACTGATGGGGAGTAAAGGGGGAAAGGAAAGCTCCTCGGAAAAGGGCGGTTTAATTGTCAACTACCTAGTGCAATTTGGGAGGTCCCTTAAGAACAGAACTTGAGTAGATATGCACACCAGAGGTGTAGCCAAAATGTGTGTGTGCATCTGGGGGGAAGGGTTTCTGTTGGAATGGGGGGAGACTTGAGAATCTTCTTTCACCTCTCCACAATCCCGTCATACTGCATGGTTGACTGTCAGCAGTCTCCAGAAGGATGCCATTACCTAGTATTTTCCATCACAACACCGATAGGTAATTAGTAATATATCTGCTGTTTTGGAAAGACAAAACAATATGCTACACTGGGTGGTATAACATTGAACTCTAGGAGAGGCCAAGCCCTTTGTGGGCAGGAGTGACTCCCTCTTGGAAGCAGGATTAGAAGTTCAGCTCGCATGGACCAAGTGCAAATGACCTTGCTGTTCAAATGTGCCCTGGGCAAAATACCCAACTTACTGGTTTTAAATATACTCTTTCCAATGAGTCCATGGTTCCCAATGATCACACAATGAATATGTAAGAAGGCAAACAGCTAAGCGAAACTGGAGAGCAGATATTTGGGAGGAAGCATTAAGGAAGCTAAGTGACATGCTTTGCAACATGCTGGAATTATTACCTTTCTGGGTGTTTAGAAAAGAAATTAACTTAAAATATAACACCTCCTTCTCTCTTCATCCTAGTAAATCCAGTCGACAGGATTTAGCACTGGGAAGAAGCCCAGAAGGTTTGAAATCCTGTAAGAAAAAAAAGTGTATTTTTAGAATTATGGTAACAGCTGCTAAGAAATGTATTTCTATTTTGTAGTTAGTGTAAGCTGCCTAACATAAATGTGTGGTAGAGAAAGATAACATAGATAAGACAAGTGGAGAGAATTATAGCAAAGTGAACACTATCTTTGGTTGTTGTTGAAAGAAAAATTGAGTAGTAAAGATGGCATTTTATCAAAATAAAGCTATAAATTGTATATCTCAGAGCTAAAATTAGATAGCTAGTCTCTCTCTCTCAGTCTCCATCCCCCTGCCCCCACTTCTAGCCTCCCTCTATTTCTTATCTTTTTAAAAAATCTTTTTCTAATGGAATCTTAGGGCACATTAACGTAATAGTATAGGTATTACTAAAAATTGCTTTCTAATGTCTCCAAATATGCTACCACTTGTCATATAATCCCCTATTACATTTTCACATTAAAAAATAATTAAACAATCTTTACATATAGCTCTGATTGATTTGACAAGTGAACTGTTTTGCAAATGACTAAATGAGTTAACTATTACTTATGTCTTTATGACGCAATGCTTGTTTCAGGTTTATTTTTAAAAGATAGAGCAAAAATAAGAAGAAACACATATGCATGGCAATCCTTTCACAAATTAAAATGGGTATAATATTCTAGATTTTGACTTGCCTATAGTTGTATTTGCCAAAAATAATGGCATCATGTATTTGGGAAGTGATTATCTATTATCAAATGTAATATATGTGTTATGTTTCTGAACCTTGGGCTTCTTTTGCCCGTGGAAGGGGTGGCAGGAGCCACTCATCCCGACAAAAGCATACAGGCTGTTTTTCTTTGGCCACTTTTCCATTTGCTCTCTACTGGGAAACAGCCTGGGATTGGTTTCAAACTAAAATACTATGCATGTATTATGCAACCCAGGATCTGCCATAGAAACCCAATGTATTATTTCATTAATTATATTCCTAACACGTTATTGTTATGATTAATAACAATTATTAATGAACACTCAGAAAAGTCAATGTTTTAGAAAGTTCAAGAAATCTCAAAAATGCTCTGTCTAGAATAACACATTTTTGTTCATTTTTAACTTTAGTTTCCTAGATTTTTTTGGAAATGCTCTGTAGTTTTTGTTACAGTTGACACACATATAAAAATCAGTACACCATATTTCTCTCATTCATATCCGAGAAGATGGAATTCAACTGCATTACCATCCATACCTCCTTCTACTCCCTTCCCAGACAGCTCACATTCAAGTGTTTATTCTCACTCTCTTTCTCTCCCACTATCCTTCTGGATAACTGGCTGTTTCTTTTTCTCTTTCTTAAATCCCTTCTCTTCATTGCCATGTACTCCAGAGATTTGAGAGCATTTCTCAGAGGATCCAAAAAGGTGTTTGCAATCTGTTTAACACACAGCCCATCTCCAACTCCCACAACACAATTTATCCCAGATTTTACAATGTTATCTTTCTCAACTATTGACAAGAGGAAAAAAATAATGTAAAATAGTATTGTTCATATATGACCATAAATAGTCCCTGGAACCATTTTAGGTGCTCAATCTAGTACCCTGGGCAAAGGTGCTTATGGGTCATCTTTCCATTCCTTTAGAGCTGGGACCATGTCTGATTCCTCTTTATATCAGCAACGTCTCAGATGGACTAACACAGTAGGGGAGGGGCAGGTGTCTGTTGCACCACATTTCATGTAACTGTTGTCATTTCAAGCTTAAAATATAAATTGAACATTTTATGAGTCTAATTTTCCCAGTCAGTACTGTTTACTAATCCCAAAACATTTCTTCCTGCCATGAGTTACATTCTGCTATAGAGACCAAAAATATAAGATAGGAGATAGTCAACTGATAGTCAACAGTGGTCCTTTGGTTAATCATCCAAATAGTATCTGTAATATATTGGGTACTTTTATGTGTCAGGCATTGCTTTAGGTGCTTTACACATTTACCTCATTTAATCCCTAAAACTAAAATATAAGGCATACACTATTATGATCCATTTTACAGATAAAGAAATTCAGGCCCAAGTATACACAGCTAGCAAGCAATGAGGTGGCTTGGGGATTGATAAAATCTACATTGACAGTAGACAAGATTAAAACTAGTTTCAGACTTATATGACAAATTTTATTTTCATCTTTGATAATAACATGTGTTTATAATCTCAGAAAGGTCACTAAACTTATTTATTTAAACTTTCTTGTTAGGTACTGTCCTGACTGCCATAATTTTCACAAGGAAAATATAAACAACTACAGCATAAGGATCTCTGGAATATTAACAAATAATAAATAATACATTTGCATTCATGAAATATCTATTTCCAGAGATATACCTTATGAACGAGATGGAGACAAGAGTATATGAAAAGAATATTCAACAGGGTGAAAAACTTTGAAAATGAAGGTCAGTTGGGAGATCAGACTTATCTGACAAAAACAGATTCAAGAAACTTCCCCTCTCTCAATCTGAGCCCCTTGGAAAATAACTTTGCTACTTCTTCCAACAAAAGGACCCTCTTTCTCCATTCCTTAAATGTGAGCTGTACATCTAACTTGACTTGACCAATTCAATGTGGCAGAAATGATGTGTCAGTTCTAAGCTTTGGTGTTAAAGGGCCATGATTCCACTCTTGCCCTTTGCCCCTGGAAACCGCCATATAAACAAGGCCTGGTCAGCCTGCTGGAAGATGAGAGAATGTAGCTCAGTAGCACTATTGCCTTACCCAACAAACAGCTAACTCCCTGAAGCAGAGCCACCCACCTGCCCTGTAGTTTACTATAGATGCATGGGCAAACCCAGTCAAGGTCAACCAGGCTTGGCCCAGATCAACACAACAGCTCATCTAACCCGCAGACTTGTGAAAAATAAATTGGTATTGTTTTAAGCTTCTTAGATTTCTTTAATGTTTATTTATTTTTTTTTTTGAGAGACAGAGAGACACAGCGCAAGCAGGGGAGGGGCAGAGAAGGAGGGAGACACAGAATCTGAAGCAGGCTCCAGGCTCTGAGCTAGCTGCCAGCATACAGCCAGACCCGGGGATCAAACCCATGAACTGTAAGATAATGACCTCAGCCAAAGCCGGAGGCTTAACCAACAGAGCCACCCAGGCACCCCTTAAACTTCTTAGTTTTTGAGTGGTTTGTTGTGTAGTAATAGGCAATGGATATATCATATATTAAAATTACTTAGATATTAACAGTCCTGCTTTAATGTGAAAATATGCTTTCTATTTTCCTGGGCTGCCATGACTTAATCTCATTCATTTTCAGCTGTTAAAATTTTCCTAAAAAGCATCAAAAAATTTGCTTATATGACAAACTTCATCTCTCTTGTCTATGGTGGTGGCATTGCCCATAATGATTTGTCATGCAATTTTATTTTCAAAGCTCAAAATTAATTACAAACATGAAACAAATCATGTTGTTAAGACATACATTAAAAACAAATTACAATCTCAAAATGGATAATTTACAGCTTGGAAAATTAATTGATTAAACCCAAAGTGCATAAAAATAATTGGAAAAACTGAGGAATGAACACACCAATGACAATGTTATCCAACTAAATGAAAAGAAATATATAATGAACAAAACTACAGCCAAAAAAAATCAATAGTTATAATTAAACCATAAGACCCTAAGTGGAAATAGGTTGAAATCCCAATTTAAGGAGCATCACTAAATTACAGCGATGAGCAAATGACAGAAGAAATCAAATCCTGTCCCTTCAGCAAAGTCAAAATAGAAACTGTAATATTGGCATCAAAATCAGTCATACATTAAAAAAAAACAAGATATGTAATAGATAGTAGACATTAAAGTAGCATGACAACTCTCTCTCTCTTTCTCTCTCTCTCTCTCTCTCTCTCTCTATATATATATATATATGTATATATATATAAAATTTAATATGTCCTGTATCTGTCTATTACTGACTATTCTATTCTTTTCAATGTGTGTTTACCTGGCTTTTGTGAAAATATGTATCTATAGAATTTGTTCAAGATATTGTCTGTGACCCAGACATAATTAAGACAAATAAAGCAAATAACAATATAGCATTTTTATACCAAATAGAACTTTGCAATAGGTCTTATCATTTTCAGTATTTATTTTAAGACTGGAGATAATTTGGAATTTACTATCTGGAATAAGTATCACAAGGCATTCAAACATGTATTATAGTCAAAATTATGTTTTTCATATAATTTTTCAATGGTTATTTATATTTGACAGGGTGAAGGAGCACAACTGGGAGGGGTGCAGCAACAGAGACAGACACAGAATCTGAAGCAGGCCCCAGGCTCTGAGTTGTCAGGAACAGAGTCCGATGCAGGGCTCGAACCCAGGAACCATGAAATCATGACCTGAGCCGAAGTCAGACGCTTAACCGACTGAGCCACCCAGGTGCCCCTCAAAAAAAACCATTTTGGATAATTGTTTACATGTCAAAGTTTTCAACTGACCAAGTTTTTATTTCATTGATGCTTTGTTACAAAGATTACACAGAGAAATTAAATACAAATAAAACATTTTAAGCATCAGAGTTGTATAACAAATTATTTTTTAATTTTTGTCTAAAATTTAATTTTGCAAAATTGAAGTAGTTAGCACTAAACATTTCTATGGGCTCAATTTTTGTATTGCCAAAGAATTAAGTACTTCATTCCTTGGTCAGGAATTGGCAGTTTTTCAGAAGAATTGTTCCAGGAAGTCATCCGTAAATTCTAGGTTGACCCCAAAACCAATCTGAGACTGATTCAAGAAGCAAAAGTGACAAAATGGAGAAAGTGAGCAAGGAAGAGTAAGAGTCCATAAATATACACTAATAGTTTTTTGCCACTGTTGCCAAATAGCATTCAATGCTTCTACGACATCATTAGGAACTTTGTAAAATATGGAGTTAAAATATTACCAAGAGAAGTGGTCAAATCCTAAAGAATCCCTAGACCCTCAATTCCTGTGGGAAAAAAACCTGATTAATTCCAAGTACAGTATCATTCAAGATAGTTATAAGTAAATAAAGAAAATGAATGACTGACTCATACAGCAGAACAGGGCGGGGGATGACCCACAAATTAAAATAAGCTATTTATTTGTGTATTTATTCATTCATTTTTTCACATTTTCTAAGTGCCACTTATGCTAAATGACATTTATGAAAGTTTTTGGTGGTCAACTTAAACTTATTCCTGTATAGCATCCTATACATACTTCCTTGACTCTACTGAAATGTGCACTAATGTGATTCCTGTATTTATGCTACAGTTCAGACATTATGGAATGAATAAGTTTTTGGCTGTGGGTTCTCATTAAGAACTCTGTTAGGAAGGCAATTCAGGAGAGGAAGGGCAGTCTGGTCACAAGCAGTGTTGATATAATTGCATATCTATTTGCAAAAGAAAAGAAAAAAAGCTTCAGCTGCATCTCATATCACATATAAGATCAACTGAAAACAAATTATAGACTTAAATGTAAAACTGCAATGATAAAAATTTGAGAAAAAAACTTAAGCTCTGTGGCTTTGGGTTAAGCAAACTTTTCTCATTATGATGCAAAAAGAAAAATCTATAAAAATTAGATTGATATGTTGGATTTCATCACAACCCAAAACATCAGCTCTACAAAAGATAGTTTTAAGTGGGGCACCTGGGTGCTTATTTGGTTAAGTATCCAGTTTGTGGTTTCGGCATGATTTCATGGTTTTTGAGTTTGAGCCCTGTATTGGGCTGGGCTCTGTGCTGACAGTGCAGAGACTGCTTGGAATTCTCTCTCTCTCTTTCTCTCTCTCTCTCTCCCTCTCTCTCTGCTCCTCCTCAATATCAATAAATAAGTTTTTCAAAAGGAGATTTTAAGGGAACAAACTGACAAGCCAGAGACTGAAAGATATAGGACATGTACCCACAGTATATAAAGAACTCTCAAAACTCAACAACAAGAAAACAAACAATCCAATTTAAAAACAAAGGATTTAACAGACACATTACTAAAAGAACGTAGAAGGATAGGAAATAGAACATGAAAAGAAGTTCAACATGATTAATCAATAGGAAAATGCAAATAAAGCAACATATGCCACTACTACACAACAACTGAGTGGCTAAAATTAAAAAGACTAACCAGGGGCTCCTGGGTGGCTCAATTGGTTGAGTGTCCTACTTCAGCTCAGGTCATGATCTCATGGTTCATGGGTTCAAGCCCCACATCAGGCTCTGTGCGGGCAACTCAGAGCCTAGAGCTTACTTCGGATTCGGTGTCTCCGTCTCTCTCTGCCTCTCCCCCACTCATGATCTCTCAATCTCTCTCTCTCTCTCTCTCTGTCTCTCTCAAAAATAAATATTCAACAAAATTTTTTTAAAAGGCTAACCATATCAAATCTTGGAGAAGATAGAGAGGAACTAGAACTTTCATTCACTGCTGATGGGAATGTAAAATGGTAAAACCACTTTGGAAAACAGTATGTTGACTTTCTAAACAGTTAAAAATATAACTACCGGGGCGCCTGGGTGGCTCAGTCGGTTAAGCCTCCGACTTCAGCTCAGGTCAGATCTCACATTCATGGGTTCGAGCCCCGCATCAGGCTCTGTGCTGACAGCTAGCTCAGAGCCTGGAGCCTGTTACAGATTCTGTGTCTCCTTCTCTCTCTGACCCTCCCCCTCTCATGCTCTGTCTCTTCTGTATCAAAAATAAATAAAACATTAAAAAATTTAAAAATATGACTACCATATTATCCAACCATTCTACTTCTTGATATTTCCCCCAACAGAACAGAAAGCATACATCCACAGAAAGATTTGTATGTGAATGTTTATAGCAGTTATATTTGTCAGAAACCACTCAAATAGCCATTGACAGGTGAATAGATGAACTATGGTATTTCCATACAGTGAAATGTTACTTGGTAATAAAAAAGAATGAGTAATTAATACACACAACAACAGGGGCACCTGGATGGCTCAGCCGGCTAAGCGTCTGACTTCAGCTCAGGTCATGATCTCATGATTCATGGGTTCGAACCCTGGGTCAGGCTCTGTGCTGACAGCTAGCTCAGAGCCTGGAGGCTGTCTTTGGATTCTGTGTCTCCCTCTCTCTCTGAACATTCCCTGTTCACGCTGTCTCTCTCTCTCTCAAAAATAAATAATAAAAAAACATTAACATTTTTTTTTAATTCACACAACTACATGATGAATCGCAAAAAAAACATTCTGACGGAAAGACTCCACACAAGAAAAGTGTGCCCATTGTACGGCTCCATTTATATAAAACTCTAGAAAAGACAAACTAATCTATAGACACGAAGATTTAATCAGTGGCTTCCTGGCGAGAGGGAGTAAGAAGAATGGGAAGAAAGGATTTGAAAAAAACACAAGGGGACTTTTGAGGGTGATGGATCTGTTTCTTATCTTGAATGTACTGATTATTTCACAACGGCAAGTTTTTGACAAAGCTGCAAATTGTACATTTACTAGTTGTTACTTAACCCTCTAATTTCTGTATAAGTCTAATTACATGAAATAGAAGCTGGGGTTCTGATTTTTTACTTTGCTTATCCATTTGGAGTGTCATTGTAACTACTGTATTGTAAATGATGGAAAATAATTGCATATGTTAAAAAAAACAGTGTTATATTCTAAAAAAAATAAAAAAATAAAGTTACAAAAAAGAAAAAATAAATAAATAAATATGGAAAATGTATTGTATGTGACAACTATACCTCAATAAGACTCTGGTTTTTAAGTTATGTTAAACATATATGAAAATTAGTGATCTTACTAGTCATAAGAATATTGACTAGCCCAAACTAGAAATCTGGTTGTGAATAAGTCTGTCTGCAGGGCAGAGAAAATGCATGTCCTGAAAAGGGGAGATCGATTCACACAGTCTAAAGAAACACCGAAAGTAGAAGATGGTGGTGGACAAGCGCTGATAAGCTAGATAAGGGGCCCCAAGAAAAAACTGACATCTCGTAGAAACACACGCGATTGGCCCCTGTTCTGCCATTTATGCTTTCTGATGTTCTGTCTTTGCTGCCCCATGATGCACCTGGCTATCAAAATGGTAAATATTGCCACTTTGAGCAAACTATTGTGGTTTTCCCAGTATACAAAAGAATATATTGGAATTATGAAAATACCTAGATTTTCACAAAATGAATTCTTTGTTTTCAAATTTGAAATGGGATTTGGTGAATAATTGTGTAAAATTTCAGGGAACTTTATCCATGAGATGATTCTAAATATCACTTTTGATAGCTCATCTGTTAGATTGGTTGCATTGTGTCCAACTTTCCAAAACCAGTAAGGTAAACTGATTTAAATGATTTACTGAAACATTGTGGTCAGTGGTGCCTCTGGAGAGAGTGTTCATTTAACATAGGACTGTAAAACTTAAAAACCAATCTATGCTTCTTCCTGACATATAGCTTCAATACCCATTTCTCTTTCAGCTAAAGCACTTTCTTCCATTTAATCCTCCTTCAGACTCTTTTAGACAGAGCACTATACCATATTTTGCTGTTAAATCATGAAAAATGATAGAATCTCTATCCCTTTTTTAGAGTCATTGTCAAATTATACCCTCCAATAGGTAATATACCACTTGAGTCAGTAATTTCAACTATTTGTATGCATTTCAGGTTTGCCAATTACCCTTCCAAGCTGTAAATTGCCTATTTTGAGAGCATAATTTGATTTTTAATGTTTGTCTTAACAGCCCGATTTGTTTTGTCTTTTGATTTGTTTCACATTTTAGTAATTAATTTTAAGCTGACAGTGTCTCTCCTAAAAGGAAGGTGGGAATTGAAAGCCTTTTAGAGCTATAGCAGTTTGATGCTCATATAAATTTCTTCCTAGTGCCATAGACCTTAAGCAAAAAAAGTCAGGCACTCTCTTCTTTTCTTTGGAAAGAAGTCATCATTTCTTTTCCAGGAGATATACTAACTTGAGTTTCAAATACACACTGCATAACCCCCAAGTTTAAACACACATGAATAAGCAAAATTGGCCACAAGAAGTATATTCAAGACAGAAGTGATATTTTTCAAATCATCAGTCTGAAAATATAGATGAAAATGTGTCTTGGGGTTATGTAAGTGCGTTTGATCTCAGATGTCCTCTGATGTTTATTCTCCATGTTTAGCCTCCTGGCAAAACCTGCCTGGAGGACACAATTCTTATTCCCAGACACATCTTGTAAAACTTCTCTTTATACCTATTTGAAAAACACAAACACTTCTGACTTAGATATGTGGTCTTTCATACCCTTGGGGACATTTTGAGCTGTTTTTGCCAATCCAACAAGTCTTTTCCTCTGCTACATGATTGAGAAACAACAGAGCAGTGAAGAAAAGCAACCAAAATTATGAAGGGTAAAAAAGCACAAGAAAGGGGAAAAAACTCAGTTGAGAGAAAGGGGTTAAATAAGAGCTATTCAAGAATAGAAGTTGAAAAGAAAATAGGAAAGTAATACTTTCCATTGATTGTACAACATGTGAGGGAATTTCCCCCTAATCATTTAATAATTTCCTAATGAAATCAAAATACCAAATGCTAAAAAAGTTGGATTTTTGCCCTAATTTTTGCCATGTAAAATTTCATCCTGTTTGTAATATGGAAATATACATAAATCACAAAAAGAGAGTGATATCTGAATGTACTGGATGGAGGAGCATGTTTTATAAGTATTATTTGCAAGTATTGGACAATGATTAGAATAGAAGAGCAACTGAATGATTAATTATTAGTCTAGAACACACTTGTTCTCCTGGATTTGTTTGTTAGATATTTAACCCTTTACTTCAGTTTACCAAAATAGGACTATGCCAAAAAAAAAGTCCTTATGTTATGGGAGTTGAGAGTAAACTTGAGATCTATCAAAGGTAGCTTTATATATGTGTGTGTGTATATATATGTATATAATGTATAACATATATGTGCATATATGTGTGTATATATGTGTATATAATGTATAATATATATGTGTGTATACATATATATACATATATATATATATAAACTTCATTTTATTTTTGAGAGAGAGAAAGAAGTAGAGAGGGAGGGAGAGAGAATCCCAAGCAAGCTCCAGGCTGTCAGCCCAGAGCTCAATGTGGGGCTTGACCTCATGAACCGTGAGATCATGACCTGAGCAGAGATCAAAAGTGCGACACTTAGCTGACTGAGCCATCCAGGCATCCAATAGCTTTATTTTTAAACTGAACTTTTCATTTTGAGATAATTATAGATTTATATGCAGTTATAATTTCTAATTTAGAGGCATCTCATTTACCTTTCCCCAGATATCCCCAACGAGAATATCTTGCAAAACTATAATAAAATATCAAAAGGATATTGACAAGGATGCAGTCAAGATACAGAAAGCTCCATCACCAGAAGGATTCTTCATGGTGTCCTCTTATACACACTCCCACTTCTCCCCACCTGATCTCCTTTTTAGTGTCTTGTGACCACTAATCTGTTTTAGATTTCCCTAATTTTGTCACCTTGGGAACATTAAATAATTGAAGTCATAAAGTAAGTAAGCTTTTGGGACTGTGTTTTGTTTTTCCTTATCATAATTCTCTGGACATTTATCCAGGCTGATGTCAGTGGTGGTTCTTTTCATTGTTGAGTGGTATGCCATGGTATAGACACACTGCAGTTTGTGTAAACATTCATGCATTAAAGGATATCTGGGTTTTTTGCTACCATGAAGAAAGCTATTATGAACATTAATGTACAGACTTTTATGGGAATCTAAGTTTACTTCCCTGGAATAAATGCCCAGGATGCAATTGCAGGTTTTATGACAACTGTACATTTAGTTTTTTAAGAAACTACCAAACCATTTTCCAGAGTGGTGTACCATTTCACACTGACACAAGTGAATATGAGAAATCTAACTTCTCTGCGATCTCACTAGCACTATGTGTTGGCACAATGTTTTATTTTAGCTATTCTAATCGGTTTGTAGGACCGCCTCCTTGTGGTTTTAATGTGCATTTTTCTAATGGCTAATGATTTTGAGAGATGTTTATGTGCTTACTTGTGTGCTGTACATCCTTCTTAGAGAAACACCTGTTTGTATCTTTGGCCTGGTTTCTATACAGATTGGTGATTTCCTTACTTTTGAGTTTTGAGAGGCTTCTATATGTTCCAAATACAAGTCCTTCTGATACATGTGGTTTGGAAATGTTTTCCCTAGTCTGCTCTTGTGTTTTCATTTTCTTAATAGGGTTTTTCATAGAGCAAAGATTCATAATTTTGGAAATTCAATGTATCATTTTTTCCTTTTTGTAGAATCATAATTTTGGTATTAATTCTAAGAACTCTTTGCCTAGCTCCAGATTAAAAATATTTTTTCCTGTTTTTTTTTTCTAAAAGTTTTATAGTTTTACATTTAAATCCATGATGTATTTTGAGTTAAGTGGCAGTTTAGGCATGAGGTTAAAGTTAAAGGTTTTTTTTTTTTTGGCCTTTTTGCCTCAGAATTTTCAATTCATTTGGTTCACTTGGTAGAAATATGGAAAATAAAGGTCATTCTGATGAGGTCTCACACAGAATATGAAGAACATGCATTGGAAACTAGAAGGAAAAAAACTGGCAAAGAACTTGACTGACTTATTTTTATGTTCTAGTGCTTTGTGGAAGGCAGAACTTGGGAGCAATGAGATTAAATATCTAGCTGAAGCTATTTTTTTAAATGTTTATTTAAAAATAAGTAAGAGAATGAAGAAAGGGAGAGAGAATCCCAAGCAGGTTCTGTCAGCACAGAGCCAGACCCAGAGCTCCATCTGACAACCATGAGATCATGACCTCAGGGGAATTGAGCCACCCAGGCCACCTTTGCTGACTATTTCTAAACAAGGTGTTGAAGGTGCTGCTTGACTCCTCAAGACTGCTTCGAGGAAATGGGAGAAGAGAGAATGTTTTAAAGACAGAATTGTTAAGTGAAAAAGCAGTTGAAAGATTTGGAAAATTTTCAACTTTCCCATATTGGAAAACAGAGAACACTAAGGGTGTGGCCAAGTGATAGTTTGATGAGAAAATCAGTATAAAACTGACATCTCACCAGAAGCCAGGAGCTATTCTCTAGGACAATGGAAGAAATTCGAAGGTCATCAGAGCTGCCACTCTCAATCACAGGCCCAGAGTGCAAGAACCCAGGCAGGGACCAAGGGGTTTCAAAGGAGAGCTCACTGGGGCCTGTGGAAACTCAGCATGTGCCTCCAGATCCTACCTTCTGTCGTGGGCACTGCTCCTTCACCCCAGCGCTCTGCAGCTGCCCCAGATGCGGCTCCAGCAGGCCATAGCACAGTGCAGGTGAAGGTGGCCACCCCTCCAGGGAGAACAGATAGAAAACATTGGCAGCATCCTTTGGGCACTGTCTCTACTTCACATAGAATACGTGGACATGGAGGACATGGTTGCCCTGACCCGAGTTTTAAAGGGTGGAGCCACCCTGAGCCACAATCATGTGACCTCAGCTCAGCAGAACTAAAAGGGTGGAGCCCCATCAAAGAGTCCTGTGAGGCTGGGGCACAGGCACTGTGGGTCTATCTCACCAGGTTGTTTGTGTGATATGGCCATGTCAGTGGAACTGGAAGGCATAGGATCAAGCCAAACAGGATTATTCTCAATGTTGCTTGCCTGGTTAGATTTTGAACTTACTTGGGACCCAATACCCCTTTCTTCTTTCCTGTTTCTCCTTTTTGGAATGGGAATGTTCATCCCATCCTTGTCCCATCACTGTGTTTCAGAAGCACATAACCTACTTGGCTTCACATGTTCGTAACTAGAGAAGAATTTGCTTCAGGATGAATCATATCTTGTCTTACTCACATCTGATTTAGATGATATCTAGATGAAACTGGGAAGTTGGAGTACCTTGTTATATCTTGACAAAAGTGGAAGTCCAGGGCCCCCATTTGACCTTTGCTATTGTATTTGGGGTGAGGCCACATTCTTTCCTGTGGTGGTTAGCTGGAGTAAAATGGTTATTATTTAAAAGAGTTCCACCTTCCTAGTCTGTACACTTCTTGGTCCTTGAATTAGAAAGGACATTCTTGTTGGAACAATTTTTTCCCCCTCATTTGTGTTCATTGGATATATGAGGCCAACAAACAAAATACAGAACTCACCACTATGTACCTCGTTGGACCCAAAGATTCTTCTCTTGTCTACATTTCCAAAGTCTTCTTATGTTTACTTTACACAAAGTGTCCAGGATTTAATTATATTTAATGAAAGGAGTAAGGAAAACCACATTTCCTTTCTTTCTGGAAGTAAAAGCACAGGCAACCTTTAAGAATCAAATATTGAGCCCCATTTCCTCTTATTTATCAATTTCAAGCTACTATAGAGCTATGAATTCCTTTACCAGATTTATTAGGTCAGTGATACAATCTGAAAATTCCATTAGCCTTCCAAAATTAATCAAGACAGTTGCAAAAATGCAATAATTGTAAACGAGAATTTCACGTTAGTCAGTTTAAACAAATAATATATTATCCTTGTATCCTTGTATTTTGTTTATCACTTCTGTACTCAATTTATAAATTAAAAATTAGAAAGAAAAATATTATTAATCCAGACCAACTTTCCACAAGAAAAGCAAGATATAAAAGTAAGATAGAAATTCTTTATCTAGAATTCATTATATGTATAGTAAACTCTTTGTATTTGAACAGCCTGGAAATATACGTACTATAAAAATAAATTTTCTCAACTAATTTAACATTTAGATAAATTTTCATTCTCTGACAATCTAGGGTGCCAATGAACTTGTATTATCCATTAAATTCCATGGAAAATAAGATTAAGGAAACAAACCAATATGTTTGTAATTTATGACATAGATGAATGTATTACGAGACTGCAACTTTGTAAAATATTCTTCTACAAACCAAATAACTTCTAACCAGAATGTATAATTGCATAGAGCTTCTCAAGTATTATTCCAGTTTTCCTTAATAATATAAAAATGTGTTTGGGGCACCTGAGTGGCTTAATTAGTTAAGCACGTGACTTTGGCTCAGATCATGATCGCACAGTTCATTAATGCTTGGGATTCCCGCCCCCCCTCTCTTTCTCTCTCTCTCTCTTCTCCCTCTGCCCCTCCCTGACTTGTATTCTCTCTCTCTCTCTCAAAATAAGTAAACTTTAATAAAATAATATTAATAAAAAATATGTCCAAGGTCATTTTAACAGCCCTTCAAGGCTGTGCTATTGATAGGCTATGTAAGTATATACTCAGGGACTTTCCATTTTGCTTAACTTCTGAAGGAGACTGAAGTCTAAAAAAAAGGTAGAATGAAAAAATTATGCCAAGTTATATCACACTGTGTTACTAAAGAAAAAAGACCTAAGACCATATAGTCTAAAAAAGCATCTAAGTTTAATATGGTTTGTGTAAATAACACTTATTTACGTCATGGTGTTATCATCACCTTATATCCCCCACCTTTATTTTCTTTACAATAATATAGTTTTTCAACATTTTCCACTTCATATCCTCTATATGATTTATTGCCTCAGTTGAGTGGAAGAGACAATGTACTATAAAAAAATCCATGGATACAAGTCTAGTGAGATCAAGGGTTTGCCTCCCACTCTTGAGCAAATTATCTTATTTTCAGCAAGCCATACAAGCATCCTCATATCCTTAGATAAAGTGAGCCAGATGCAAACTACTACTACTACTACTACTACTACTACTACTACTACTACTACTACTACAAAAACAATGGTCTGCCTGACTTATAAGCTTTGGTTCCCAAATTCTAATCAATGAGCCACCAACCAATAGAAGCACTCCATGGATAGTTCTCTTGCAAAATAGATGTTTCTAAAATACCTTCTTGATTCTTAAAAATGGAAAGTCTCATCCAAAGCAGGTCCTTAATACAAATGTATTTTATTTCACTTATGCAGTATGAAATGAGTAGCTCATGGAAGTCTTTGGTGATGAAAAATGGTTTCTTTACTAGGGAGAAAAAAGAAAACTATTGACCTGGGTTCACAAGGATAACCTTCAAATATAATTTTATCTGTGTATGGCTTAGAAAGTCTGGTCTTCTCCAATGTCTGCAATCCTCTGTTGATGTCAATGTAACTTCCTCTACTCATGTTATAGCATATCCTCTATATCCTCATTAAAAGTTCACATTTTTGGTGTAGCAGTTGGATATCCAACCTTCAAATAGTTGGCTCTTCATTTTATCCTTTCTTATGAATCTCTACCCTCATTTTCATAAGGTGGACACATTCTGTTTCTTAGAATGATACTTGTCCTCTCTTCTCCTTATAGACAAACAGCACCTGGAAGAGAATTGCTATAGATTGGATGCATGTCTATGGTCCCCACTACACCACCATCACCAAATTCATGTGTTGAAACCTAATCTCCTGTGAGATGATATTTGGAGACGAGGCCTCTGGGAAGTGATTGAGTCATGAAGGTGGAGATCTCATACCTAGGGTTAGCACCGTTATAATAGCAGCCCCAGAGAAATCCCTCCCCACTTCTTCCATGTGAGATTAAAGTGTTCAAGAAGCAGACCTTCACCAGACAGTGAATCTGTCAAAGCCCTGAGCTTGGACTCCCCAGCCTCCAGAACTGTGAGAAATAAATGTTTGTGGTTTATAAGCCATATAGTCTATGGTATTTAGTTCTGGTAGCCTGAACAAACTAAGACAAAACTAGACATTGGAGAAGTGTTTGTTATATTGAACTAAATTGAGATCCACAGTAGTTATAAGAGGGTATCATGAGTATTTCAAAATGACTATGTTAAACATAAAATAAACTACAAAACGACTCTCATGACTAATCTATTTCTCCTTTATACTCACCCTTCCTTCTCACTAAAGCATCTTGGAAATGAGACAGTTTAGATACCTGTTGTGAAATAGTATAGAAAACCTCATTTAAAATGAAGTCAGAAAGGGGCGCCTGGGTGGCTCAGTCAGTTTAGCATCTGAGTCTTGATTTCAGCTCAGGTCAGGATCTCACGGTTTGTGAGTTTGAGCCCCGAATTGGGCTCTGCACTGACATTTCAGAAACTGCTTAGGATTCTCTCTCTCCCTCTCTCTCTGCCTCTCCCCTGCTCTCTCTCTTTCTCTCTGTCTCTACTTCTCTCTCTCTCTCAAAATAAATAAACTTTAAAAAGAAATAAAAAGAAAATGGAGTCAGGAAGCCCTGAAGAGGGCGCTCTCACCAACATACCATTATACAATTGGTTGCAGCCATTGCAGCCTATTTAACCAGTAGAAAAAAGGAAGATGAAAATTATCTTGACAAAAGAAGACATTTTTCACATAGGAATTTCATCTCTTGCTTTTAAGAAGAAGAAGAAAGATCCCTCCCTATCCTAGCAACAAAACACTAACCGCCGCTTAGAGCCAGTGAAAAACTGTCACGTCATACTCTTATTTTTCTTCAATAAAACTTTTGTTTAAAACAACCTTCCCTAATTCTTCCTAGAATCTAAGAAAAGTTAACCTTCCCTTTGTCTCCTTGGACTTGTCTATGATTCTCCATAGTTTGCTGTCCCAAATTGTAGTTTCTCTGCTACTTGTTTTTAATTTTCAAAAATACATTTATTTTATAAATTAAAAATGCACATGGTGAAGCAAATTCTAAAAAAATACAAAAAGCACAAAATAGAAGATAAAGGTCTTTTCTCTCTCTGCTTCTTCTACAAGACACTGATAAACTTTCTCTTTATTTATTATTACTTTTTAAATTTAAATCCAACTTAGTTAACATATAGTGTAATAATAATTTCAGGAATAAAATTAAGTAAATTAATCATTTACATAGAACAACCAGTGCTCATTCCAACAATTGTCTTCCTTAATGCCCCTCATTCCTTAAAACCTTCCCCCCAACCAGCACCCCCCCCAGCAACATTCCATTTGTTCTCTGTATTTAAGAGTCTCTTATGGTTTATCTCCCTCTCTGTTTTTAAATTATTTTTGCTTCCCTTCCCTTGTGTTCATCTGTTTTGTATCTTAAATTCCACATATGAGTAAAATCATATGATATTTGTCTTTCTCCGACTGATTTATTTAACTTAGCATTATACAATCTAGCTCCATCCATGTTGCAAATGGCAATATTTCATTCTTTTTCATTACCAAGTAGTTTTCCTGTGTGTGTGTGTGTGTGTGTGTGTGTGTGTGTGTGTGTGTGTGTATCACATCTTCTTAATCGATTCATTAGTTGATGGACATTGGGACTCTTTCCATACTTGGGTTATTGTCAATATTGCTGCTATAAACATTAGGGTACATGTGCCCTTTTGAATCTACACTTCTGTATCCTTTGGTTAAGCACCTAGAACTGCAATTGCTGGGGCATAGAATACAACTATTTTTAATTTTTTAAGGAACCTCCAAACTGTTTTCCAGAATGGCTGCACCGGTGTGCATTCTCACCAACAGTGAAAAAAGGTTCCTCTCCCTCTGCATCCTTGCCAACATCTGTCATTGCCTGAGTTAATTTTAGCCAGTCTGACAGGTGTGAGGTGATATCTCATTGTGGTTTGGATTTGCATTTCCCTGATGATGAATGACATTGAGCATTTTTTCATGTGTCTGTTGACCATTTGGATGTTTTCCTTGGAAAAGTGTCTATTCATGTCTTTTGCCCATTTCTTCACTGGATTATTTGTTTTGGGGGTGTTGAGTTTGATAAGTTCTTTATATTTGGATACCAACCTTTTATCTAATATGTTATTTGCAAATATCTTCTCCCATTCTGTTGGTTGCCTTTTAGTTTTGTTGATTGTTTCCTTTGCTGTGCAGAAGCTTTTTATCTTGATGAGGTCCCCGTAGCTCATTTTTGCTTTTGTTTCCCTTGCCTCCAGAGACATGTCAAGTACGAAGTTGCTGCGGCTAAGGTCAAAGAGGTTATTGTCTGTTTTTTCCTTGAGGATTTTGATGGCTTCCTATCTTACATTTAGGTCTTTCATCCATTTCGAGTTTATTTTGTGTGTGGTGTAAGAGAGTGGTCCAGGCTCATTCTTCTGCATGTTGCTGTCCAGTTCTCCCAGCACCATTTACTGAAGGGACTGCCTTTTTTCACTGAATATTTTCTTTCTTTGTCAAAGATTAGTTGGCCATATATTTGTGGCTCTCTTTCTGAGTCTCTATTCCGTTCCATTGATCTAGGTGTCTGATTTCATGCCAGTACCCTACTGCCTTGATGACTGCAGATTTATAATTTAGCTGGAAGTCCAGGATTGTGATGCTTCCAGCTTTACTTTTTTTTTTTCTTCCCAAGGTTGATTTGGCTATTTGGGGTCTTTTCTGGGTCCATACAAATTTTAGGTCTGTTTTAGCTTTGTGAAGAATGCTGTTGTTATTTTGATAAGGATTGTACTGCTATTTTTGAATTAATCCATTTTGCTAGTAAAGTAATTGGCTATTTTATTTTTAAGGCTGATATAATAAACATCATATACCTATAAATCTTAAATTTCCTTTCATTATGGAGAAATTAAGCCAAAGCAAGTAATTGGCAGCATTTTTTAACCTGCTATTTTCTTTTCTTAAATGTTTTATTTTTAGAGAAAGAGAGCCCACATGTGCAAACAGGAGAAGGGTACAGGGAGAGGAAGGGAGAAAATCTTAAGCAGGCTCCATTGGTTTGGAGCCCAAGAAGATTGAAGTAGAGCCTTCAGGGCCTGACCCATGGCTGGATGAGGGCAATACAGGGATTGATCCAACAACCCTGGGATTGTGACCTGAGCTGAAATCAAGAGTCCCACCCTTAACTGACTGAGCCATGCAGGTGCCCCTTAATTTGCTACTTTCTAAATGCTTTGTTATTTGTATGTGTCTATATTTATTATATGTAATAAAATTACAGTATTTTAAAAGAAAAAAGTATGTCATGATTCAAGATAGCAATGTTGTAAAAGGTAACATGTCCCCAAACTTAGTCCTCACAGATTATTCTAAGAACATCAGTGATTGTATCTAAATGGCCTTGTGGAAACACACTACTTGGATGTAACAAAAACATAAGCCTTCAGTTTAGGTGTTAGGTTTTAGCCTATACTTACTATGTATGAGACAAAAAACATCTTTTTTTGCTCTGAGAGGATTTACTTTCTTCCTCTCTTTGACATTTTGTTAGTAAAAGAGATTTAACTCAACAAAGGAATATGCCTACCACTGACATTATACTGAATTAATCATTTTTTCTAGACCAAAATGAATTGTGTATATAATTCTCCTCAAACTTTCATGCTTATTTCAATGTTTGTCACTCTAAGCAAGACTGCCTGTCAACACTAACTTCTTCTTCCTAAACAAGAGTACTAAGATGCTCGTTTCTGGTTGAAATTTTGGATTCTGAACTGTCTTCTTCCTTCAACCCCCACTCTCCAACACAGAACATGCCTGACATCAGACCCCTACTCCTGAGCCTTTTCCCACCTCATTCACCTGACAGCCTTCTCCACAACAGACATCTTATCAGACGTGACTGATTGCTGTAATCTGTACTCTGGGCAGCCATTAAGCAAATTACCTGAATCATTGCAAGGATTAGTCTCATTAACACATGATTAGCATCAAATTAAAATAATGAGTGTTTAACTTCTGATGTCTTCCAGTTGTTTGAACAGCTTGATCAGCCACACCAGGCTGGCAGGGAGGTGGGGGTGTCAAAGAACCATAGAAAAAAAGGGAGGCTGCACTGTGCAAGACATAGTGCAGCTAGCCAGCCGAACGAAGTGAGATCAGACTCAAACTGTTTGGTTGAAAGGTTTCTTCCAAACAGCAAGATGCTGGGTCCAAACAGAGGTCGCTCTCTCCCATTGGCACTGCCAGCCATTCATCTGGAGCAAGGCTTTACATACTAATGGTGCACCACCTTACCCGCTGCCACATCCCGGATGTGGTTACTGTAGGGATTCCCTGGCTCAGGAAGGATGAACTGCAGCTTTTTTTTTCCCTTTTCCAAATGTTATCAGACTGAAGAATAAGACCCCTGAAGGAGTGCAGAGATATTGGTAGATTGAAGATCCAAACCCAGTTCTCACATTTTTCCTCGAAATGACTAACCAAATATGCAGATGACAGAAAGCTTCCATCCTCTCTGGAAACTGTGAAGAGTATCACTTTCACGGAAGAAAATAAAAAGAATCACTGCTAGATCTTACATTCACATGAAAGATTTGTTGGAGGCATAGAGCACCAACTCACCATTTTGCTACCTAGACTAGCATTTTGCTACCTAGATCAGCATTTGAGGAAAGCAGGGAGACAGGTTACAGTGGCCTTTCAACTCCAAGACTGATGGCAACTTATCCGTCGAATAGATGGACAAGACAACAGGAGAGTCTGCATGGTCATTAGGCTGTGTAAGTCATTAGCAAAGAGCTGTTGTGATAAGGCCTATCCCCACAAAGAAGATTAATACGAAGAGTGCCATATTGTGAAAGGAACTGAAGGACCCTGAATGTGTCACCCCAGGACATGCCTCTTTGACATAAATAAAAATTATTTAGAGCTAAAGTCAATTTAAAAAGCAACCAATGCAGGAAAATCTATCTCTATCCAACCCCTTTTCTTCCTTTAGATACAATATAAATTTTCCTTTACTGAAGATGATGTGCATTTTAGCCCAGAGACGACACCAGAGAAATCCACAATCAAATCTTATTTCATCAGTTTCATCACATGAATTTACCTTCCCACGGTTTGCTGCCCATAAAAGACTAAAACTACCTTCCTTTGCCCTGTCATTTCTCTATAAATGCATGGTTCTGTATCGAGGATTCTATATGATGGAATTCTAAGCCACCTCTTTGAGCTACTCACCTCTGGGTACTGCGTGTGTTACATGCACAGTACATGGTAATAAGATTTTTTTTTCTTGTTAATCTGTCTTTTGTTACTCAAACCCCAGTCCAGGCTCTAAGATAAGTAGAGGAAAAGTTTTTCTTCCCCTACAGAACAATCAGGAAAAAGCGAGAAGACAAAACTGCTACTATTAATGTAAACACCTGCAGTTGGGTATGCATTTCTCAGTCATATGGCCAAGGCCCCAGAAACGGAGAGAAAAGAAGCATCATGATGTCCGATCATATATTTTTTTCCAAGTTTAATGATATGAAAACATAGTTATGGAATTTTGAGGGGCTAAGATTGAGAGTCAAGATTTATATCCCATAAAAATTGTTTTCAGATATGTTAGACTCACATGCATTGTCACCCATAATTCTTTGTAAAAACCAAAAAATTATTTTAGTATATACTTAAGTCAACTAAGAAATAAATATAAAAACTCAGAAAGCAGAGTTGTTCTGAAAAATTTCAAACATAATACTTACAAGATAAAATACATAATATTGAGCTAATAATTAATAATAAACTAGATCTGAAATCTGAGATTATGTCAGCAAAACCATAGAGTGAGGAATAAACAGAAACAAGAAAAGCTTGCTGGGGCGTCTTGGTCGGTTAAGCATCCAACTTCGACTCAGGTCATGATTTCAAGGTTTGTTGGTTCAAGTCCTGTGTCGGGCTCTGTGCTGACAACCTGGAACCCAGAGCCTGCTTCAGATTCTGTGTCTCCCTCCCTCCCCTGTTTGCTCCCCCCACCTCTCTCAAAAATAAATAAACATTAAAAATTTACAATAGAAAGCTTACTGAACTAATTATCTGAGCTGGAGGGAATGAATAGTTGCTGTTTTACTCATTTTACTGATGAGAAAAAAATAGATCCAAGTAAGTTTTAGGCAGAATTTAGGAAACTACTGGGTGTGATTTACACATCTCTAAAGAAAAAAATTAATGCAGTCTACACAATAGACAACAGGTAAAAAGGAAACAGAGGCAAAATAAAAAATCTATGACATTATAAATAACAAGAATCACAACATAAATCATCATAATTAATGTAAAAAGGCAAAGACATTCAAAATGATAGTTTAAAAAAGATTATTTTAATGGAAAAAGACCAAAGGCAAATGGCACTCAAGTACTAATTGTTTAAATGACAAAAGTATGTCATATAAATATAGAGAAACCAAGAGTAGCAATAGTAATATAAAGTGCAATAAAATTCAAGAAAAAAGTTGCCATACATAAAAAAATAAAGGCTCATTAATAATAAGATAGGAAAAACTATAAAGTAAAAAAATTATTTGAATGTTTAGCACAAATCAGCTGAGACATAAGTCTTCATCATTAAAATATGAGTCTTAGATAAATTAAATAAGCATTAATATCTTCCAAAGGGATACTTATAATAATCACTGCCACAGATTACAATTTATTTAAACAAGTTAGTTTTTTAAATCTAAATAAAAATGCCAAAACATTTTAAGTTTTTCAAAATTAACACTCCTACATAACTTTTAGATGGAAAAGATATTCAATACAGTTATTAAATACAGTTCAGCAAATAATGTCTTCTCTAATGACATAAGATCAAACATATGTTCATGATAAAATTCCTAGTCATAAATGATTATAATATTGTTCAAGAAAGAATAGGAACAAAGGAAAAATTCAACATCAAAAGCTAGACAAATAATAAGGTAGTTGTCAACGAGGCAGAAATAAAAGGTTAGCACTTAACAAAGATGAAATTTTGAAACTCAATAAGACCAAATAAAAAAACTAACAAAAATAATAAGAAGAAAAAAAGAAAAAAGTAGATTTTATCAATAAGCCCAAAAGTTCTTCCCTCCCTCTGCTCTGATAAGAAAGCCACTCTCCAGAAGAAGAGTGGGAAAAGACCATAAAATTTGTTTTGAGGAAATATGAGCAGAATCCTCAGTTTAGTGACAGATCTGAATGAGCAGAATTAGGAAGCTCAAAAAATTTCAATCAGAATTATTTGTGAGAAATCTATGCTTGATACAAAATAGTCTAATTTGTGAAAACCAGAGACAAAGAGACATTGATAAAGTTAGACCTGCAAAATGGGATACATACAGAGGAATATCAATTGAAGTACCATAGACTTCCCATCATAAATAACAGCTACTAGAAGACAGAGGAATAATATCTTCAAGTGTTTGGTATTAAACAAAACAAGACAAAACATGTGGCAACCTAGAATTTTACATGCAGCAAAAAATCATTCGACAATGTAAGTAAAATAAAGATACAAACACTAAAACAAAAGGAAAAAATACTACAATACATACTAAGGAAAGCTTCAACAGAAGATAAATGATAGCAAGGGAAACTTGACTATTCAGGAATGAATGAAGCACATTAGAATTATGGATAAGAACACAAAGTGAGGCCATATGTGGTATAAAGGAACCTATATAGTTGACATATTTCTACATTTCATATGAAATGGTACAAACTTAAGCATTTATATTATAATCTCTAAATCATTCAACAAAAATATAATCCAAAGAGAAGCAGCTTAAAAAATAAACTAATTAAAATGGTACTCTGAAAAATATTCAAATAATCCTAAATGCAGGAAAGGGATAAGAAAAGAACAAAAAAGCAAGAGAGAAATAAACAAAAAAGATAACAATAATGAAATTGTAATACCAAGCTCAATCATATCAATAATTGTATTGGTTTTTTAATGTTTATTTTAGTGACAGAGAGAGACAGAGCATGAGCAGAGAAGGAAAGAGAGAGAGAGAGAGAGAGAGAGAGAGAGAGAATGTGAAGCTAACTCCAGGCTCTGAGCAGTCAGCACACAGCCTGATATTGGGCTTGAACTCGTCAAATGCTAGATCATGACCTGAGCTGAAGTTGGATGCTCAGCCGACTGACCCACCCAGGTGCCCTAGTAATTATACTGTTTTAATAAACTAAATACTCAACCAAAAGATGAAAAATATCAACATTGATAAAGCTGCAAAACTCTCTGTATGTTGTTTTCAAGAGATGATCTTTAAAATTAAGACAGGTGTGCCTGGGTGGCTCAGCCCCTTAAGTGTTTGACTCTTGATATATGCTCAGGTCATGATCTCAGGGTCGTGAGATTAAGACCCACATTAGGTTTCACAATGGACACAGAGCCTTCTTAGGATTTTGTGTGTGTGCATGTGTGTGTGTGTGTGTGTGAGAGCATGCACGTGCACACGCACAAGTGCATGTTTGTGTGTGTGTGTGTGTCCTTCCCCCATGATCTCTCTCTCTCAAAATAAATAAATAAACATTAAAAAAAATAAAATTGAAACAAAGATACACCAAGTACAAATAGATGGAAAGCAGTATTATGTGACAAGCAAAGGAAGGCTGGTGACATTAATACCATGCAAAATGTCCCATTTCAGTTTCACCTGATCCAGACAAGCAAAGCTGGGATGTATAGAGACAGGTAGGAAGAAGGAAGACAAGCAGGGGCTCTTAATAACAGATATGCATGCAGAGGAAGCAATCAAGATCCACAGCTGAAGACAAACAGCAGATTTTGCCACTGAAGAAAGAACTAGTGGCCAACACTGCTACCGAGGATCCCCTGCAGATTTCATTTGTGTTCATGAACATCAACTGCCTGAGTCCCGCAGTTGCCTTCACTTCCTTCCATGCCAGAGGCCAGGACCTGCACCAGCTGCTAGCTCAGGCCTCTGTGGCTGTGTGAGCACAAGACATGAGCTGCCTAAGACTCCCCCAGCCCTCACCAGAGCCCAGAAACCACGCCTGCAGCCAGTTCAGGCTTCTGTGGCTACATGAATGCAAGACACCAGCCTAGACAATTGTGGCTGACCCCATTGCTGGACACAGGGTCAGGGCCAGCCACTCCAGTTGTGCACCTCCACTGCAGTGCATGCACATCGTTGGGGGCTGAGTGGGCTGCATTGGAAAACACACTGACAGCCAAGGCTCCCACAGCTGCCAGTGAATCTGTAGCTTGTTCTGCCCCTTACTGCCCCAGCCACTAAGTGTGTGTCTGTAACCCCCCTTGCTATTACATAGGCTCATGCAGCTGGTCCCCATGGCTGAATGTGTGTAAATCATCACCTCTGGCCACCACTGTTGACTGCCTTGGTTCCATGCTCTTGGACTTGGAGACACCACTAAGGACCCCAACAGCCCTTGCCATCATTGTGAACCACCCACATCACTCGCCAACCTCACAGTTCTCAGTGCCGTGGCCCCCAGCAACCTGAGCCAGAGACATCATGCCCCCTCGGACCCACGGCTGCCAAACATCCAGTGCACCTGGCACCCTGCACTACTAGATCTGAGGCCATAGCACACTCCACCATACTCCCACTTGAAAGTGAAGGCAGTCCCTTATTGAAATTAGTCTATGAAGTATAGAAGCAGTGGCTGCTTCTTCAAATGTGCAAACCCCTATGCACATGATCATATAGGGATCATGAAGAATCGGGGAAACATGACTCCACCAAAGTACTTACTCACCCTTCTTGCGGTGATGATAAAATGCCCACATCATCAGATAAAGTGAGGTGAGTGACCTGTCATTAAAGGATCATCTGCTTCCAGATCATAGTTGATTGCAGGTAACCAAGATCATGAAAAGGTAAACCACAGATAAGGGAGGACTGCTGTATATTTCTTGTCCATAAATTGTGCTAAGATAAACATGCCATTTTGCTTAAAGGAGAAAGATATGGGTCAATACGATGAGAATAATCTGTAAATCATGTCATTCTTTCTGGTTTCTCTCACCTCCCTCTTATTTTGGGTGCACTGATGTTCAGCTGATAATTTTTAAGACTTTAAATTTCTATTAGGCTAACAATCATAGGCATCCTACTTTTTTATTCAAAAGCAACTCTAATCAGACCGCTTGAGGTTACCAGGAATTGTGTAAATACTTTGATGATATGTGCATCCCCTAAAATTGGAAAAATGATGAAATTCTCTTTCTAATGTGGACAGAGTTAGTCACATTCTATTTGTTTTATGAACAGAATTGTAATCACTTGGGAACATATGAGTAAATTATTTAAATCACCATAACAACATAAAAGTCACATCAACTATTGATCAGAAACAATCTTTAAATCATAAATAAAATATTTTTAGGTAGGAGAGTTTGCTGTTCTATTAATTTCCTTTAGAGTGAGTATTTTAAAAATTTAATGTAAGACCAAAGTTAGACTGATCAAAAAGTAACTGAAAATGAAATAACAAATAAGCAATGAACCCTCTCTCCTATCCCCACCATGCTGTGCTTTGACATTAAAGACATTGAAGTTCAGTTCCTATCTATTGAGTGGCTTCCACATGCCAGACATTGTGCTAGATACCAGAAAGACAAAAATTAGGAACCTATCCTTGATTAAGAGAAACATGTAAACTTTATAACATAAAGTGTTAAGCCTTGGTATTACTTTGTTTAGCTATGGGGAGTCAGAAAACTTCTTAGATAAAATGATGAAATGCTGTCATTTCAAACTTTTGAAAGATGAGTGTTAGGCTTGCCAGATTAAAAAACAAAACAAAACAAAACAAAAAAGAATTCTAGAGAGAAGGAATTATAAATTGAAGGCATAAATAGCAATGGTGTGTGGAACTAGAATGGTGTGTGCTTATTACATTTTACTTCATTGAACTAGTACCTCTTATTTGCCTACTATGTGCCAGACTCTACTAGGCAGTGAGAATGAGATAAACAAGTTCCCTACCCTCATAGGGCTTTACTATCTACCTAACTTAGGACATCTTACTTTATTAAGGACTTTTGGTTTTCTGGATAACTTTAACATTCACAAGTTCCTCTTTCAGGTATAAATTAACATTTGCCTGATAAGCTGGCATTCTGAGGAGAAGATACAATTTTATCATTATATAAGATTGGAAACATTATTTAGAGAGTCATCATTACAATTTTAAAAAATTGGTTTAATGAAAGACTTGGCCCTAGGGAAAGAGTAAGGAACAGGAGAATTTGTAAGAACTATGATCCAGTATTGTTTTCAATGAAATATCACATTTTCTCAAATTTGTCTCCAAAGAAAATGATGTAACATCAACATGGATTATTTAGTGTTATTTATGATCACTATAAATAATTTCTATAAGGGCTAAAGAAATTGCTATACTGGATACTTGGTTATCCAGTGACTTATGACTTATAGAAATTAACTAAATCTATAATAACCAATTTTGCAAATCAATATGACTGTGAATAGTTGGGGGAAAAGCTGGTAAGTAGAATTATAATGCAAGGCATACTTGGAGATATTACAGGTTCAGTTCCAGACCTCTGCAATAAAGCAAATATTATAATAAAGTGAGTCAAATGGATTTTTTGATTTATCAGTGCATACAGAAGATACACTGTGCTATAGCCCATGAAGTGTGCAATAGTGTTATGTCTAAAAAACAACCTACATATCTTAACTTAAAAATACTTTATTGGTAAAAATGCTAGCCGTCAGCTGAGCTTTCAGCAAATCCTGATCTTTTTGCTGGTGGAGGGTCTCTCCTCAATGTTGATGGCTGCTGACTGATCAGGGTGCTGGTTGCTAAGGCTGGGGTGGCAATTTCTTAAAATGAGACAACAATGAAGGCTGTGCATTGACTCTTCCTGTCATGAATGATTTCTCCTTAGCAGGCAATGATGTTTGGTCACATTTCACACACAGTAGAACATCTTTCAAAATTAAGGTCAAGTCTCTTAAACCCTGCCACTGCTGTATCAATAAGTTTACATAATATTCTAAATCTTTTGTTGTCATTTAGACAGTTTTCACAGCATCTTTACCAAGAGTAGACTCCATCTCAAGAAACGACTTTCTTTGCTCGTCGCTAAGAAACAACTCCTCATCTGTGAAAGATTTATCATGAGATTGCAGCAATTCACATATAACAATGAAAAAGTTTGAACTGTGAGCATTACCAAAATGTGACACAGAAACACGAAGTGAGCAAATGTTGTTGGAAAATGATGCCATTAGACTTTGAGTGCACAGTTGCCACAAACCTTCAGTTTGTTAAAAAAAAATCACTATCTGTAAAACACAACAAAATAAAGCACAATAAAAAGAGGCTTGCCTGTAACCACTGCTTTGTAGATAAATTGGAACATAAGGTTGGTAGTCTTTAATGTGAATTTACAAATCATATATTGATATGCATGAATCAGTGCAAAGCTTGTCACTCATTCATCTTTATTTTAATGTCGATTTATGTTGAGAGAGAGAATGCACGTCCATGTGCATGAGCCAGGGAGGCACCAAGAAAGGGAGAGAAAATTCCAAGCAGGCTCCTCTCTGTCAGTGCACCTTGGGGCTGTATCTTACCATGAGATCATGACCTGAGCGGAAATCAAGAGTTGGAGGCTCAAACGACTAAGCTTCCCAAGTGCCCCTCAACTTTAGTCTAGGTAATATTTATGAGTTTTGGTTTCAAAATAGATTCTGCATAACAAATTTATATAGCTCTTACTTATAACAAACCAAACATATCCTTAGAACTTTTGTTTGATTACAAAATCTGTGGTCTATAGATATAGATGCTAAATGGCAATCAGAGATGAAAGAAACAATTGAATGTGAATGGTAGTATAAGTGTTAAAATTTAAACACCCTAGATAAAATAAGTATGTCATATTACAAGGAGATCACTCTCAGTTGGGTCAAGCAACCGACTCTTAATTTTGGCTCAGGTCATGATTTCATGGTTCATGGGATTGAGCCCCACATGGGGCATCAGATCCTCTCTCCCTCTCTTTTTCTGCCCCTCCACTGCTCACTCACTCTCTCTCAAAATAAATAAGCAAACTTCAAGTAAAAAGAGATCACTATTAAAAGTTAAATTGATTTTATACTTAAATTGAGTTAGTGGAAAGTAAAGATCACAAAAGGTTTTATAAAAGGGAAAAGTTACTCCTTGTTTCAACCTAAATTAAAGGCAGCATCAGCTAAGGTACATAGATACTTTAAGGCATAAAGCAATACGCCTCATAACAGGAAAGGGTATAGACTTTTAACTATGATGGCATGTATAGCAAATGACTGCAATAATCAGGGAGAAGTGTTCTGTGTGGTGCTACTGTGATAAATATTCATGAATGGAAGATACTAAAACTGGAGCAGTAAGCTCTCTTGTCACCACTTGAGCTTTGATATGTCTTCATTGTCTGGAAATGTACATGCTGCAAAATTCAAGGAACTGTGTCTGAAAAAGAAATGTGGCTTTGTCATCTGTCCACCCTCTGTCTTACCCATTCGAGCATATATATCGCGTCATTTGCCTTATCAGTTCTTCGTCTTCTCTTCATTATCTCTTTTGAATACAAATGTCATATATTATGTGTCTATATTAAATTTGAACCTGAAAAAAATTCAGTGTTTATCAGACTAGCAGGTAAATGAGGTAAAGAAGGGATATGATGTCATTACATAAATTGCAATCTGAAGTTATGGACAGGGCTTTTTTATTATTATTATTGTTCCTGATTTACTGACTCCATAAAAGCATGCTAACATATTTATCACTCACAGGAAACTGCCCTTGCTGATTAGAAAACTGCAGAAATGTTTCATAAAAAGTCATTCCCCCAAATATTTGAAAGTACATTTAAAATTTTGGTTTGCTCTGAAGAATTTATAAAAGTGTTGAGATGAGGCCAATATAAGTCAACACAAAACTTTCTCAACAGGGCTCAAGGACCTTGGGTTAATTGTGATGTCAGAATGTGATACAAATAGTTAAGAATCACTAAAACAACTAGGCTCTCAAAGATAATCAAAATAGATTCATTCATTTCTCTGTTGTGTGGGGTCACCTAATGAGACCTTGTATCTCCCAATATAATCAGTATTATCTTTTTTTGTTAAGTTTTTTAAAATAGATTATTATCAAGTTGGTTTCCATATAACAGCCAGTACTCTTCCCCACAAGTGCCCCTCTCCATGACCATCACCAATGTTATCTTTATCTATACAGTGGTAAAAACAGATGCTTCCTTACCAAGAATCACTCCCAATTAGAAATAAGTAACAGCAGTAGAGGAAAAAAATCTAAAAATACTGCTAATAACATACCTATTTTATACATGAAGCAAGCAGATCTACACAATTTAAGAGTTAACAGGAAATTCAGGGATAATTTAATGCAAGCTCCTCATTTAATTAAATGAAAATATTGAGGACCAGTGAAGTTAAGTATTTAGTCCAAAGACATATGCTAAATAATCTGAAATTAATTAGAAAACTCTAAGAGTAATAAAAGCCTTTGGCAACTTAGTACATTAATAAATCTCACATGATTACCTAGTTGATTCTGAATATTTCAACCTATATATGAGGTTAGATTAGAGCCATTTTCTTAAATACTAAATATATAGTTTAATCAATCACTGATAAGGTGGTGAGGTACAAGTGGTCACAAATCAAAAAAAGCAAGTTAACTATTTTTTTCCCTTCCTTTCCTACATGGGCTTCTGTTAAGTTTCTCAAGATCCATATACGAGTGAAAGTGTATGATATTTGTGCTTCTCTAACTGACTTATTTCACTCACCATAATACCTTCTAGTTTTATCCACAATGCTGCAAATGGTATGATTTCATTCTTTCTCATTGCCAAGTAGTATCTCATTGTATATATAAACCACATTTTCTTTATCCATTCCTCAGTTAGTAGACATTTAGGTTTTCTCCATAATTTGGCTGTTGTTGAAAGAGCTGCTATAAACATTGGGCTACATGTGCCCCTATGCATTAGCACTCTTGTATCCCTTGGGTACATTTCTAGTAGTGTTATTGCTGGGTCAAACACATACACACATTAAGATTTTTTTAATTTATTTTGAAAAGGAGGGCAGGCAGAGAGGAGAGTGAGAATCACAAGCAGGCCCTACACTGTCAGCACAGAACCCAATGTGGGGCTCGATGCAGGGGTTAACATGGGACTCGACTAGGGGCTCAAACCCACCATTAGTGAGATAATGACCTGAACTGAAATCAAGAGTCATATGCTTACTGACTGAACCACTCAGGTGCCTCAAGTTAAGATTTTAACTCAAGAATCAAAACTCAGTCTAGTTCAGTAAGACACATGGATCCTCTGGAAACATTTGACAATTTGAACATATTTTCTGTGCTTCATTTCATTTAGTCTAAAATTTTCCTAGATCTGACTCTGATTAAAGAAGGCATGTAGGAGGGCAGAGTTCAACTCAGAAATGAAAAGCATAATTATGTTTCTTCACTAGTTCAGTTTTTATTTATTTTTATTTTATTTATTTTTTAATGTTTATTTATTTTTGAGAGAGAGAAAGACAGAGTGTGAGCAGGCAAGGGATAGAGAGAGGGAGACAGAATCCAAAGCAGGCTCCAGGCTCTGAGCTGTCAGCACAGAGCCCAGTGTGGAGCTCAAACTCACAAACCATGAGATCATGACCTGAGCCAAAGTTGGATGTTTAACTGACTGAGCCATCCAGACCCCAGTAATTCAGTTTTTAATGTTCAATCAAAGTAAGGTTCCAATTATGAGTATAAGGAAGATTCAGTAAATAGCTACACTATAGATTTTTAAATCCCTTTTTGACATGAATTTCTCTATTATCAGAGGAAAGCAAGCAATGCCTAATGAGGCATGACCTTCTCTTTTGTTTTGTATCTCAATTTTATTTGCCTGCCTTGCCAAGTTGTAGCAATGATTCCAGAAGCTACATGAAAGGCACCAAAATATTCCACCAAAGAATGGAACCCATTGCATATTTTGCCTTCTAGTTCCCTTCTTTCAGTAAAAGACAGAAAATTGCTTCATTCCGATTTGCATACCCTATTTTCGTGGGATTTCCCTTTTCTCTACCACTTGCTTCCATCTGTTCCCCAAGACTCAGAGTATGTCAGAATTTGACCAAAAATTGTCAGTCTTCAGAGATGTATTTCTAGCCATCAGGAAGTGAAGGGCTTTTGTTCTGAACCAAACATTCATTGATGAAAATTTTACTTTAAACATCTCATTGTGCAAACACACATGCTATCCTCAAGTTCCAAGCTTTGAGCTGGGCCCTGCGAAAAGCAAGAAACCTGCTGAATGGTAGCCTATGAGGAAGATTAGGAAAAAAGTCTTTAAATTCATTTTAACAGAAATGAAAAGAACTGGAAAAGCTTACTCAGTTTCTGGCATTCGATGTTTTAATATAATCTGTACATGACTAAGCCCAGACGTTAAGTTCCAGTAGTCTAAGAGCTAAGTCCTGACCGGTAACACTTGGGCTATTCAAACTGTCAAGTTGCATTTTTAAAAATCTTGAAATTCAATCCAGGACTTACTTAGTGATATTACCTAAAATCCATTTGAATGACCTACACTTATTCCTACCAAACCTGTGAGATTCAGTATGCTTTGTTATTAGAATTAGAATTCTACATGGAAACTAATTTGACAATAAACTATTATAAAAAAATGAGAGTGTTTAGTATAGCAATGATCTTAGTGGCATTATTCACAATGGCCAAAAGATACAAAGAACCCAACTATGCACTGATGAATGAATGGATAAACCAAGTGTGGCATACACATACAATGATAACTATCCAGTGTTAAAAATGAATTTCTGTTAAATTCTGTTAAGTTCCTGTTAAAAATAAAATTCTGACCTAAGCTACAAGATGGATGGGCCTTGAAGACATTATACTAAATAAAATAAGCCAGACACAAAAGAACAAATATGATATGGTTCCACTTTTATTAGGTACTTAGAGTAGTCAAACTCATAGAGAAAGAAAGTAGAATGGTAGTTACCAGAGATTGGGGAAAGGAAGTTATTGATGAATGGTTCATAGTTCCAGTCTGGGAAAATGAAAAGGTTCTAGAGATTTATATCACTGAATTGTCTACTTAAAAATGGATAAAGTGGTAAATTTCATGTTATGTATATTTTGCCACAATTTTTAGCAGGTTATTAATAAGTCTTTATATTTTAAAACTCATTGATTTGAGTAACTGCTATAGTTTCAGGTCACCCTTTAACAAGGTAGATGACATAATTTATCTTTGTTTCACAGATGAGGGAAAAGAGATACAGGATACTAACCTCCGTAGAACCTCAAAGGTCCATATTAGAACACAGTTCTGTGATCCTTCTTTTTTTCCCAGCATAAGAAATTGTGCTCATAACCCAAAATATAACACTCATTTTTCTATAACAGAATAATTTGATAAACTAAGTGGCTTATAAACACGCACTTATCCCTCACAATTCTGGAAGCTGGACATTCCAAGATCAGGACCCCAGCAGATTTGGTGTCTGGTGAGCGTATGCTTCCTGATCCATAGATGGCTGCCTTCTCCTGTGTCATCACAGGACAGAGGGGGGCAGGGAGCTCTCCGGGGTGTCTTGCATAAGACCACTACCCTCATTTCTTCAGACGCTGCCCTTATGACCTAATTACCCACTAAAAATTCCACCTTGTAATACCAACACATTGAGGATTATGTTTCAATGTAAATTGAGGGGACGCAAAAACAGTCTAATAATAGTACTTTCTGTGGAAAATACTTTTGCAAAATAAAATAACCTTTCTTTTTTCTTTTTAAAAATGTATTATAAATTTTATTGCTTAGAAATATATTGTCAATTCTTAAAGAGGAATATTTGATTTCATTTTAAATGAAATGAGAGTTCCAGATGGTTTTAAATAAAATATTCAACCAAAAATTTTATATGCCCACATGAAATTAAATCAGTAAACAAGGCAATGACTTCTGCTAATGCCTGACTTTGCTTTTATACTTCTTAATGAAGACAAGTATATATGTGTATATTTATGTGGGGTATATGTACATATATATCTTCATATATTATTAAATACACATATGTAACTGTAAACAATGTTCTGAAATTTATTTGATTTTTTAACTTCACAATACATGTTAGAAATAATTTTTATAAATACATATCATCCAAACCTTTATTTGAAGGTCTACACAGTACTCATTATAGGAATATGCCACAATTCATATAACCATAAATATTTAATTTGTTTCTACCTTCTTTCTATGTTTAAATCAATACCATAATGAATACCCCTATACACACATCTTCCTGCATGTGTGAAAAATGTCGGTAGGCTAAATTTCTAAAAATAGAATTGTTGGACCAAAGGATGAATAGATCTAAAGATTGTTTTGCTTTGTTTTTGGTGGTGATGGTGGTGGTTTTTTATTTCTGTTTTTGTTTTGATTGGTTTTTTGTTTTTTAAGCTATGGCCATATCACTCCAAAGACATTGCACCAATTTATATTCTCACCAAGAGTATATGAGAATGTGGTATCCCAAACCCTGGCTAATCCTTTTTTTCCACCCTCAAATTATAATCTTGCTTCTCTGATAGATTTAAAATGGCATCTCATTAATGGTTTATCTTGAATTTCTTTAGTAAAAAAATAACATGGGCATCTTTTTCTATAAGCCATTTGTACTTCCTTGTCTGTGAACTACCTGATAAAGACATTTCCTATGTTTTTCTAAGAGAAAAGATAATCTAGAAGAGGCAAGCAACTCACTACAAATCTGATTAACATCTGTTTAGTAGATGTCCCAGCTTGATGTTATATATCCAAGAATTGATTGATCTTTTGGAAATTCCAAAAAGAAACTTGTGGAATTTTGCATCTACTTATGCATTCATTTGGAGATGACACCTGCTATGAACTATGGCTCTAGAAGGAAGGAACAAGTCCATGGGGATAAGGAAGGAGGAGAGATTAGAGAAGAGAATCTAATTAGTGTGGGAGGAGGAAGGAGAGTATGAGAGAGAAGAAAGAGGACAGAATAAATAAGAGGAGGAAGAAGAAGAAGAAGAAGAAGAAGAAGAAGAAGAAGAAGAAGAAGAAGAAGAAGAAGAAGGAGGAGGAGGAGGGAAAGAAGGAGGGGAATATGGACAGGAGAAGGAAAGAAAAAAAGTTTATCTATGTCCGAACTAATTTCTACTCCACTAGAGTAATGTTGTTAATAATGTACACATTTTTCATGCCGAATTTTTCTGAATTTTGCTGTTCAAGCTGTAGGTGGAAATCTTAGGAGCATTAGTATATACTTTGTAAATTCTATGTATATATTTTCTTCCAAAGTTAACATCTACAAGCTTATAGTTTTCTGGGATGTTTAATTGTTATCTTTTTCAGACTGGCATAGAGTTTGTTTATTATAATAAGTAAGTATATACAATTTCGATTTCTTAGGGCAACTTACTTTAATACTTTTGCCAGATTCTTTTGCGTTCTTGTATTCAAATCCTTGTGGATAGGGTTAAAGAACAAATACTGCACTCTGGCTAGGAACAAAGCGTGGGCTAAGAAAATTCCAGTGTGTTATTAAAATTATCATGAGCAGACTTCAAATTACAGTAGGAATGTAATCATTTTATATAACTTACAAAGCTTACCAAGTTTTGTACAATTCTGATAATTTTAATTATCCATCCTTTATTTTATTTTTTTCTCTAATTGCTGTATTTCGTGTTTTGTTTTGTAAGTGCTGCGGGAGAAGCAACAGCAGCATGAGGTCCATTGGTTCTCCACCTGCACTTCGCAAAAAGTCATGACTATCCCAAGAACAATACACCTCTGAAAGAATAAAATTAACTAGTTATTAGGTTGTAACTGCAAAAAAGAAGATAATTGGTGGTCTTGAGAAAGGCAATTAAGTTCATAAACTAGAAAGAGAAGTTCTAATTGGGAAAAATAAAGTTTAAGAGTTTTCAAAGAATTTGTTTCACAGAAAACATTTAAAGAAAAAACCTATAAACCTTTGTTAAACAAACATAAGGGAATGTACCAATTGCTACATCAATGTGATAAATGGATGTTGGTACGATTTAGGAAAGTATTAAGTGATTTGGAAATATCACTGAAAGAACCGAGAAGCCATTGTCATAATAAAGATGACAAGGGCAAGTGATCTGCCCTGTAAAATATTTTATTCAGATATCACTTCAAGATTTGTAAGTGGAGTATAGTAACAAAGGACAAGGGGTTTTCTGATAAGTTCAAATGTCAGTTAGTTGACTGCTCTGACTCTCATTGAAATATAAAGGCTTTTTGCATTAACTCAAATGAAAAGGTAAATGGTTTTCCTTTCCTTCTTTTCTAACCAGCACCCATTGGCCTACCTCCAGTATTCTATGTATATAGAAAGGTCATGTAGCATGGTTTCCGTCTATGAACTTTTCAAATTTTTTAAAATGTTTTGTTTATTTTTGATACAGAGAGAGACAGAGCATGAGAGGGAGAGGGACAGAAAGAGATAGACGCAGAACCAGAAGCAGGCTCCAGGCTCTGAGCTAGAGGTCAGAATAGAGCCTGACGCAGGGCTCAAACTCACAGACATGAGATCTGACCTGAGCCGAAGTCGGAGGCTTAACCAACTGAGCCACCCAGGTGCCCCTGAACTTTTCAAACATGTGTCAGGTATGTGTTCTTGCAAAATTAGATGATTAAAATGAGTTTTCCATTTGAGCAGATGTCAGCATCATAGCATCACAAAGTCAAGTGAAAGGGGAAAAGCACAAAAACAAGAAGCATTTGAAAGGCTTTTTATAGTACATCTAAGTATTTGTTAGTATCTTCTTTTACTCTGGCTTTATAAAAAGCAATACATGTATTTTATTTAAATTGCATCTTTCATGAGTCCTCTCATGAAAATAAATTATAACCTTAATAAATCATCTCCTTTTTCATGAAAATTTGCTTATTTAAGCTCTACTTTCTGACAAAAATAATTTGAAATGAGAATGGTAGTTGTATCATCTCAAAAGAAACACATGACTCAACACTGACTTTGAATTTCATTGAGATTTAATCCAAGTAATTTAGAAGATTAGTATGCATTTATCAAATGATATTTGCTATTAGAATGTTTGTTTGAGAGATCCAATCTTAGTATGAGGTGTCCTTAGTATCCTACAAGATAGTAAAAATGAGATTCAAGCTTTGTTGTTATGCTTTTTACATCTGTCACTAAGTAGATAAATGGCTGTAGGAAGATCATTTCACCTACCCAGGGCTTCATTACTTCCTCTTGAAACTCCAGGAGTTAAACAAATAATTGTTTCCCAAAGGAGTTCCATGCAGGGTTCTGTAGATGAATATTTGAAAAAGTTACCCTCTTTATGATATGCAATGCATAGTAACATATTAATTATTCAGAAAATTTGTTCAGGAAAGAGATGTGGAGCATTGCTTACCCATAAAATTCTCTTCAAAAAAAGGCTTACAAACATTCTAAAAACTGTCATGATAAACAATGGATGAGAGAATCCTCAGGGTTTCTTTTTTTAGCTCTAAACATTTGTGACATATTATTTAAATTATACGAATTTAAAGTGATATAAATTTAAAATGTATAAGTTAGCAGCTATTTCTAATTTAGTAGTTAGTAGTTTGGTAATTATACAACAGTTAATTTAGTAGTTATAGCATAATTCTGAATGTTAAAACTTAAAATCATAATTTAAAAACATAAATTGATGAAAATATCATAATAATTATGTATGTAAATCCAGATAATTTATATCAAAATTAATTTTAACCATGCATTCTCAGTGTTGGTAACTGAAATTGGGGAGTTTTGACATCATGTGTTTATAGTATAGCTCCACAGATGACCTGAACTAAGGCACAAATACACATCTACTTAAAACCAGTAATTTTAATAACCAAATACATTTTAGTGTTTTACTTTTTCAAAACAACAAAGTACAGAAACTTCTCATGAAGTTCCAACATCAAACATTAACTTTTATATGATAATAATAATAATAACAACAGTTTTTTTAAAGAAAAACTCATGAGGTATTCAAAATCTCAAACCCTTTCTTAAATGCTTTCTTATAATTTGCCTTTTGTGAGTGTATTATTGGTATGAATCAAAAATCCCTATTAGACATTTATACTACTGGTTTATAATTATACAGCACAGATTCCACTGAGAAGAGATCTCTGTGTGCTAAAAGCTAATCAGATAATCTCAGAAGGTCCCTCTGACTGTCATTTAACATTTAATCATGCTTTAACCATAAATTAAGCACTCAGTCTCTGGCAGCCTTCGAGTAGTTTGGAGGCACAGGCTTGCTATTTACAATTCTGACCTGCCACCAAGCAGTCCAGCCCACTTACAGAAAGTGAAAGCTTAAATGGTTGATACTTAAATGTAAGTTAATGTAAATTTAAATTGGTCTTTCAGGTTCCTATCAATTGTAAGTCTCTCTACATTTTCACTTAGTATCTTTCAATGATTATAACTTTCAATGATCATAGACTTTCTTCTTAGTCTATCAAAAGCCAAAGCCACCCTACTCATGTTCCCTCCTGCTGTGTCCTTGATTAGGCTAGAACACTTAGACACACATAAGTGATAATGGGCAAAAAGGGTTCATTATGAGACTACTAAGAGTTAATTCTTAGTCCGAATGTCAGTAATGTCAATTAGGTCTGGCTTGTTGGCCCTCTCTGAGCGTCACTCAGGAAGTGATTAAAGTTCTCCGTACCCTGACGCAGCCTTATGTTTAAGAATATTCAGGTAAACTGACTTTTATGATAGTTGCACTTTCCAATAAATACCCTTGTTTCTTGGTGAATGAACTTTATCTCTTGAACTGCATAAAAAGTTGTGTGTATGTGTTGTGTTATTAATATAGTTGATTGAAGTAAGAGAATCAGGAAGTCACCAATTTCTCTAAAACCAACAGTTACTTGTCTAGACTCACAGCTTAGGCCTCATGCACTGCCTCCTTATATTCCATTCTGTTAAGACATACCTCCTCCTTTCTCATCCCCACACTTTCCCATTATCATCTATCCCACTGAGATGTTATTATCACATTTGTAATATACCACCCTCTTCTTTACCCTCCCACATGGGTTTGGGAATTTCCTGCCTCCTGCTTGAATTACAGCCCTGGGAGCTTCAATGTACTTCCCGAGTCCAAGCTCTGCCACCTTTCATTCGAGCATTTACAGAATGACCAAGTTATTCTTTAAACAGCATTTTCATCATAAGCAGAAAGGTTAAAGACTAACTGACTAATACACATTATAAATCGCTTATACATTGGAAATATATTCAGATGTAATCAAAAACCATAGATACCATCTTCAGCCACTCTTACCTTCTCCCACCACCTCAGTTGCTTTTCTAAACTGTTACCCTCCTCAACACTATGTCTGCCTCTGACCCTTAGACCCAAACAGATTATTTCTTAACTCTCTGACCTCAGCAGGGAACTTGAAGGCACCAGATGTGAGTTAGTTTTGCCCTTACAAACTTACCTACATTGGCTACAATTATTTTCTTCTATCACGGAAAAGTTTCCTCTACCTGTTTATTGCTCACCTTCTGTCTGAGCTGTGAGTTACAGAGTTACATTGTCTTCACACTCCCAAGTAAGATGCTCATAAGCTGTCTCCTCCCTGTTTCCTATGTCCTCCCCTTCCATTTCTAATGGTTCTATCTCCTCATCTTATAGACCTACTCAATTCTCTCTCATCCTTAGAAAGTCTTTCCTTGTTCCAGTCTTCTGACTTTTTCTTTTCTTTCTTTTCCCAGATTGTTAAAAACAGTTGTCTACATAAAACTCCAATTGCTTATTTGACATTTGTTTCTCAACCACTGGGAACTGGTTTCTGTTTCTACTATTCTGCTGAAACTCTTCTAAGCACTGTCCTGGAACAAGGTCACAAATTGTGATAGACAGATTTGTAAAATGGGTTGCTTCCAATGATCTTCTTCTCCTACCATTCATGCCCTGTGTAATCTTTTTCTCTTGAGGGTGAAATCTTTCTACCCAGTATGTCAAAGGTCATAGGATGTGATTTCCACAATCAGGTTTCAAAAGACTGTGACTTCTCTATTTCTTTTTTGGCATCCATTGTTTGATGAAGCAAGTGGCAATTTTGGAGAGACCCATGTGGCAAGAAATTTAGAGCAGCTTCTGGCTATCAGTCAAAGAACTGAAATCCTCCTTTCAACAGCCCATGAGGAACTAAGTCCTTCCATGTGAGTTTGGAAGTGAATTATTTTCTGTTTGAGTACTTATATGAAACACAGTCTTGGTTGTAACATTGAGTAAAACTTTGTAAGACCCTAAGATCTAGATAAGCCATGTTCATATTCCTAACGCATGCAAATTGGTAGCAAAGAATTGTGTTTTCAGTTGGTCTTTCTGTCAATTCTTTATACTTCCTTTTCTTCATCTCCAAGCATCCTGAACTCATTCTACTGAATTCTCTTCCATATATATAATACATTGAGATATGGATTAAGAGCTTGTCTTCTGCTCCATTCTACTCTCACTCTATGTCTTCTCCCCTAAAGAACTCAGACTTGTATTATTTGAACTACCATTTTCATCTCAATACAAAACTTATGTATTAACTTGCTTACTACACATCTCTACTAATTATTTCTACTTCAAACTCAACATGTGCAACATGAAATGCATTATTACATCTTGGCAATCTCTCTTAAGAACCATAACTGACTAATTATCAAGTGCTTGGCTCTTGAATACAAATTTTGTCCACAATTCCCATTGCCTCTGTCCTAGTTATGGCCCACATTACCTTTTGCTTGAGTCATTTTTAAATACTTCCCGACCAAATTCTTACTTCCATAGTTACCCTCCTAATGTTATTATGTAGGAGGATGGCTTATCTAAAAGATATATCTGATCATATTACAGCATGGCCTAACATTTTTCAATAACTCCTTTCACCTATAGTTAAAACAAAACAAAACAAAAGCAAACAAAAACCCTCTCTTGAAGAAAAGACCCTCCTTTCTCACTCTCTGGTTTTCTTCCTTTTAATCACCCTCCTTCTTCTACCCCTTTTGCCATGCCCTTGAAACCATCATACTATTTCTATTTGCCCAAACACAATTATTTCAAGACTAACCATTCTCTCTACTATAAGTTCCATTCTCCCCATACTCAATTACTTGAAAAATTCCTTTAAAATGCCTCTCTGCTATCATTTCTATTCAGTTTAGTTCAGTTAAGTGAATAGTGTGGATCAATTACTATAGGCCAAGTATGGGACTGGGTCTCGGAGGGACTAGTAATCTAATAGAGTGTTAGAAAGTTAAAACTTCAGTGGAAGCACCCAGAATTCTGTGAGATGGGCAATCAACCCAGATGGAGGATTCAGGGAAGATCTTCTGGAAGAGGTTTGTCAAAAGTCAAAAGTAAGATATGACCAAATCATGGAAAGAGCCTAAATGCCCATCAACTGATGAATGGATAAAGAAGATGTGGTTTATATATACAAAGGAATACTACATGGCAATGCAAAAGAATGAAATCTGGCCATTCGTAGCAAAGTGGATGGACCTCGAGGGTGGCATGATAAGCGAAATAAGTCAGGTGGAGAAGGACAGATACCATATGTTTTCACTCATAGGTCTAACAGGAGAAACCTAACAGGGAACCATGGGAAGAGGAAGGTGGGGAAAAGAGTTAGGGAGAAGGAGGGAGGCAAATCATGAGAGACTCTTGAATACTGAAAACAAACGAGGGCTGAAGAGGGAAGGGAAAGGGGTGATGGTCATAGAGGAGGGCACTTGTGGGTAAGAGCACTGAGTGTTATATGGAAACCAACTTGACAATAAAACTATAAAAACAAAAATTAAGACATGACTGACCTGGATGATTTACATACTACCTAGTAGTATGTAAGCTTAGTATTTAGGTCTTTTCTCCTTATATGTCTCTCCCATCTTTTAAGAATTAGTTGAAGATTTATGATGCACTACATCCTCCTTCAACATGTTTCCTCTGCTGTATTTTGTACTGTGGCCACTTTTTGCTTAATTTACTATATTTGTAATTTGAATCTGAGCTTTTTAAAAAGTTAGAACTAAATCTAAGTTATCATTGTAGTTCCAGCATCCAGCATGATTTTGGTCATTTTATAAATGATCAATAATTGTTTCTTTTACTTAAAGTCAGGTTAAGGGAGGCATAATTTATATATAGTATTATGAATTTTATATACAGTAAAATGCATATAATTTAACTGTACAATTCAATGAGTTTAATAGTTGCTTCTTGAGTAAGCTGATTTTGTAATCTTTCATCACCTGGGATTTCATAGAAAATATTCTATTCACCAAAGAGAAAGCTCCAACCACTCACATAGCTGTTTATACATTGTGGGGCTGCAATAAGTAGCTTTTTAATAAATGAACAAGCCAAAAAAATGTTTCTATGTTATCAACACATTGTTCACAAAGTAAAGAAATTATGAAACTTTTATATCTGAAGTAAAAATTGCAAGCATGGTTACCATACATTGGAAACTTATCTTAAATTGTCAAAAATAATTTTCCTAAGTCTTAGATTCCAGGTTGGTCAAAATATTTTAAAATTAAAATTGAATTCCTTGGCATTTATAATTTTATGTAGTAATTTGTTTGTAAGTTGCTTCAAAATCAAAATATCACTTACCTTCTGCTAACCACAATTTTAGAAATTATTCACAAGTAGACAATTACCCATGCCAAAAATCACCTACAAAAATTTGGGCTGGGTCTTTGCCAGTCAGTATGCCAATTAACTACCCCCCAAGGACTGATTGGCCCTGGATCAAGTAAAGCCTCATTGAGATTCAAGGCCACTCTTATCAGAGGTAAGACAGGAAAGAAAAAACAAAAGCAAGACACTTAGATCAAGCAAAGCTGATAGGAGAAGAAAGGCTATTTCCTTTATATTTCTTAGATTCTTACAGATTTCTGAAGAGTCTAGTCCACCTGAATAATCACAACTGCATGCAGACTCCTCTTGCAGATGGACTGGGCTAGCACCACCTGAAAGGGAAAGCAGAGACCGTAGCTGCCATGCAGGTGTTTGGTACTGGGTTTGCCCTCAAACAGAAGGCAGTCTTGGGTGATGGTAGTGGGAGGAAAGAAATGAACTAGTGACATAAATCATAATTTTTCAAAGTGACATGCATGTCAATTTCTCATTCAAGATAAACGAATACTGGGAACCATTACACTCTGGAGCTGATCACTCTTTGATTTACAATTCATTTTTATTACAATGGAAGGTTTGTGAAAAAAATGGTATAGCACTTCACTCTTGTGTGTTTCTGGAAGAGAAAAAAAAGACTGAAGTGGTTCATTTGTCTATTCCTTTTGCTATATCATCAAGTTCTCTCCTTCTTGGAGAGCAGTATTGTTCATTTACACTGTTTACCGTTTAGGATTCATTTTTACCAAAGCCTCTACATCTAAATGCTCCCTTGGTATTTGAAAGGCATTTCATTTTAATTAAGTCACTGGAAACCAGAAATAATTCAACAACTCTGGCCTTTAAATTTAAATTATTCTAGGATGAAAACTAAAGAGAATATTCAAATATTTGTATACTTGTATAGAAAACTCTTCATATTCTACCTATTCTAATTATATCAAAATCAATATAATGATGGTTTATCTATGCATGTTGCAGTGTATTTTAATAAGAAACAAGACTGAGTAACATTCTATTACTAGCAGCTATTCCAAAAAAGTAACTTTTAGGAAGTGTTTGGACTCCTCCACTAGACCAAAAACTTCTCAATAAAAAGAGAAATTATGTTTCTGTTAACTTCAGAGTTGTCACATAATAGATGCTAAATAAATGTCGAAGGGTAAATGTTATAAGTGCATTTTAAAACAAAAAGCACTTTGTGCTTTGTTGTACAATGAGAAAATAAGATCAGTAAAGTGTTACATGAATCAAAGACAAATTAAACAAATTGAACAAAATTCAACATATTTTTGACAAGTATATTTTATCATCAGAAGATATCCTTTACTTTATATTTGCAGAACTAAATGTCCCACACAGGTGATTTTCTACACACACACACAGATGCACATGTGCACACGCACCCATGCACACCCATGCACAAACCCACACAGTCTGCCACAAAGTTTATTTAAGTCCTCCATCTCTCACAACACAGAAAAACTTGTCTGCAGGTTCAGAAAAATAAGTGTCTTATCTTCTACCATTTATGTCAAGTTTCCAAAGATTTGGAGGGCCATACTTTATCAAGGTGCCAGCTCCAAATTCCATAGATTTCCTTTTATCCCTTTCTTCTGCTTGAAGGAAACTTCTCCCAAACGTATGACCTAGAAATAGAAGCCTGACTCCACTCTGAGATGGTGACTGAAATCTATATCTGTCCCATATCTTCTTCTAAGGATGTCTGCCTTTTCCTATTGATATTAATTTGTAGAATACACAAAATTAGGTAGAATAAACAAATATTATGCTCTCTAAAATAAGCATGTATTTTTTGGATGTGGAGTTTGATGAGTTCCTTGCAGATTTTGGATACTAGCCCTTTTTCTAATATGTCATTTGCAACTATCTTTTCCCATTCTGTCAGTTGCCTATTCATTTTCTTGATTGTTTCCTTTGCAGTGCAGAAGCTTTTTATCTTGATGAGGTCCCAATAGTTCATTTTTCCTTTCATTTCCCTTGCCTTTGGGGATGTGTCGAGTAGGAAATTGCTGCGGTTGAGGTGAAGGGTGATGGGGAAGGGAGTGGTGGTAACGGAGGAGGACATTTGTAGGGAAGAGCACTGAGTGTTATACGGAAACCGATTTGACAATAAACCATTAAAAAATAAAATAAAATAGGGGCACCTGGGTGGCCCAGTCGGTTGAGCGTCTGACTTTGGCTCAGGTCACGATCTCACCCCTCATGCATTCGAGCCTGGCATCAGGCTCTGTGCTGACAGCTCAGAGCCTGGAGCCTGTCTCCAGATTCCGTGTCTCCCTCTCTCTCTGACCATCCCCTGCTCATGCTGTCTCTCTCCCTCTCTAAAAGAAATAAAAACAGTAAAAAAATAAATAAAAATAAAATAAAATATGAAAAAAGAAGCATGTAGTAAGATCTTAGACAAGAACTCATGAAAGCATATGTATAATATACAGTGACATACAAATTAGTCAGCCTCATACAAAGACAAAATTATCAGGCAAGTACAGAAGGAGCAACACTCAGGATTAATTCTTTCACACAGCACAAGAGAACCAAAATCAAACTACCTGTTAAAATAAGGTGGGTAAGTCAGACTCCAAAGACCTGCAAGAGTAAAGTTGAGAGAAATCAGAAGCTGTTAAGTAAGGTGCACACACACACACACACATACACACACACATGAACCAAAATGCTCTAAATATCAGCCGGCAGAACAGTGAGGAAAATCACAGATTCATGTACATCAAAATGGGAAAAGGCAATCAGTAGGACGAAGGCACTGGTAGGAAAGACAATGAAAGCTCAGTCCAAGAGTCTTCATTCACTTCTGTGAATGTAAGTAGAAGATCAAAATCGCGGCAAGAACTATAGCATGAACTCCAGATAAACGCAGGAGCTGACAGTCTGGAGGCAAAAACACCGACTCCATTCCAGAGGAAAAAGGTGGTGTAGGCTCAGAAAAACACCCTGCCCAAGGTGACAGAACACTGCACTACAGCTGAGATCACTCAGCACTCTGTTCCATGGATCACACCAACTTACTCGAATAACACTTTCTGAACAAGGAATGCTTTTTTTTCTTTCTTCTAGAAAAAGCTGAAAGTCAGATTTCAATGAGAATTTCTTCATGACTAAGGACAACTACCCTCCTCTGTCATAAATAGAAATGTGCACTTAGGGGAAATGGGACTGAGAATTTATTTGACGGCAGTTTTAAGCACTAGTTCTTGAAATTGTTACTGTCTCCTGATGTAGTTTGAGAAAGATATATTGAAGCTATAAGCTCTGACACTTGGGTGACTGGCAGCAATTACAGGCTGTTTTGGAGCATTCATAGGGGAACTTATTTCACAAAAAAAAACCAACCTGTAAAGAAAATCACTAATAAGGATGATCTATTACTAAATACCTCATCACCTGACAAAAAAATTGTCTCGTGGTGACATTCTTTCAATGCTTTATTAAGCAGTTTCAATATCCTTTCAATAGTATTTCTTTTACATTTTAAAAAGCAAAATATCATTGGAAGAAATAGACTCCATAAAAATATTATTTTGAAATTACATAATTCTATTTTGAATTTCCATTCTGTAGCAAAATACAGTAAAATGTAGCAACAAGCAAATGTCATCCATATATCCTTATTGTACAGTCTGTGCAAATAATAGTACTATTGAAAAATAACATCATACCAGAAGGAGATTATCATGTGAGAAAAATTTTAATTATTTAATTTCAAAATAAAAATGAACATATTAATTTTTTTAATACTAGAACTTCACTATTGGTAACATAAAAGTACTTCCCAAATGAGGCCATTGCCTCTTTGTCTCACCTTTCTCTTCTCCATAAAGTCTATCAACTCCTGAAATGATCCTTCAGTGATTATGCTATAATGCAACCTTGGATAGAAGTTAAGAACGCTCTTCTAGGGTCATACAACCCGAGTTCAAACACCGTATCTCCCAATTAGCAGCTTGAGGATCTTTGAAAAAGTCAGTTAATAGTTCCAAACTTATATTTGTTGTAAGGACTAAATGATACTGGCATTTTAAAGCATCTGATAAATACCTAGTTATTATTAGGTACTGTGGGTGAGGGACATATAGGAGCTGTTGGTTGTTTGTCTTTTAGGAAGTTACCAGTTAAAGAAGACTTACACATACTAAACAGCATAAAAATAAGTGCAGATGAGATAGATACATGCAACGAAGACACCAGAATAAGGAATGTTTCCTTGGTTGTGTATAGCTTATCTTAGAGATCTTAGTGAAGTTTGTGGGCCCTCTTCCACTGTTCATTGTTTCAAACCCATTGCACTTGTCTCTTATTTTTGGGTTTGTCTGTTGACACTAAAGTTTGATAGCTTATAGGATTTACTGGGATTTTATTCAGCACAAAAACAAAACATAGGAATTTAATGTCCAGTGAAACAAACTGACTGATGGAGAATGTTAGTAGGCAGACATATTTTTCTCCCTTATTCCCACTAAATATGTGTTTCCAGGACCTTGATAAATATCCCTGAAGAGTTCCTCTAAGATTGAGCAGGCAGCTTACCATGAAGTTATCATCTTAGTAGCACACATATATTTATTCTTTTTTTAATTTCATTTCTATTTTCTCTTATACCTGTTTGCCTGGAATTACACTGATCAACGAATTGTTAGCATGGAGATTTTGACTCAGGTTCTGTTTTCTAGGAAAGGTTGGCTAAAACAAGGGAGAACAAAGTGGCCCTAGAAAAGAGATATTCAAATATTTTGGATTTCAATTCTCCGCCAATCAAGCCTTTGCAGACTTATTGCTGGTAGTAAGTAAATGGGGGTGGTGATAGCCCTGGGCATTTACTTGTGGTTAATTGAGATGAGACGAGTTTATGAGATATGCAGTGGCTGCCCTGCTTGGGCTTGAAAAGTGAAGCAAATATTGTTAGCGTCCCCCCCCCCCAGATTTCCAGTGTCCTCTGTTCTCTTCCAAATGGCAATATCTACACCTGTGTGTCTGAATGTTTTGTTTCATTTTGATTTGTTTTTGTTTTCCTAGAAAGATGGGAACCCTTGATGCTCCCGTGTACAGCAGATTGGAAGTGTCAAGGAATGAACATGTCCACCAGCAGTCTTCAACCAAAGACTCTTGGAAGCTGATAAGTAATTACCTCTGTGCCCTTGTCATTGGGTAGACTAATTTTGAGGCATGGGTTTTACAGTTTTCCAGAGGCTTCCTGTGGATTTAATTCCAAATCCCTACTATGATAGTTGGCTTATTAATGCACCTGTTATACATTCCCTTCCCTGCTGGTATAACATGTTCTTTCCAAATAGGATCCATGTACTCAATCCTGTTTTCAAGGTCTGCTTCTGGGAGAATCCAAACTAAGCCAATCAGTTTGGGAGAAATAATGATTATTTAATGCTTCCTTGTGGAATGTGGTATAGGCTGGCTGCCTTTGATGGCACTGAATGCTTTCTGAAAAAAAATTTACAAATTAGTGAAATATCAATTAAGGCACATTGAAAAATCCTGAGAGCATCTATAGTCACTTTTTTTTTAAAGCTGGATTTGATAAGGATGATGCCATGGAACTAGGCTCCTTATGATCTAAACTTTTAATCACCACAAGCTAATGAACTAAAGACACACACTGCTCACTGGGCTTCGTTGATTTTTAATGGTAACATAAACCACATCTGGGGAAACCAATCCATCCAGTTATTGAGTAACTTGAAAGGCTACCAATTTCAAATGAGACCCAAAGCAAGAGAGGTTTTGATAGTCTGTGCATGCTATGTGGCAAACTGCCTTATTGTTTAGACCATGTGATCAAGCATGTCGGTCATGCCAGAGGAACCCATGATAAATAAAGAAGTAAGCTGAAATCTCTGGCAAGTCCCAATAGGAAAACTGCATTACAGACATGTAGAGTTCTAGGGGAAGGTCATGCCCTCCATGTCAGAAAATACAAAACTACTTTACAAATAATTTGTGGCTTTCTAATGGATCTGAATGGAAAGTGTCCCTAAAAATGGAATGCCAAAGAATATGAAAATAGAGTTTCCCATCATGAAATAGGTATAAGAGATTCACCAAGTCATAGCAGAAATTCATTGAATAATGCGACTAATACATTCAAGATTGAACCTAGGCAAATCCAGACAGCATAAGTAGATTATATGACCAGACTGATCATTCGCCTACCTCTTTTTTATTAATACTTCCTCACCTGACATCTTTGTTATCATTAAGTGTCTCTGAGATAGAGGAGAGCTTGATTCACAGTTAGGAAACATAGATTTGCATTAGCTGAAAATGGATCTCAGAGGTGGCCAAAAGTCCAAGGTAGAAGGAAATTTGCCATTCTTCCATTTGTCAGAACTGTGATCAATGTATTTAATCATTCATTTCATATGGAAAGAGAATTGGATAGAAATAAATTCATGTACTACTAAAAAACCCAAACTTCTATCATGAAGACCATTGCTAAATCCTAAATGGGACTATTCTTTGAGGACACAAGCCAATCACTTGTCAGGTCAGTTATTTAAGATTTCTTCCACCCTATAGGAGATAACAATTTTTCTTCATTGGAACCAGTAATGACTCAGATATGAGTTTGTCTTTCCTGTCCACAGTAACTGAACCCATTAACTGAAAGGCATATAGAATACCCAACCAATCAGTATCACACTTCACACCATAATCCCTTGGTGCAAGGGACTCATTTTACACTACAGGATATGAGATCATGGTAGCCACTGCCCATCATCTAGAAGAGGCTGTTCATTGTTTATCATCTAGAAGATGTCAGTCTGATATAATGGTGGAATCACCTTTTAAAGGCTCAGGGTACTGGTTCAGAGGCAACGTGCTACCAGTTGGAATGCTGTCCTCCAGGATTTTGTATATGTATTTTTCTAATAACCAGCATATACTAAATTCTAAGATATTTGGCCTATAAACCAATACATAGAAGAAGGATTTGTGCCATTTCATTATTACTCTCAGTGTCTCACTTTCAGACTTTGTTTTTCTTGCCCCCACAGCTTAGGCACTGACTGCTTAGGGATTGGGTTCCTGGGAATATTCCTTCTTCTAGGAATCACATGAAGGGTTCCATTGGAATAGAAACTTCAAATTATTTGGGCCATTTTAAGCTCAATATGCTGGAAGTGGGCCAGCAGGCCAAGAGAAATATAACTGGACTGGTGGGGTAATCAACTCTGGTTATCATAAGAAGCCAAGATTGTTGCTATACAGTAGAGACAAGGAGGAATAGGACTAAAACCTAAGTGCTTTTAAAACCTTTACCTGTTTCACTGCTAAGTGATGAGAAAATGAGTCACTGTCACAACCATAGCCAGACCAGGATAATACAATGAGAGCTGTGAAAGCTGTGACCACAGCTCAGACAGTGAATATCATTAGTGTTTGGCCCACTGGAAAGCAACTTCGGCCTACTGAAAGTGCTGGCTTTGGGTAAGGAAACCTTGAATGAGCATTTGAAGGAGGAGGTAATAATATTAATTAAGTATTCAGGGTCAGAAACAACAGTGGAGATTATAATATGGTCTGCTAGATTTTTAAATATTCCAAGGAGGCAGGAAATGACCACTTTCTTAGAAGACTGGTCTACAGTCAGGGAAGAAGGAGGTCATCTTGATTCCAGGCAAAACTCACATGGCATTAGAAGACAAGCAGAGCTGAGTGATTTGGAAAATAGATGGCACCAGATTCAGTGCTTCAAACACTGGCCTTGAGTTCTGGGTGGGACAGTCTTAAGAACAGCTCACGTATTTCACAGTCTTGGGATTGTTGCCCCTGCTGCAGTTAAACCCAGAGTCATCCCATGGAGGCTGTTCCTGGTCCCTTACTTGGTTAGCAGGCACACACTTGTCTCTTACTCAGAACACAGCAATACATATTTAGGTACGTGTGTCAATGTAAAGTTTTGTTTATTTGTTTATTTTTACTCTGGGTTGCAATTTACAAAAGTTTGAAAGCCACTCATCTGTTCACACTGGTTTTCAACCAAGAGAGGAGTATCAGAATCACGGGGTACTATCTCAAACTAGACTTCCTCCCATGTACTTCATGTCTTCCTCACTTGTTCAGCAAAATTCTTGCCACAGCACTCAATAATTGCAGATTGTGGTTATTGCAAGCTGAAGTAGATTTTGTTAAGAAGTAGAAAGAAAATAATTAGTGCTAGACTTTATTTTCATTCTTTTCTTCAAATTTATTTAAATTCTATTTAGTTAATATATAGTGTAATACTGTTTTCAGGAGTAGAATTTAGTGATTAATCACTTACATGTAACACCCAGTGCTCATCACAAGTACCCTCCCTCATACCCATCACTCATCTTGCCCATCCCCTACCCACCTTCTTCCATCAACCTTCAGTTTGTTCTCTATCTTTAAGAGTTTCTTTTGGTTTGTTGCCCTCTCTTCTGACTTTCTCATATGTTCAACTGTTTTGTTTCCTAAACTTCACATATAGGTGTAGGAGGGTGCCCATCTCTCCACACCCTTGCCAGCATCTATAGTCTCTTGATTTGTTCATTTTAGCCACTCTGACTGGTGTGAGGTGGTATCTCAGTGTGGTTTTGATTTGTGTTTCCCTGATGATGAGTGATGTTGAGCATCGTTTCATGTGCCTGTAGGCCATCTGGATGTCCTCTTTGGAGAAGTGTCTGTTCATGTCTTCTGCCCATTTCT
>NC_043700.1:132683306-132896243 GCF_006229205.1 Suricata suricatta
TGAGAAATAATGAAATATGGCCATTTGTAGGAAAGTGGATGGACCTTGAGGGTGTCATGCTGAGCGAAATAAGTCAGGCAGAGAAGGACAGAAACCATATGTTTGCACTCATAGGTCTAAAGGGAAAACAGGAGAAACCTAATGGAGGACCAGGGGGAGGGGAAAAGGGAAAGAGAGTTGGAGAGAGAGAGGGACGCAAAACTTGAGAGACTATTGAATGCTGAAAATGAACTGAGAGTTGAAGGGGAAGGAGGCGGGGGGAAAAGAGGTGGAGGTGGTGGAGGAGGGCACTTGTGGGGAAGAGCACTGGGTATTGTATGGAAACCAATTTGACAATAAACTATTTAAAAAAATAAATAAAAGTAAATAAAAATTTCACATATAGGTGAAATCATATGGTATTTTTTTCTCTGATTAACTTATTTACTTAGCATAGTGCATTCTAGTTCCACTCACATTGTTGCAAATGGCAAGATTTCATTATTTTTGATGGCTGAGTGATATTCCTATATAGATATACACCACATCTTTTCTATCCATTTCTCAGTTGATAGACATTTGGACTCTTGATAGTTTGACTATTGTTAATAATACTGCCATAAACATTGGGTGCATGTTCCCCCTCGAATCAGTGCTTTGTATCCTTTGGGTAAATACCTAGTAGTGCATTGCTGTTCTATTTTTAACTTTTTGAGGAAATTCCATACTGTTTTCCAGAGTGGCTGCACTGAAATTGGAGAAGATATGTGCAAATGACATATCTGATAAAAGGTTAGTATCCAAAATTTATAAAGAACTTATAAAACCTAATACACAAAAACAAATAATCCAGTTAAAAAATGGGGAGAAGACATGAATAGACATGTTTCCAAAGATGACATCCAGATGGCTAACAGACACATGAAAAGATTCTCAACATCACTCATCATCAGGGAAATACAAATCAAAACCACGATGAGATACCACCTCAAACCTGTCAGAATGGCTAAAATTAGCAACACAAGAAACAACAAGTATAGACTTTATTTTAAGATTAATTTTCAAAATGTTCTTCGGCATGGTTTTCATATTGCTTCTATAATAAGCAGAGAGACAAAAAAATCAAAGAAAGAATGACAAACAGTGCAGAAAGATAGTAAAAAATGTATGCTCTGCATTTTTTAAGTTAGAAGCTGGGATTGCTTTATGGAATTAAAGATGTTACCCCATAACATAATTTCAAATGGGGTCAGGCTCAGGGAGAAATGAGCTAGGAAAAACATTGCTATTAATTCTGCCACCTCTGTCCCCAGATTCTTAGGACTCCTGCTTCACACTTTGTCCCTAGAATCCTCCTCTTGATGTATGACAATGGATCAGATACCTCACAGAAACCAGAAAGGTGAGGACACAGTTGGAATTTTCTACTCGGTACTACCAGCAGTAGAAGCTACTTCTGTGATTGGTTAGCTAGAATAATGCAGGCAAGGAACAATGAGACAAAATAAAGCAGAAAGGCAAATGTTTCCAAACTATCAAGTGGTACAGAGGTCCATTAAAGCATCAACTTAATTGTGAAAACTTTGTAGTCTGGAAAAAAAAGAGAATTATTCCAGACTTCATGAATATGTTTGACTCTGGGAAGCCAATTTGATTCTCCAGTTTTCCTTACTTACTCTACTAATTCCAGGGTTATAAAAAATATTAAAGGAGATATTGAAGAGACTCAGAAGAAAATAATAGAAATGTAAAGTTTTATTATCATTATAAAGCCATACTTGTTCACATTGCAGAAAGACCTCAGATACTACCAGCTTCTGAAGGATAGGCCTGATTTCCTTATGCATTTATACTTCATCTGTATTTTGACTCTTTGGTCCCTCCCAACCTATTTTACTCCCTTCTTTCCTTGACTTCCTCCAAAATACTCCTATTGAATGAAAAGAAAAAAAACATATTTACCACTAACCCACTTTTAAGTAATTTATTTCTAGTATGTTCTCTCCATTGGTAACATTTACTTTTAAGGAGAAAAGGGGAAGACAGAAACCAAACAAAAGACAAAAAAGCAAACAAAAACCAGACATCATCCCTGCCGCCTCTCATTTGGGAATGTTGGGAGCAAAGACTTGTATTTCCTTTTCAAGGTCATTTCATGTTTGTTATCATTGGCTTGCAGCATGATAGCCTCCTGCTCTCTGGTGCTTTTTTAAGTTTAAATTAGTTTCCAATAAAGATGCTCCTGCACCTTGCAGGGGGAAAGCATTGTTTTTAATACACTTGTAACTAATCCTGCCAGTCCTTGGGGAGTTTCAAAGGACCTCAAAGGCGATAGTTCTCTACCCGGGAGCAAAGAAGCCATTACAGCTTGTACTGGAAGATTTAATAGGTGTCATAATTTATCATGTAAACCGAAAAGTGTTTCTTAATTAAGTGCGTACGTTAATGAATTTTTTAATTTGATCCCTGTAAGTACCTTGCTATACTAATTGCAATATTCTACACATTAGTCATCCGCTGTTGCCCTTGGCTATTTTCTACCCTGAGAGGAAGAGAAAGAGAGCTTTTCAGTTAAAGTTCATTTAACTCTTTCCACCCAACAAATTAGATTTAGTCTTACTCACATTGGAGTGACAGCTGTGGTTCAATTTCTCTGAACTTACAGACTTCTTGAATGTAGGAACAAGCTGAAATTTCTGTCATTTTTCAGCCATAGGAAGTGAAGGTGACCACTGCTTGGCAAAAGAGGCCGTGCCCCTTCCTCAGGGGGCACGTTGCATGGTTCTCCTGAGCTAAAAAGGTATGTAAGGACCAAGATGGCGAGAGGGGCCACACACAGATTCTTCTGTTCTGCTGTGAATCCTCTGCAGTGTGGTTAATGAAGGGCTGAAATTCACAAAATATTTGCCAAACTCAAAAGAATGAGGAAAAAATAAAACTCAGGTGTGTCTGCTTGACTGATTATATCTATGATGAATGAAACATCATTTGTAATAATGAGGAAAGTGCTTATGATATAATATGAAGTTCAAAAGCACAATATAGCATTATGGTACAGTATTATTACACCTGTGAACAACAACAACAACAAAAACCTGTGATGGGGGAAAAGTTGGCAGATAATATGCTCAATCTTGTGATTGTCTTCGGGCAATGTGGATATGGGTAGTTTTCTCTTTTTCTATATTTATTTCTAAAATGTAACATAATGCTGATATGCTATGTAAACCCTTTATTTTCAGAAAAATGATATAAATATCACGTGAGGGTTTTAAGCTTCAAACTTGAGTTTAGTGAGAGATGCTCTCCATCCAGATAGCTATTATATAGCTTTTAAAATCTTTTCATACATTCAAATTTATCCACAGTTAATAAAAACATCCAGTCACAAGATGTTATTAAAGAAGGATTAAAAACAAAAACTACCAATTCTTGGCTTTTCTCTTTAAGTGGACATATTGAAATATTCAGGAGTAGATAACTGTATTGTAACAAATTTTATTTGTTTTTCTTGCATTCAGAGACACACACTTTTCTCTTGTATGTGCTATCTATAATAACTGATTTACAAGATTAAGCTGCATAAAATCAATACATTGAGAATATGAATAAAAATATTTAATAACATGGGTACCAATGCCTTACTTTTTATATATCTATATTTAACAAAGAACTCTTGTACTATGAGCCTATGTTAACACGTCAGATATATAAGATTGTCAAATGAAATATAGGATGCCCTGTTAAATTTGAATTTCAGATGAACAATGAATATTGTTAACGTAAGTCTGTTGCATTGTTTGCTAACATCCAGTAATCCTACAGATGAGGGCATTAGGATGCATCAGAGTTAACTGGATCATTTTCATTTGTTTGATGCACATAAATTTTACTCTTCATGGGTAGAGGCCCCAGTAAGTCAAAAATAAAAAAAATCCTTATTCCAAGTGAGTCTTCATAAGAACTGCAAAATGTAGTGTTTGCAAATGACTGTTCCATATCAGTACTACTCAGCCTTTAATGTGTCTAAGTATCATCTGAATATCTTGTTCAAATTTAAATTCGCATTTATGAGGTATGAGTTGGGATTGTGCATTTCTACCAAGCTCCAGGGAGATGATGAGACTGCTGGTCCTTGAACCAAATTTCGTTTAGAAAGACAATTTAGAAAACTTCTGATGTTTCTGTTAGGTTTCAAACTTGTTGATTACATGATGATTTTCTTTTTACATGCATTTTATTTTATTAAATATATTTTATTAAAAATTTATTTTCAAATAAATGACAAATTTTCTGTGCCTTAATTCTCACATAGTATATTGGAACTCAGAATTCTTATGGGATCACAATGCCAGAATTTCATTGTGATTCTTTTTTTGACTAACAATGTGAGTCCATCAGAAACATCAAAACTATGATGTTTCCATTTATGAAATTTATTTTTCATCCATTTATTTAATGATGAGTACTTCTTGAATTTCATGTGCCAGTTCTATTGCTCAGCAGGGGGAACTCTTCAGAGGAGTCTATGAGCTTATTTAAAATGGGAAGTTGGTCCATATCTCTGATTTTGTGATCCTTCCACTCCTCCCTTCTCACCTCTATGGTCAGCTTGCTTCCTTCCCAGAAACTTTGTATTAGAGCTTGCTTTTCCCCTGCATCTTTTCATAGTTGTCTTCTCACCACTGAAATTAGGTCACAATGTCAGCTCTTTAGAGAGTGTTTCTCTGATTTCCTTTTTATCAAAAGTCAATCCCAGGGGGCACCTGGGTGGCTCAGTTAGTTACCCATCTGACTTTTGATTTCCACTCAGGTTATGATCTCACAATTGTGAGACTGAGCTCTGCATCAGGCTCTGCACTAACAACAGCACAGAACCTGCTTGAGATTTTCTCTCTCTCCCCCCCACCCCCCTGTCTCTCTCTCTACCCCTCCACTGCCTGCTCGCTCTCTCTTTTTCTTTCTCAAAATAAGTAAATAAACATTTTTAAAAAAGTAGATCCCATACCCTCTGGTCACTTATGTATGATATTAATATGTTTTACAATCTCACATCCTCTTATTTCCTTATTTACACATCTATATATTTATCCATGTATGTGTTTTTACATCACTCTATGCCAATAGCATGTGACACTTATGAACAATAACCTTGCATGTTTCAGCCAATGTGACACTCCATAAATACTGTTACATTAGCTGAAGTTTTTTTTTTTAATCTAAACCCAAATCAGTTGAAATTTTCGTGTGTGTAAGCAGAACTAAAAACTAAGAATGATAAGGCAATTTTTGTTAAAGTTTTTATTTTTTAATTTTTGTTTCTGTTTATTTATTTTTGACAGAAAGAGAAGACAGAGCACAAGCTGAGTAAGGGCAGAGAGACAGGAAGACACAGAGTCAGAAGCAGGCCCCAGGCTCTAAAATGTCAGTCAGCACAGAGCCTGATAATGAGACTCAAACCTATGAGCCGTGAGATCACAACCTGAGCTGAAGTTGGACACTCAATCAGCTGAGCCACCCAGGCACCCAAGAGTTTTGTTTTTTTTATACAAGTCCATCTGGAATATTCAGTAACTGTGTAATTCATTGTTTTACCTTACATATTTGGTATACATTATCATTAGAGCCAAATACAAATGGAATTTGTATTAATGTTGTATATTCCTAATATCATCCTATTTTGTGTGCCATTTTCCTGAACATTTCTAGAAAAAGTGAGGAAATTTTAATGTAACCCAACATAGAGGTAAAATTATTTTTCTTTGTGCCAAAACAATCAAAATTAGATGTAGTAGAACAGAGACATGGAGAAAGAGTGAGAAGGTACAGAAAGAGAGAAGAAAGGCATTCCTACATTATTAGTAACTCACATTTTTAAGTGGCACAAATGAAAAAGTATAGAAAGCAGCCTCAATAAGTGCAATAAAGCAATATCTGATCTGATTTTCTTTTGAGAGTTTGCTCAATAGTTACACATATGTTTTACAAGACCTAAAAAGTTACCTTATGCCTTTAGGTTATGCAGTGGACATTAATATATTTCTGGAATTAAGGCTATGGGTATCATAATTAACTGAAGAGGCTAGAAGATCCCCCTCAATAAAATTTAGGCTCTAATATATGGCAACGGGTCTCCTAATTCAGTCACATTGTCACTTAATCAGAACCCACATGTCAAATCCTGACCATCCGACTCCAGAAGCTATTGGCCTAATTACTGACCAGGCCACCAAGACTCACAAGCGAATCAGCCAGCATACTCTGCAAAGCTGAAAACTCCATTATCAGTGTCTTCCAACTGTGCTCGGAATACATTATTGATTCGTTTTAGCTGCAAGTTCTCCTGACAAGCGTATGCGTGCAATTAAGTGGATTACATGGAACGTGTTAAATAGCCTAAGAACTTCTTAGGATGGAAGGTCTGGGTGTCACCGCTGAGTCACTCTCTCAACTTACCCACTCACAGGACAGACATAGGAAATTAACCACCACCATACAATATCCTGCACTTCCCAAGAGGGAGGTGTTTTGTGTGGTAGTCTGTCTTCTTGCTTCAAAAAATAGTCAAACAGTTTTGCCTTCTCTGTTGTGATAGATGAAGTCTAGGCTGAAACCACTGTCTATTGTCCATGTATATTTTTTAAAAAGCATGCACCAACTAATTCTTTACTATTTTTGTTTTCATTTCAAAAGTTTATGTGATCTAGGTGTTTGATGGTTAGCATAGCTCCTTCTGAAAAATAAAACTTTTTTTCTCCTTGTTTTGTAAATATTTTAATGAAAGCCCCTAATTAAATATAGACAAGTCCAAGGATGATGTGAAGAAGGTCTCACTGACACAGACAGGTAAGTCTATATAAAATATAAGATCTTGCAACACCTTCAGAAACAATAACAAGGTCTAAGAAAATAAGATTTTGAGGCATATCCTAAGCTGTCATTGCTGTTGTTGTTATTAAATGCAAACAAGCCACAGAAATGAAGTCACTCTGAATATAATGAAGTGCAGTAATCAGTGATATCATGACTTAATGATCAGTTAAAGCACAACTGCTCTTTTTATGAGCTTTGGTGAAAGATGAGAAGCAGAGTAGTAACTATAACCAACTTGAGAGTCCTTAGGAAAGAAGCCCTGAGAAAAATCATGGAACTTCTTTCGGTTTAGCTTTAAGTGTAAGTGAAATGGTATGATATGGGGTGAAAAACCAAGATATAAGAGGGATAAACTAATAATAGTGTCAATCATATTACACTCCAATATCTAAGATCTGCTCCTTGTGAGAGAAGCTCCCGCTATGGCCAATGACGTTATATGTTGTAACTAGGGTGTAGCCCAGTCTCTAACTATTAGACCTCATAAAGACTGAATATGCTATGGGACTAAGAGCTTCTCTCATTCTTGAACAATAAAGTATTAAGATGGTAAAAGAATCTCAGGTTCTGATCACCTATCCAGAAAACACTTGGTATTCCCCCTTAGCTAGCTTCAGTATCTTTTGTGGTTATGTTGTGGTTAGAAACGGGTCAAGGATAAAAGTTAATACTAAGTAGGCTTTAAACAAAAAATTTTAAATGTTTTTATTTATTTTTGAGAGAGACACACACAGAGCATGAGTGGGGGAGGGCAGAGAGAGAGGGAGACACAGAATTCAAAGTAGGCTCCAGGGTCTGAGCTGTCAGCATAGAGCTCAATGCAAGGCTCAAACTTGTGAACCTCAAGATCATGGCCAGAGCCAAAGTCAGATGCTTAACTGACTGAGCCACCCAGGAGCTCCCTAAATAAGCTTTTCTTGATAATCACCTCTTTGTTAAAAAAAAAAAAAAATTACCTTTGTAGAATTGAATAAATTGGTCTGAGTATTCTTTTAAAAAATCAGTTCTTGATTTTATTTTTTTTCAAAAGGTAGATAATTTCTACTTGAAATAGAAAACAATTTAGTAGGAATTATAAGAAGTGTAAGCCTGCCTTGCTCCATCACTGGAGTGTAATCTTTGTTAAAGCAGGAAATATTTCTATCTTTTTCATCAGTATATTCCTTAAGGGAAGATTCTGGTACTAGATGGGGGTTCTAGCATCTAATTTTGTGACAGAAGATTGTCCTGTCACACAGATACAAGTGACACGAATCATAGACCTCAGCTTTTATAGATCTTTCTTTTATTAACTATGGTTTCCCACTGAATGAAGTTACCAGGAATATTTTAACGTAATAAAACTAAATTTTGTACATTTTTCTGAAAATGCATCCAAGTCATCGCAGTTAGCTAAAAACAGTGCTTTCAACTGTACTTTTAACTGTTAGCAGTATTGATAGAAAAAGTAGATAAAATATTGGAAATGAAAGCTTCTTGTCAGAGCTAAGTTAATAATATATCTACCTCCACATATCAAGTAAAATGAAAACCGGAGCTGATACAGAATCACTGAATGCTGAGTTTGAAAGGAACTTCATTCAGAGAGTCCTTTTCTTTTGGTCCATGGAAGAACCTTCGTCAGGGATGTCTATCTACTTAAAGCCTTTGGAAAAGACTACTTGGTTATTCCTTAGACTCTGCTGTAGGGTCTTTCAGACTACTTTCATAAACCTACAGAGTTAATAAAGTTTTGTTCTATATCTATCTATATCAGATATGAAAAGTAGACTTTTCACAAGTTGAGTTAAAAGTCATAATAAAATTATATAAAAATTATATAAAATATACCTTGTCACACATTCTGGTAAAAAGTCCAGTCAATTTTCATCCTACCCTCATTAGCTGTGTAACTCAAAGATAGTCACACCCTCTGGGGATTTCATTCTCCTCACTTCCATAATCCTGGCAGAGATATGCACAACCAGTGGATTAGTGTGAGAACAAGATGAGGTTATACAGGAAAAGGATTTAGCACATGAGCCTGGCATGAAGTTACATCTCAATAATAAATTAGTAATAATTCTTTCATTAATAACTTCTAAAACTTGTATTTCATGGATTTCTCAGAAGTTGTTTTTTTTAATATTTCAAGTCAACTTTTATTTGCTTCATATCACCTAGTGACTAGGAGAACTGATGATGAAAACTTTCCTGGTCTTGAGGCAAAATTTGGAAGACAATAAATTACACTCATGGTTGTTGATACTGTGTTGTATCAGCAAGTGATACAAGTCAGCCTTAACATGCCCCTCAGCTTGACTAAACCCCAGACACATTTCTTCCTGAATATAGACCCTTGGCCTCTCTTAGAGCATTTACTTCAGAAAACTTGCCATTTTTTTAATAAATTTTTTTATGTCTTTATTTTATTTTGAGAGAGAGAGACAGAGAGTGAGCAGGGGAGGGGCAGAGAGAAAGGGAGACACAGAATCTGAAGCAGGCTCCAGGCTCTAAGCTGTCATCACAGGGCCTGAAGCGGGGCTGGAACTCATGGACAGAGAGATCATGACCTGAGCCCAAGTCAGACACTTAACCGACTGAGCCACCCAGGCCCCCCTAAAACTTGCCATTTAAAACGTTTTCTCTTTCCCTTTGAGACATAGATCTTCTTGCTTCTTGGCAGTTTTATCACTCAAGACTGTCCTTGTGGAGGATTTGGGGAACTATCTCTTTGAAATGTAATCATAAAGATACATTTATCTCCAGTCTCTGCTGGAGGGTAGGAACCAAACTTTGATAAGTACTAATTAGCAAGCACAAATGGCCTAATCAAAGCAGCCCATGCCCTTTAACCTTCTCTGGGACTTTCCCACTAGAGCACTCCATGCTAAAAACTCTTCTGCCTTTTGTTACAGTGGAGTTGAGTTCAATCTCTCTCTCTTATTGCAGTAGCCTTGACCCCTACTGCAACAGTCTTAAATAAAGTTTTCCTTGCCTTTTAGCTGTGTGCAGTATGATTTTTTTCCAAAGTGCCTTGAAGAGTTTTTTCAAATTATACTCCACAGAAGTGTGATAAGATGAGATTTTAATGCTCTGTTTGAGTAAAATTGGTTTGACTTTATTCTAATAAAATATATTTAATAAACTTAGAAATTATTTCACCTACGAATGATATTTCCACTATATATATATTTTTTTTAACTGAGAGAGCACAATTGAAAAATTTAGGCAAGAGTAAGATGTCCTGAGAAGATTTGGCTTTATGAGAATTTGCCCCACACATTTCCACACACTCTCGAGAATTTGATTCTCTGCAAGGTGGCAACAAAGGATAACTGCTAAGTTTTAACTACCCATTTTGTTACTAAGACCAAAGGATTTTACTTACCAAAATATTAATATTTACTCTGTGATCTAGGTACATACCTATCTAGAAATCATTTTCTCTCCTTTCATTAACAAAAACTGAGCACTTTCATTTTGTGCCTATGCTATTCTGCTTTTCTGTTATATTGTCCCTTTCAATTGTAGCCACTGTAACCCAAATCCTTTAAATATACCAATATTTCATGTGTACAGCTACTTCTAACATATCATTTACCTAAAACATGGTCATTCCCAATGTTTGATGTAAATTATATACAATCTGCAAGATTTATAGAACCAAAAAATAAATAAATAAAAAAAATAAAAATCTTCCTCATACTTAGTCTTCACATGCCATATTTTCTGGCCTTTTCTTGGACTTTAAGAAAAAGTTAATAATTGCATCATATTTGCTATGAGGTCAACCAAAACCTAGGTAAGAAATTGCTATCAATAGATGAATGCCACTATGTTCCAAGCAGTTAGAAGTCATTGTTTTCCTGTATGGATGTGAACATTGCCCTTTGCTTACTATAAGTCAAGGGTTCAAATTTCATTTATACACTAGTGGGTATGTGTGGTCCTTTCTCATGCTTCTCAACTTCAGAGTTTCAGTTTTGAGCCAGAGAAAGCCCTTCTTGCCTTCCTCCACTACCAAGAACTGAAAGACGGAGCAAGTTCCATGTTCCATCCAGCAATCATTTTCAGAATCTATGCTTTTCCTTTTTCTCTTACTTTTTATGGTTATCAGGGAGCAGAGGAGAGTTATCTGTCCTCCCATTAACTTTTACTTCCCCAAAGTTCTCCATTATGGTGATCTGATAAATTGCGCTTGTCTCTGATAAAGATTCAGTCACGTTCTGGCTGTGAAGCCACACCAAATGGACCTACAAACCCTCACACACCTCACTCTATCCTTTCTCTGTTGTCAAAGTGATTACTGCTTTGTTCATGGAGGAGGAACAAAGCTGTAAGCAAAGCTATTCATGACCTTAACATAGCCACTAGCCAGGTTGGGTGAAGCTATACTTTTTGGTTTTTGTTTGTTTGTTTTAATTAAAAGAAAGAGATCAAGGTTTATACTATGCAAAGACCATAAGATCTCAATACACCCCAAATCTATATTTAAACAGATTTTCCCTCCTCAACTCCTCAGCAACATATGCCAGTGTCGCCTTTAGCTCACAAGAACCAATTTCCTCCTGCGGCTTCACCGCACTCGAAATCTCTGTGTGGTGATTAGTAGAGTCCGTGCAGCCCTGGGCCTGACTCCAATCACTTTCTTTTCAAAAATTGCTGAACCTAGATGCAGAAGCACAGCACAGAGCAGGCCTTGTCACTGGGGCTTGGGCCTCATTACAGCCCAAAGACTTTAGGAGATTGTTTGTGTGGCTCGATCATCTTCCTTTTGGGGAGGCTAATTAGTGTTTCCCCAGGGCTTCTGCTCTGTAAATACTTAAGGGTAATCAGCAGCAGCTAACTGCATGGGGGGTGTATCTAAACAATTTTACCAAGTCAACTGACAACAGCTTGAAGTAATATTAGCCCTGTTACATGAAGACAAGTGTTCTCCACCCAACGAAGACGGAGACTGGCGCCACTCAATAAATCACTGCAGCATCCTTGAAAGCTTAGCATCAGTTCTGAGCCATTAATTTCAGTGAGGTCTTTTGACAGGATGTTTTGAGAGCACAAGAGCATGCATTGAGAGCATGCTCTCTCTTGAGGTAAATTATAAAGAGCAAATTCTCCCAGTGGCTAACCTGGCAACCCACTTAAGTCCTAGGGTATCAAAAAAATCTTTTGACATTTTTTCATCAGAGTCTCATCACTCAGGATATAGAGAATAACCCTCCTTTAAACAAGAACATAATAGAAATGCCTATCTAGTCTATACCTTCCAGAATTGCATATATGAACACTTGGATAGAGGTAGATGTTCATGATAGTTCCCCCTATTGGCCAAACACCGGATAATATTATCCAAATTGCCACATGATAAAAAATAAGTTCATTCAGAAAACTAGAAGGGAGATGTAGAAAGATATAAAAATGTATTAAGGATGTGTTAAGGATGATAGCAGTATTACAAGGGCAGTGAACCATCAGAATATGGCATTTGAGGGATACCTTTTGTCCCACAAAAAAGATATGTCATACTATCAACAGGCAGTCTATTAAGTGTAAGATTAAATAGATGGAGGCAGAGACGAGAGGAAAGAAAGAGACCAAGTTATGGAGCCAAGAGAGCCTTTATTGAGATCTGCGATTCCCGGGCGAGTTTCCATGACTCTGGGAGTGGGGAGTCAGGGAAGTCGTGCCTGGTACAGGAGGGCAAGGTGTTTTATGGGTGCAAGAGTTCCAGGTTTGATTTGGGGTGGGCAGATAGCCAAGTAAGGGCATCTTTGGACAGTGGCAGGATAGGATTGGCTGTTTACTTGGGCGGGGTGAGGGGATGCTGGAATTCCATGGTAGGCTATATTTCAAATGGCGTGAGACATTCCAGTGTGAGACATTCCAGATCGGAGAGTGGGGGTCATTGGTCCCTGGTGGTGCCTGGAACTATTCTCAGACCCACAGTAAAATGGCCGCTTGGTCGTCCTCCAAGGGCAACTCTTACAATAAGTATTGGGATATAAAACATATCAAGGAATATTGTAATAGAGTTATGTCATACCAGGAAGTATCATCCCAACCTTCTCCATAAAACAGCTAGTTTCTCATTTCATGGAAACTCTTAAAGAAAGTGACCACTCTCCATATGATGAAATGGATGATCACTTTGGTGGAGAAGAATGAGAGGTTTGTAAATAAATCAGAGTCACAAGATACAAATCTACCTATCACCATCTATTTATGTATCTTATCTATCATTATCTCTCTCTATTCATCTCTCAGTCATCTAGCTATCAATAAAAAAATGATGAAAGATGCTGACTTTAGAAATTTAAAAAGTGCTAAGTGCATATAAAAATTATTTTTTTTTTCACTTCAGGGAAGGTATGATAGACCTGTAGCTATTTTTTTCTCTAGTGATGGAGGATAATCACATTTTTTAAATTCCAATTAATGGGAAAAATGATTTAAAGTATAAAAATTTTCTTTGAAATACTAGGCTCAGAAATTAAACAAAACTTCTAGTTTCAAATTTTAAACAAAAATAACAGATGTTAGCACTTGAAGGAGTCTAAGAGTAGAAGAAACTTTTATTTTAGTTCCATACTTTCTAATTTGTAGGCAATGAAACAGAGCTGGAACAAAGGTGAGGCAAGGGACTGACCAAACACAAAAACATAAACAGTATATAATTATTTGGTGGTGAAAGGAGTATGACTTTGAAAACTTTGTAGTATGACCATAGTACTAAGATGATTAAGTAGCTTTTTATGAATTTAAGATATATATTGATATGATAAAATCATGTTTACAGTATCATATTAAGTCATATTAAGACAAAAACTCATGTACATACTTACCCAAAAGTTATTTATAGCTTTCCCCCCAATTAAATGGTAGTTCCAAAATGTATTTTATCTTGCCATAATAATTTTATATAAATTAATAGTAAAATAACAAAAATAAAAACAGTTTCATTTTTCTAATAAAATGAATTTAAAATTACTCTTTAACCTGTTGTCTATTTTTCAAATTTTTTATTTTCAGAAAGTAAAATGGTTTTGAATTTGTCATTGGGTCTTCCAGATGCCAAACAAGAAAGTTTTCCTTTAGAATTACAAACAAGAAATTTTATTTTTAAGTTTTTAAATGTTTTTTTTTTTTTGAGAGAGAGAGAGACACAGTGTGAGCAGGGAAGAGGGAGAGAGTGAGGGAGACACAAAATCTGAAGCATGCTCTAGGCTCTGAGCTGTCAGCATAGAGCCCAACATGGGGCTTAAACTCACGAGCTGTGAGATCATGACCTGAACTGAAGTTGGACATTTAACAGGCTGAGCCACCCAGGTGCCCCCAAGCAAGTTTTTAACACAAAGGCCAAGCATACTGTTTCACTTTAAATATTTTCACCAAGACTTCCTATAATACTTACTTTAATATCCATAAATTTTAAACTAAGATAAATTCAAATTTGGAAATCAATTTTCCACAACCAGTTGATTCCCTGGCCACTTCCATGTTTAAAGACCTTTCAGTACAGTTGCTCATGTATTGATAACCTCCAGAATCTCCTTCTTCTTCACCATTAACACATAATGGGTACAACATGTTTTGGTCGAGTCAAGGATTCTTGTGTTTAGTGCCTTTGCTCTACCAACGTATTTCATAAACCTGCAACTTCTCCAGAAATAAATGACTACTAACTTAATAACAACAGTGACAGCACTTCAGGTGTCTTTTGGTTCCTTACAAATCTTCATCACTACTAAATTCAAAAGGTGTAAATGACTATATGTATATACACATATATATATGTATATATATATATACATATATAATGTTCAGTCACTTTCCTTTTTAATTTTTACTTTAATTCAATTAAACTTTTTGCTGATTTGGTGGGACCATTGAAAGCCATATTCTTTAAATTAGACAGATGAATTTGTGCAGATACTTTGCTGAAGATGCATTTTATAACTGTGTAAGTTGGACTGAGATGTGTGCTAAAAAGGAATAAAACCTCAAAATATCAATTGAATTGACAGTTTTATGTGACAGTTATTTTTTATTTCAGGATCAGTTGCTTGTTTCATTGCACATTACTGAATAAACTAAGGGTACACTAATCTCATTAAAAACTTATGTCTTAAAAGATTTCCTTCTTTATTATTCAAAATATTTAATTTAAAAGTTGAACTCTTTTCAGGAATACACTATGAATTTCTAAGTAGAAATATTTCTTATTCTTTCTTTTTTGCTCTGATTTCCAGAAACTCCAAAAATTTGCCTTTAATCACAGATGAAAGAAACTTGGCTGCACTTTTAATAGAAACTGTTGTCTTACAAAAAATAAACTATTTTAAACTGTGAATTTCACATACATTTAATTTTTCACTTTGTTTTGAGTGAACAGATGATAATTTAGTAGCAGAATTTTCCCTGAAATGCAACGGTTTTAAGTGTATTTCACCTCTTTCATGCTTTTTAAATTTTCTAGAAGTTTTATTCTAATTATAAATGCCTTATGCCTTTATTTATTTTTCTCCCCAATTAAACTTTTGATAGAAGTAAGACAATATCTTATCCTTAGCCTTTAGGTGGCCTTGTGTGTCAATTCTCCTGGGACAGCCCCAGATTATACATTGTCCAGGTATACATCCAGGGTAACATTTTTTCCCTTCATTTTTCATATTTTTGAAAGTAAGTATTGTTATTAATAGATGAATCAATGAAGGCAGGTGGCTTATCCCTCCCCTACACCTAGATCTAGCTCTTGCTACGATTTCACCTGGTAGTTTATGGGAAGCATGTGCAGCAACACTGTGGTTAAATAGAGCAGGTGGTCAATAGTAACAAGAATCTCCATATTTTCTACAACATAACAAACAGACCCTTTCAAGGACAACATACTGAACACTCTAAGAAAAAAGTTTCCGTTGAAACTCCAGCAGCTAGGGACAGTTGATGCCTTGGATGGTGATGGGGAAAGTATTTGACATGGCTGCACCAGAGGTCTACTTAGGACTCTATCCAGTTGTTTTGTGGACCACACCACAGCCCAGAAGGTGCATGAAGCTCTCAGGTCATCAGTAGGTGAGGTCAGAGGAAAAATACAGGTTAACTGTACGTGCAACAAGTCTGTAACTACAGCGTATGTAGGAAACAAATGCTAAGTAAGCCGGTTGTTGAGTAGAGTTGTGCCGTCTAACAAGTAGTTATTAGCCATGATTACTTACAATTAAATTAATTAAAATTAAATAACATTAGAAATTCAGTTTCTCCATTATATTAGCCCCTTTTGAAATGCACAATGACCACATTTGGCTAATGACCTCTGGTACTGGACAGTGTGAATATAGAATTTCCAAAATTGCCCTAATTTCTATTGAACATTGTTGCTATAGTATACCCTTTTGCTATAGTAGTTTTGTAACTATTGTAAGTTTAAATCCACAAGTATTTTTTCTACTTTTTATTTGTATTTTGTATTAAACTCTTTGGTAGTGATGGACTCAATAAAGCGCCAATACATTGTAATGAGAAATTAAGAACTGCATTTGTCTTTCTTTCCTTTTTATTTTATTTTATTTCATTTTATTTTATTTGAGAGAAAGAGGGAGTGCACCTGTGGGGGAGAGGGGCAGAGGGAGGGAAGGTGGGAGAGAGAGAGAGAGAGACAGAGAGAGAGAATCTTAAGAAGGCTCCCCATGCAGTGCAGAGCTTGATGCAGAGCTCCATCCCCTGACCCTGGGATCATGAACCAAGCTAAACTCAAGAGTCAGATGATCAACTAATTGAGCCACCCAGGCACCCTGCACTTCTCTTCCTAAGGAAAATCAATGAGGAACATATAACTTACACACATAAAATAGATACATACATTTGTCATTCACCATGGGGGCCATGGTGATATCATTGATCCCTGAAAACCCTAAGAAACAAATCTGGTGAAAGTATTGTTAGTAGTTGCTTTAAAAGTAATGTACACACAGGATGCCTGGGTGGCTCAGTCAGTTAAGCATCCAACTTTGGCTCAGGTCATGATCTCAAAGTTTGTGAGTTCCAGCCCTTGTCAGGCTCTGTGCTGACAGCTCAGAGCCTGCAACCTGCTTCAGATTCTGTGTATCCCTCTCTCTCTGCCCTTCCCCTCCTCTAAAAGAAATAAACATTAAGAAATCAATAAATAAAAATAAAATAATGTACCTGAAGGCTATAATATGTGCAGCCACAGAAGTTGCATTTTATATAATGTTCTTAAACATAACTTTTTAAAAATATTTATTTATTTATTTGGGGTTGGGAGGGGGAGAGAATCCAAAGCAGGCTCCACACTGTCAGCACAGAGCCCAGTGCAGGACTCGAACTGATGAACCATGAGATCATGACCTGCGCCAAAACGAAGAGTCAGATGTGTAACAGACTGAACCATCCGGACATCCCAGCATGACTTTTCATTTAGTTCAGTTATGTGTGTAAACTAAAGTAGTTCATTTCCAATTTTCAATTTTCTTTATGCATACTCAAAGTGAAATATAATTGCTATCAATGCATTGTTTCCAATCACAGAAAAATTTTGCAAACAAATAAATAGTGTCAGGACCTGAATTAGTCCAGTTGATGCATGTATCAATAATTCATTCACTTTTATTGCTAAGTAGCAACATATATACAACAATTTGTTTATTCATTTGTCTATTGATGAATATTTGTTATTTTTTAATTTGGGACTTTATGAATAAAAATAGTCTCGTCTGATTTTTGTGTAGACATGACTTTATATCTCTTCAGTCAATTCATGGGAGTGGAATTGCAATGTCATACAGAAGACATATTGTACTATTTTACTCTCACCATCAATCTATGGAAGTTTTTCCAGGTCCCCTACATATGTGACAACACTTAGTGTTGGTGTTCCAGTGGATATGAGATGGCATCTCATTGTGAATTTGCGTTTCCTCAACAAATGATGATGGTAAGCACTTTTTCATACCTTTCTTGGTATTTGAAAATTCCTGTGTTCAAGACTTCTGCTCATTTTTAATGGAGTTATTCAAGTTTTTATTGTCAACTTCTAAAAGTTCTTTATACATTCTGAATATAAGATCTTTTGTATTCATTTTCTTGCTGGTATATTTTGATAAACAAAAAAATTTAATTGTGGTAAAGTACAATTTAACTTTTTTTCTTTTTATGGTCTGTGCCTTTTGTGTCTCTTCCAAGAAATTTTTGCCTACATAAGGGTTATAATGTATTAAATTACATTTTATTCTAGAAGTTTTATAATTCTGAATTTTACAATTAAGGCTATAGTCCATTTCAAGTGATTTTATATGTGCATAAATTCTGACGTTGGACTTTACCATGCAGATGCCCATTTGTTCTAGCAGCATTTGTTATACTTTCTTTCCTGTTAAAATTCCCTTTGCATTTTTCCTCAAAAATGTATTGATGCTATATATTGATCCTATATGAAGTGATCCATCTATTTTGAAATCCTCTATTCTGTTTCATTTATTTATTTAAAAAAATTTTAATGTTTACTTATTTTTGAGAGACAGAAGCAATTCGTGAATGGGGGGTAGGGGCAGAGAGAGGGAGACACAGGATCTGAAGCAGGCTCCAGGCTCTGAGCTGTCAGCACAGAGCCTGACACAAGGCTCGAACTCATGAGCCTCAAACTCTTGAGCCGCAAGATTATGACCTGAGCTGAAGTCAGACCCTCAACCAACTGAACCGCCCAGGTGCCCCTGTTTCATTTATTTCTTTGTCTGTGTTCCAAAACCACACTATATTTTTGCTTCTAACTTTATATTAAATCTTGAATTCAGGTAGTGTAATTCTTTAGTTTTTAAATCTGGTCATTCTGCATGTTTTGTATCTCCATGTAAATTTTATAATTAACTTGTCTATTTCTTCAAAATAATCTATAGGAATTATATGTAAATTTAGGGGAAATAACAATATTAGACAAATATCTTAATACACAAATCAGATATATCTCTCAATTTACTTAGAAGCCAGTAGAGACTACTGTACAATATACACTGTATACATTGCCTTTAGCCTTTGCTCTGCTGGGTGATATCAACCCCTGTGGGCAATAACCCACAACCACAGCACAATGAATAGGTAATGGTTAACACTTAATTAGCAAAAACTCCTGAATTAAATTCCAAACTTTGCCACTTCTTAGTTGTTATCTCTTTGGGCAAATTATTTAAACTTTCTGTGCTCTGGTTTTTGTATCTATAAAATAGGGATAAGTAAAGCCTCATAAAGTTGTTCTGAGGATTAAATGAGATAACCCAAGTGAAGCTGTAAGAATACTGTCTGAAATAGGATAAGCCCACAATAAATGTTAGCTGTTATTCTTGCTAACATTTTTATTATAAGAATAATAATTACATAGTAATTAATACTTGATCTTTCTCTTAGTTTGTCAATGTGGCAGCATCTTAACCATCCTTGAGTTTTTATTTCAAGAATCTTAAAAATTGCCAGAGAAGGTATTCCTGAACTCTGCAATGGTAACAACTTTAGATCTGTTTTCATTACATCTCACTTTCTTAAAAGTAACTAAGTAACTCTTTTCAAAAGCTCTCTCAGTCCTTCACATTGAAAAGGATGAAGATGATTATTTGAAATCACAAGTCATGCTTTCACACTCTTCAGTCATTGCTAAAATAAAATCCTTCTTTTGATGTATTAAATGCAATGAAGCCAGGCATTTCACTAGGACCTTACATCAGGTCCAGTTGGATAATAAATATTTCCTCTTGTCAGTCACATAGCCTCAATTATGCCCATTCAGCTTGCAATAAAATAATATCTATTCTATTAAAGAGTAATAGATGCAAAAACTTATTGGAAAGAAATGATGAACATCTGAAAAGATGCCAAAACCAAAAACCCTGCCTTGAGTAAAGAGGAACCAGTGAATTTGTAAACACAGAAGTTGTCAACATTACTCCATACTGCTTTGTAAATTGTAAAACGCCTGTGATGAAGTTGTGCCAAAAGCAAGCATTTCAAAGTAACAGTTTACATTGTGTCTCTCCATGCATTGACTGTATTTACTGTATCATTCAAGTAAGTATCCCAGAAATACCAGTGGGCTGGATTCTCCCAGCAGTACATCTCCTTATGTGAAATAGCTTATAGTTTTTGCTTGTCAAAGTACTTCAAGGAGGGCATTATAAAAAATGACCACCCAAGTGAATTGGATGACAGCATGTCTACTAATGGATGCATGATGGAAATAAAAAGTTTTCCTAAGTGTTCATAATATTTTCGGAAAAAAAGAAGTTATTTAGAATATCTTTAAAAAAAAAAAAGACAAGAATCCAAACATTCACTTGTTTTGTGAATGTGTCAGAGTTCTTCTGATCAAGTTTGTTTGATGTGGGAAATTCCACATGATCTATGTCTAACATTCATTTCCCTATGGGTTTTAACCTATTAAGATCTAATCTTTTATGTGCTTAGTGGAGAGAAGACTGACAGGATGTTTGAAGTCTTACTCTCAATGTTATTCTGCAGTATGAACTTGAACATGTTACTAGAACTTCTCTAAGCTTCTGTTAATTCTCTATGCCCAAAGTAGCAACCCACACATGGATAAGAATAATGTGATAAGAATAATGTTTCTCAAAGCATCTTCATAGAGTGATCATGAGTTTTAGCTAAAAAGTACAGACTTGTGAAAAGTAAGAAATTCAGATGGAAAAACATTTCATTCTTTGTGCCTTGAAACTAGTCCTACCTAGACTGGTACTGGGCACAGAGCAATCATTCAAAAAATATTTACCAATAAATAATTTACTACTAAGATTTGAGGGAAATAAAATGAAGTTACTTCTATGTTTTGCTATCTGATATTTTGGCAAAGTCAAGAATCAGTAAGGCAATTATTTAAACAATACAGGCATAATAGTGAACTATTATCCAACATGGAGTTTTCTGTCTTCAGGTCAATTTTTTTTTATGGATTTAATTTGCAGTAACTTGACAAACCACTCTAAGATCAGTGAGTATATGATCAATATAACTGAGTTTCAGACAATGAGAAAACGGGGCACATAAAATAAAGTCAGAAATAATTTTTCCCAATGGACTATAGAATCAGTTAACAAATAAGAATATGAACCAAAAAGAAAGACTGGAATCAGTCATTACAGCATCTGATGAACGAAACTATAAAGACACTAGAAAATCAGTTCATAGACAGAGGGGCAAAGGAAACTAGTTTAATACCATTAGCAAAAGTTCCAAAAGAGAGTAATAACTAGGAAGAATATTTGCCAAGCATGGTAGGTGGATGATGATAATTTAATTATAGCTTCCCCTAGCTATGATCATGTAAGCAGACGGCAGCAGTCAAAGACACATGGAAAATGGTAACCAGATGTTCTGACAAAGAAATACAATTCCTGTAAGAAGCGGGACAAGACAGGAGCCAAGTGACTGAAGAAGTGGGGATGTGCAGGACATAAACCACAAAATGAGGACCAAGATAGCAACCCACACATGGAAAATGGGAACAGAACTCACCCCTGAGTTAACTCAAGCTTGGCCAGTATGCCACTGCCAAGACCTCTTTATTATATCCTTTCAATGCAGGCCAAGGTTGGGCCATAGGCCAAGAAGAAGCATGAAAAACAGAGAAGTCAGCCCACAGGCTAAGCATAGTAAGTCACGGGCCATGGTTTAGACTTTTCCAAATAATTTCCAAAAAAGAGGTCCTGTACAAAAGACTGGCTATCACCATGATAAAATGGTGAAGCCAGAACACCAAAACAATCATGAATTTTCTCCCAAATATATGAGAAAAAAATCAAAAGTAAATACCTTATAACAGGTAAACTTATAATTTTCTCTTATTCATTTTTCTAAGCTTTGTTCTGAAGAGTAAAAACAAGTTTAATAGAATCTAGTAATAATATTTCTATTTTCAGATACTCCAAAACATAAATTAATCAATAGTATGTTAACTGACTACTTGTACCACAGAATTGTATTTTTATTCATTTATCCAGATAAAGATATCAGTAAAATATCATTGGAGAATCATTTTAGTCTAGTGATTAAGAACACAGATTTTGAAACTAGATTGCCTGGGCTCCAATAGAAGCTCCATTTATCAGATGTGACCATAAACAAGTTGTGTATCCCATCTGTGCCTCAGTTTTCTCATCTGTAAAATGAGGGTATTAATAGTATTTGCCTTGGTGATGCATGTATAATATATATAAGGTACTTAGAATAATGTCTGGCACATAGGACGCATTTTATATGTTGGCTATCATCGTTATTATATATCTACCGTATATTCAAGGAATATTTATTGATTCTCCAACAGGCAAGATGTCACAAGCATGATTCTCTGGAGACAGTTGTTGAGACATTGGATGGTGTAGCACATATTTACTAGTACATAGCTGGAAAGAAGGAGGAAGAAACAGAATTGGACAGAGGAAAAGGTTGAACTTCAATGTAGGCCCAGCAAAATTTTAGCCAACATCACAGAGTGTATGCAGCCCACAGAAATTTTCACACCACGAGTTGCAATGGTCAGCCTTCTATGTTCCAACTGTGACTGGTCAATACGGGAAAACAAGTCCTTAATGAAGCAGAGATTTCAGCAGTGCATGTCTATGCCCACCACACTAGGTCATAAAAATATCAAAGTATTAACAGCTAATGAAGCAGTCATCCAATATAATATGAAGCTTTGACCGAAATACGTATAAGAATACATAACACAAACAAGGACAATCTTCTTAATTTTTATGGATCTATAGGATGAGAAAACATAAAAATTATACCACTTTCATATGGACTATTAACAGATACTTTAAAAAAGGATTCCAAGCATTAATCTTTTATCCAGTAAATGTTTACTACCCCTATAATGTAAAAAACTACTAGAGGAGATGCTATACAAGATTAAAGTTGTAATGAAATTGTTCCTTCTGTCAGGGAGATGAATATCCATTAGGAGAAATAAAACATGCATCCAAACATTTGCAGTGAAAGGTTTATAAAAGCACCATCTAAATGCTACAATGGTTGATTATTATACAATGTTGATTATTGTGCTGTATAAATGGTATTTAAGTGGTATTTATATGGTGTAATAATCAATGGCTGATTATTGATTGAGCAGGATGGTGTTTCTCAGACTGGCTGAATGTAAAATTTTCCTGGAGTCTTTTGTTGAATTCTTGGGTAATAACCCAAACCACTAATTGGACTCTCTGAAGAGAGAACTGGGAATTTGCACTACAGCCAGATTCCAGCACCTTAATGATTCCTATGATCAGTTAAGTTTGGGGAACACTGGTGTAGTGGAAACATCATAGTGAAATAAGAAAACACCTGGTTAGAGTCTTGGTTCTCCACCTCTGGCTAATTGGTGACCTGGGGCAAAGGCTTGTCCTTAAGATTATGGAACTAAGGGCAAAAGAAACAAATGAAAAGCTGTACCCTATGTCTAAATATTTAAAAATACAAACTAACTAATTGTTAAATATAATATGTTCTCTCCTATCCCACCTGGACAAATACACATTGTAACAACCTGGAAGGTCAGGTTCAGATTAAGAATTCTCAGACTTCTCAGAATTTCCCTCTAGAGCACAGAGGCATGGGGAAAATGGACGTCTGGATAACCAGTCGATAGCACACTCACTTTCCATCCTTAGTTCCCATTCAAAATGTAAGAGACCTCAACTCACAGGTGTGGACTCCTGGTCCATGTCCAAGACCAGTGTATCTTCCTTGAAAATAGCTGTTCTTGGGCCACACCTGGCTAAAGGGTGCACATACCAACTGTCCTATCTGCCCCGTGGAGGACAGAGCCTAGGAACAGACCCAATCAGGCCTTTCCAAGCAGGTCTGAGCTGTGGGTGGGCTGTGGGATATATAGGCAAGAAATTCCAGACGTCCCGGAATGGAAGGACAGGAACATAGATTCTTCTTAGTCTGGTAGACTCCTTACCCTTTGGGAGGAGCACAGCCAGAAAAAGGCCAGACTGGAGTCTTAGAATGTAGGGCTCATGACAGACACAGCACTTGCCTATGTCTAAGGAGATATTGTGGCCAGTACACAAATCAGTTTGACTCTCAAGTTCTTACCATAAAGTGGATCTTAGGATGCCTGTTCATAAGATGCTTTGTGAGCCATATTTTATAGGATGGTGTATTTTGAAAGCTTTACCTAAATTTATAGTCTTTACACTATTCAAATGTTAGTGATTGTTGTTATGATCCAATTGCAGAGGAAAGGGAAATATTTTCAGTTAGAGATCAGGAAAGTCTTTCTAGGGAAGTTGAGGTATACTTTAGATTTCAAAAATAGAAACTGAGAACTGTGTATGAAACAGAATTTTAGACAGAAGGAACGGCATCAACCAGAGCATGCAGAGAGTAGGTTACTGTGTGATTCACAAATAGGGAGTAGTCTAGAGCACTGGCTTGGAGAGATTTTGCTCATGGTAGTGTGATATACAATGGGAAAGGTGAACCAAGCCCAGATTGTGGTTGGGGACTATGCATGTATAAAGGGAGAGTAGTTGAATATCAGTGTCAGAAATATTACCAAGACATGCCTAAATTAGGATAGCCTTCACATTTTCTGTTTCTAATTTTATATGCACACACACATCAAATATAAAGTTAGTTATTTTTTAAATATTCATTTATTTTTGTGAGAGAGATAGTGTGTGTGTGTGTGTGTGTGTGTGTGTGTGTGTGTGTGTGTGTGTGAGGGGCAGAGAGAGAAAGAGAGAGAACCCCAAGCAGGTTCTGTGTTATCAGCACAGAGCCCAACACAGGGCTTGAACCCTTGAAATGTGAGATCATGAACCGAGCTAAAGTTGAATGCTTAACCGACTGAGCTACCCAGGCGCCCCAATAAAGTTAATTCTTTTAAACAGCATTATAAACTTTCTCGACATTTTGCATAAAAAGGATTTTTCATGACTAGAGACAGTGATGAATGTTTTGTCATATTTTTTCCCCTTCCTCCTTTTCTTTTCCTGCTTTATGGTGCTAGGTTGAGCTTTGAAGATATGGGCTATGTAACTTAGGCAAGTTATGTCACAACTGTGAGCCTCAATTTCCTCTTCCATCAAATGGAGGTAATTGTTTCTACATTACATATTTCATGGAACTGTATTATTCTTTTCATTTTTTTTTTTTTACTGGGCACCTTTGCTACTGCCAGTCATCCTCCTTTTCTCATTTTGTCACTTCCTACTTCCCTGTTGAAAATGGCACTTATGTCTTTGTTTTCTTATTGCTCTTCTCAAATTCTTGGAGAAAAATGTAAAAATGAAGAAATAATATTTTAAGGTTTGCCAGTGCATACTGGGCAAGGGTTTCTGGAGCAGGAAGGAACTGGAGAAGGCAAAGAAATTCATTCCAAGATACAACTGGTCAAACAATGGGTGTGGGGTTGTGGAACATGAGCCACATTTGCACTGAAGTTTTATCTGCAATAAGATTATAAATCTTAGCTCTTGAATCAAATTGAGATAATGTCAAAATATTTTGGTTAGTGCTTTGAATGAATATCTGGCAAACTACGCTGTATGGAAGCAATCACTATCTCACATGAGCTCTTTCAATACTTAATCTTCACTGCTGCCCTACACTTAGCACTTTCTGCCTTGCTCTGGCTTATAAATTATTAACTCTTTGTTCCCCACATGGGTCCTACTTGATCATCTGCCCTTGAAAGGCAGATTTATGTCTTATTGATCCTTGTAAATCCCAATACTTAACAATTTACCTTGTCAGCGACACTCAAATAAGTGTTGAATAAACACATAGATAGCTAGGTGTTGGATAAACCCAGAGATTATTCCTCACACACAAACACAAATTAAGTAATATGAAGTGCCAACTCATTTACAAACACTATGCCATATAAAAATGCAACAGAAAATGCAATGGTCAGAAGGAAACAGAAGGAGAGAACCTACTCTAGCCTGGGAGACCTACAGGGGTGAGCTCCGTAGCTGATTGTAAGGGATTCAGAAGCACTTAGTCATGCAGAGGGCTGGAGGAAGGATGTCACAGAAGACAGCATGACCAATGCCTAAAGAGGAGGAAAAGATGATGGTCCTTATTTCTTTCTCAGCCATCAGTTCAGTGTTGCAGAAATTAAGAATATGATTTTAGAGGAGCAGGAGATGAGGCTAAAGAGGAAGACAGTTTCCCTAATGCAGAGGATGTGTTATAACAAGTGACTCCACATATTCAGATATATGTAGAGATAGAGCTGGCTGTTGTATGGAATTGGCATTTAATGCAGACAAAATTGAAGGTGGAGAGTCCTTCAATTGGAAGCTGTTATTGTAGCAAAGTTTGGAGAAGGTGAAAGTTAAATAGGAGACATCTAGGAAGAAAATCCTCATGCTAGAAAATAGCATGAGGTATTTAAGAGTGAAAAATGTTTAAACTTGGAGATGCACTGAATTTAGAATGCAAGAGAAAGAGAAGAGTCAAGAATAAACTCTATAGTTGAGTGATCATAGCCAAGAATTATGTCAAAAAATAAAGAAGAGTTAGGTTTATTGAAAAACACCTGTTTTTAGACATATTCAGCTTAAAAGTGGGTCATACTGATATGAATGTACAACAGGCAGTTAGCTATATGGTTCTGGAGCTTGAAAAAGAGCAAGGTTGTAATTATACTTTTATATGCACATGGTATCAGCTTGAAACCTTGCACCTGGAGAACACCACCTCGTAAGTACATGATATGAAATGAACAGTGAGGACAGACAAGACCTAAAGTATGAATGGACAGACAAGGAAATGCCAGAGAGAGAAAGGAGAAAAGAGGAAGTAGAGAACTATAATGATTTAAAAGGCAGGAATTGGAAAATGTCAAAAAAGAGTGAATGATTAACAAGACTGAATGCTGCAGAGAAATAACATAATATAAAGATGGGAAGTATGGATGGATTTGTGAATTAGGATATCACGGCTGATTTTAAAGAGCATTTTTCAAAAACTAAAGGAGAAAATCAAATTGCAAGGCTTTAAAGAGTAAATAAAAAAAGAATAAAATGGTGCAAAAATAGGGACAGACTACCAGGGGCCAGAATTTGAATTAAAAAAAGAAAGGTTTAAATCATGGAAAAAGCCTAAATGTCCAGCTGATGAATAGACCAAGATGTGGTTTATATATACAATGGAATACTATACAGCAATGAGAAAGAATGAAATTTGGCCATTTGTGGCAACGTGGATGGAACTCAAGGGTATTATGCTAAGTGAAATAAGTCAGGCAGAGAAAGACAGATACCATATGTTTTCATTCATATGTGGATCAGGAGAAACTTAACAAAGGACTGTAAGAGCAGGGAAGGGGAAAAATAGTTAAGGAGAGGGAGGGAGGAAAAACATGAGAGACTTTAAATACTGAGAACAAACTGAGGGTTGAAGGGGGGTGGGAGAGAGGGGGAAATGGGTGATGGGCATGGAAGAGGGCACTTGTTGGGATGAGCACTGGGCATTATATGGGAACCAACTTGACAATAAACTATGTTAAAAAATAATAATAAAGAACAAAGGGAGGTTAAAGACAGTGGTAACAGAAGGCAGCAGAGTATTGAAGACTACTTTTTTTTCTTTCTAGGATTGAGGACTGAGTATTTTTAGAGGATGGAGTGGAAAAGCAAAAATTTAGTGGCATTTACTAAACCCATTATATGCCAGGCACTACAATAAGTACTATCATGTATCATTTTACTTAATGCTTACGATAACTCTATGCACAATTTTTACAAAGGAGCGTGCTGATGGTAATACAGATTAAAGAAATCATTCATGGTTACAGAATTAGTAAGTAGCAGAGGTAGAATCAAAGCCTAGTTGGTCAAACTTAGGTCTGTGTTCCTGGACACTACTCTGTAATGTCTCTAGAAGGAAGTCAGAAGATTGAAGATATGACTAGGAATGATGGTGAAGGGGCAGGTGGGATGGAATGAAGTCAAGAGCACAGGTGAAATGGGGCCTCTTAAAATTAAGGAGAAGTGGGGCACCTGGATGGCTCAGTAGGTTAAGCGCCTGACTCGATTTCAGCTCGAGTCATGGTCTCACAGTTGGTGTGATTGAGCCCCATGTCGGCCTCTGCACTGATGATGTGGATCCTGCTTGGAATTCTCTCTCTCCCTCTCTCCTTGCCCTTCCTGTGCTTGTGCTCTCTCCTTCTCTCTCAAAATAAAAAATTAAAAAAAAAAAGGATAGATACCTCATTATCTGAGACTGGAAAAAGTAAAGGCAGGGTTTGGAGATACATATGTGTAGCTCTTGAGCAAAGAGTGAAGAGCAGTTTCTTTTTATTCTAATTTTGTTAATGAAGTGGTGAAACATGGTCCAATGTCTTTGGAATGACACGTTATTGATTCAAAAAAGCAGGTGGCCTAAATCATTCACAAGTGGGGCCAGTTGTCTGATGGATCTGTGTCTGAGCCATCTGTGAGGGATTATCCTTTTCCCTCTTGGGCTTCATTAATATGTTATTCTCATGTAGAACTGAAATTTAAAGAATTCCAGATTCCTCATTCAAGGTTTTGATTAGGGCTAAATAGACCTTTTTCACTACATCAGTTATATACCTGCTCATTCATTCAATAAATATTGTGTACCTGGTTAAATAATAATAATAATAACAACAACAATAACAGCAGAGTGTGGTTTCTCTTTTTCTGATTGGATTCAATGATAGACATACCATGGTATTTAGTAACCTCTCTTGCTCTTCTTTGTTCTTTCTTGAAGAACAACTCCTCCAACTCTTTTCACGTATTCTCCTTCCAGGACACCTGCTGCCACTAAATGACCCTCACCATTGTTCCTCTTTCGTTCAATAAGTTTCAGTTTCTGGACTATGGGAATCCTACCCATTCATGCTTTCTTTTCAGCCCTGGGGAGGGTAGCAACTTCCTGTGTTTGCTAATCTCTGAATTTTCCACCATCCCTTACTAGGTTTTTCAGCTCATCTGTCACAGGTCATTGATTCTTTATATTAAATTCCACATATTTTAAAGTCTAGTGTGGCTGTGTTTTCCTAACTGAACAGGACTGATATAGACAGCGAACGTATAGTTAAGATGAACAGTCATGAGATCCAGACCGGATAGGAAAGAGAGAGACAAGAAGAGAACTGTTCAACTATGAAAACATACAGAAATCACAATAATAACAATCTTAATGGGGTCAAGTGATGACACATCAGGAATAAAGAATAAAGCTGTTGAGAATAGATTAGAAATAGATAAGAAAATGAGACTTGAGTTTTGTTTTAGAATAAAATATAACAACATATTTTCTATCAAACTTATTTAAGGGCATTTTATTTTGAAATGAGGAAACCAACTCAAGCAGCTACAGCAAATAAGAATAAAATAGCTTCTTTGCCAAGACAATTTTAAATGAACATTAAAATTGTTATTTTCTAGCTATATCAAACGCCATTTAAGATATATTGAAAAAAAAAGTGCTACCTGCTCTTACCAGATACTCTGCAAATATTCAGCATCATTTGATATGTATTATGTCACTATGTAAAAGCATCACTGGACCTCAAACATATTTCTCTCACCAATTTTTTAAGTTGAAAACAAATTTTTTCTACATGTTGTACCCATTATGTGTTAATGGTAAAGAAGAAGGAGATTACGGAGGTTATCAATACATGAGCCACTGTATTGGTAGACAGTTACTGTAGACAGTATAATCAGGATAAAGAAGAAAAAAGGAGAAAAGAAAAATTTGGGAAACTTCAAGGAAAATTTAAGCAAGACTTTAAACAATACTTAGAAATGCACAGATTATAGGGTAGGAGAGGAAATGGATTTCTGGGCAAAGAAAGGAGAAATATTTTTAAAGAAATTATAAAGAAAAATAAAGCAAATTTTGTTTGGCCAGCTTTGGGTAAATTTTTATAACAGTAACAAAACATTGATATAAGTTTGTAAATCTACCTTCATTCATTTGGAGGACCATTTTGAATTGCTTTATAATGTTCTCTTCTTTTTAATACTTGAGCCCTGCTTGGACTTATTCAGTTTCAAATTGACTTCTTGCTTGTCTCCCCCCCCCACTTCTCTGTAAAGCAGAACAGTTCCCATGAAGCTGTTGTAATCATCAGGCCCCCCTTGTCAGCTGACCTCTATCCAGCTCTGGCAATTAAAGGGCCCTGGCAGGTAAATGGAAAGAAGGAGCAAGGGAGAGACCAAGATATTGTTCACCTCTCTGCCTTGAGCACCATCTCTGGCAGCAGCTGTTTTCTTGGGTGGCTTCAGTGTTTCTGGGCCATTTAGATGGGCTTCTACCAGGTAATCCTATCCCTGTCTCTGCTACTACTTTCCTTTGTTTCTCTGTTCAAGGCTTAACAGAAGTTTCCTACTTTTTAATCCTCAGGTTGCCTCACTGTCTCATTGAGATTTTCAACCCGTCCATCAATTTCCTTCTGTTGCAAATAATTGAAGTGGTTTCCATTTTCCTGGTTAGACCCTGACTCTGACAATTTAGTAATTGTTATTTTAGTATCTGTTATGGGTTCAATTGTGTTTCTCTTCATTCATATGTAGAAGTCATAACCCTCAGAACATCAGAATGATAAGTTATTTGGAGATAGTGTCTTTAAAGAGGTGATTATCTTTAAAGAGGTAAAATGAAGTCATAGGGGTGGATCCCAATTGATCTAACTGATGGCCTTCTAAAGAGAGATTAGGATGTCCTTCTAAGGATTAGGATGCAGGCACAGACACATGCAGAGAGAAGCCCATGTGAAGACTAAGAGGAGAACACAGCCATCGACAAGCCAAGGAGAAGAAACAACCTTGCCAACACTGTCATCTCAGACGTATAACTTCAAGAAGGGTGAGAAAAATTTCTGTTGTTTTAAGCCACCCCATTTGTAGTACTTTGTTAGGGCCACCAAAGCACAGTAATACACAGATACTCACATTATCTTTACAGATACCCCATTCTCTAAGCTTATAGCTATGATTTCTTTCTAAGTTCTTCACCCTTCTCAATTTTTGAAGTTCAATTTGTAAACACAGCTCCCTTGAAGGTCTACCTTTTGTAGTCTATAAAAGCAGATTATATGATGAGTTTGCTGGGATTTATGTGTGTTCAAGAATCATTTTCCTGGGGTCCCCAGGTGCCTCAGTCAATTAAATTAAAGCTCTGACTTTGGCTCAGGTCATGATCTCGCAGTTCGCAAGTTCTAGACCCACCTCAGGCTCTATACTGACAGCTCAGAGCCTGGAGCCTGCTACCGATTCTGTCTCCCCTCATTCTGCCTCTCAGTACATACTCATCATGAACCGTCTAAGGGCTTTATAAGCATAGCTCTTGGGTTGTAAAAAACTGTATGGCATGGGGATATTAACAATCAGAGAGTATCATTAAGTATCTGAAAACATTTAACTTTTCAATGTTAGCAAAGTATAGTTTTTGTATTCTAATTTTATGATACTCTTTCTCTTGAATGTGTGGTACTCTAAGGCATACTGCATCTGGGCACTGAAGAGTCTTGGTCTCTCCTTATTTATGAACCATCTGCTTATACACACACAACTGAGGTATAGTGGAAGAGAAAAGCAATAACATTAGTGGTTTAGCCTTTCATAGTTCTTATTCTGTATTCACCCAACTGAAAGAAGAAATTTAAAATATTTGACTTGGAAGAGGAGATAACTAAGATAAAAGCAGGGGAAGAAACCACAAGAAAAAAAAAAACAAAGAAAAACCAGTTACTTCTTCCACCCTCATTTATATTAATTCAGTCTTAGCTATTTCTTCCCTTTTTAACATGTATTGCAAGTCATAATTTGTTTACTTTTATTTTGGTAACTAGTTTACCCACTGGAAACTCACAATGACAAGGACTCTGTCTGTCTAGCTGACAATTGTATTCCAGAGGCTATCCCAGCAACTATGAAATAGCTGATACTTAGTAAATATTTATCTTGAATGAAGGAAGGCAGGAAAAAGGAGAAGCGCAAAAATAGAAAACTCTTATTCTTACGTGCAAAGCATTACTGAGATTATAAAGTGCCCAAAGCAATCTTCTCTCTCTTGGCATTTTACACCATTCTCAGAGAATATTAGATATCAAAAAGAAAGTGATAGTGCTGAGTGAAGAGCCAGTGCATGCCTCAGAAGTTCAGAGGAAGAAGAGCACAGAGTGCTTACTGACAGATGGGATTATTGAGGATATGTAGAAATAACCAACAAAAAGAGAAAAGAAGCCAATCACAGAAAGACAAATACTGCACGACTCCATTTATATGAGATATAAAATATAGTCAAACTCACAGAAGCAAAGAAAAGAATGATTCTTGCTGGGGTCTGGGGGAGGGAGAAATGGGAAGATGCTAATCAACTCAACATGTACAAAATTTCAGTTATGCAAAATGAATAAATTCTAGAGATTGAAGTTACAGCACTATATTTGTAGATGACAATACTGTATTATACACTTGAAAATCCATTAAAAGGCAGATCTCATGTCAAGTGTTCTTACCATCAAGAGAGAGAGAGAAAAGAAAAACACCAGGATTCTTCATCAGCATCAACCTCCAAATGCTTTCCATACTGCAAAACCATCAGACTTTCTCTAATACGCTATTTCATGTCAAAGCCTGGCTGTCACTGTGAAAGAGTTACACTTTCAACACTCTCTGTGAAACCAGGGGTCTGCAGGAAGTCTACCAGGCACTTCAATGATGACCACCGGCAAGACCCTCCAGGATATCACTGAATTCCTGGCCTCCGTGGGTCTATTAGCCCGTGTGATGAAAAGAAGGAATCTCATGGCACCTGATGCTCTGAAGTGTGTTACTCCTGTCCCCTCAGGCTGACTGGAGTGCCCATCTGCCTTGGTTTTCAACAACTGCAAAGAAGCCCAGCATGTGGGGAATGATATATCTACTGGGTAAGGGGGACTGTCAATTCTGCAAATGCTTGTCAGTTTGTACAACTGCCTCTAAGGGTCTGAGGTAATTTTTATGCATTGAGGAAAAATATTCCCAACCTAAGCCTAAACATTTGGCTATTTCAATTGAATATCATGCATGATGATTTCTTCCTAGCCTTATCTACCTTTTTTAAAAATTTTTTAATGTTTATTCATTTTTGAGAGAGAGAGAGACAGATGGACAGACAATGAGTGGGGGAGGGGCCAAGAGGGAGATGGAGACACAGAATCTGAAGGAGGCTCCAGGCTCTGAGCTGTCAGCATAGAACCCAATGCAGGGCTCTAACTAACAAACGGAGAGATCATGACCTGAGCTGAAGTCGAATATTCAACTGACTGAGCCACCCAGGTGGCCCTTATTTACCTTTTTAGATGATTATCATAGACATTTTTATTCCTCTTGGTTGCTTTTTACTAGATTTTCAGTTTATACAATAGGGCAATAAGTATGTCTCCTAGTATTGGGATTATTTATTATTAATAAAAATTTTTGAGTAAATATGTAATAAATACTAAAATACAATGAGTTAGGCATGTATATTTCAGTGTACTATATATAATACTGTATAAAACTGTTCTGACAATAAGTTTTGGGAGAATTCTGATAACTCATTTCATCATTTCAAATCATACTTAATCACTGGGCCAATTCATTTCATTCTAAACATGATAGTAAAGTAACACATAAAGAGATATATAGTTCCTACTTGATATTAGAAAACATATTTCTCTGCCAGTTTTTATCTCTGCAGAATTAAACTTATATGTTTCCCCCAAGCTGAATAAAATTGGGTAAAATGATGAACTCTGGTCTACGAATGAATACTTTCTCCAGGTATGACTTAAATGCTTTAATAGATTCAGACTATTGGATGAGTTCCAGGACCAGCTAAGGATTTATTGAGTACATTGTTCATCTTTTGATAATATATTTTCCAGCTATTATAAAAATGAAACTAAGAACCTTGGAAGAGCCATGAACTGTTTTGATATACATGCTACATTTTCCTTAAATATTCCAATCTTAGAAGAGTGTTCGGTTCTATCTGTGCCTCCAATAGGAATGATAACCTGTGGAACAGTCCCCAAAGGTTCACCCGAAACTTTCCGGATGACTGTAGGATGATGCTAATACCAAAGACACATTATATTTTCCCTGAAACTTGATCAAACCTTACAGTTGGTATAAAGCAATAAAATGGTATTTATTAAATGGCTTTCTATGCCTGGCATTAATGGTGATTATGACAGAGAGATGGGGCCTCATGAGGCTAAGAGTCCATCATAGATGCCGTATACTGAATGTTAGAAAAGGGGAAATACAAAGTACAATGGGAGAGTACAGCAAGGGGATTTAACTAAGATTGAGGAATCAGGAAAAGTTTCCTGGAAGAAGGAAAATAAGCTGAAATGAATTTGGAAGAGAGATGGTATAAGAGAGAAGGAAAGAGATCCAGGAAGGTGAAACAGCATATGAGCCAAGATACAGAGAACATTAACAGGCTTGTGGCTTTTCGTCCATGGACAGTCGATTCTGTATCCAGAACATCTAAGAGAATATTAATTGTATCATTTTAAAAAAACATTTCTAAAAAAATGTCCATTTCCGTTCATGAGACACAATAGACTGAAGTGAGGTGGCAGAGTCCAGAGCTAAGTCAGGAATAAATGATAACAGTCATTCTTAGTGACAGAATGTCTTTATATAACAGAAGAAAAGTCCACCACTCCCTTACTCCCAACAAAATAAACCTCTTTCCAAATGACATCACAACCTGTCTAGTCATTGTCTGAAAGAAAGTTGTCAGCCCTAAACACCAAATGTCATTGGACAACATTTTTTTAAAAATCTTTAGATTTTAGAAGGGGGAAGTTTCTTTAGAGGTTACCTAAATTTCACCCTTGACAAGAAAGGGCTGAAAGGTAATTTGACTTGTAAAATATTATAAAGCTAATGAGACTCAGAGTTGGAACTAAAATCCTGATTCTTATTCCAAAGTTATTACATTATTGCATATAGATTTTCTTCCCATAATATTTTATTGTCAAATTGTTTTCCATACAACACCCAGTGCTCTTCCCCTTAAGTGCCCTCCACCATCACCACCACCTCTTTTCCCCCCTCTCCCCCTCAACCCTCAGTTCATTTTCAGCATTCAATAGTCTCTCAAGTTTTGCATCCCTCTCTCTCCCCAACTCTCTCTCCCTCCTCCGCTCCCCCTGGTTCTCCATTAGGTCTCTCCTGTTTTCCTATTAGACCTATGAGTGCAAACATATGAGAGATGGGCACCCTCCTACACTGTTGGTGGGAATGTAAACTGGTGCAGCCGCTCTGGAAAACAGTGTGGAGGTTCATCAAAAAACTATCCATAGAACTCCCTTATGACCCAGCAATAGCATTGCTGGGGATTTACCCAAGGGATACAGAAGTGCTGATGCATAGGAGCACATGTACCCCAATGTTCATAGCAGCAATGTCAACAATAGCCAAAACATGGAAGGAGCCTAAATGTCCATCATATAGATTTTTTTAAAGTTATCCATCTATTGCTGCTCTCTAGCAAACGCAATAATGACTGGAAGTATACCAACAACCACAAACAGGAAATAACTACTGGCTTGGTTATTCAGGAAAGGAAAGAATCAACAAGACTAAAAGGCAACCTTTGGAATGGGAGAAGACATTTGCAAATGACATATCTAATAAAAGGTTAGTATCCAAAATCTATAATGAACTTATCAAACTAAATACCCAAAGAACAAATAATCCAGATAAGAAATGGACATGAGTAGACATGTATACAAAGTAGACATACAGATGGCTAACAGACACATGAAAAAAATGCTGGACATCACTTATCATCAGGGAAATGAGAAAACTACAACAAGATATCACCTCACACCTGTCAGAAGAGCTAAATTTAACAACACACAAAGCAATAGATATTTATGAGGATGTGGAGAATGGGGAACCCTCTTACACTCTTGGTAGAAATGAAAACTTGTGCAGCCACTCTGGAAAATAGTAGGGAGGGTCCTCAAAAGGTTAAAAACATAACTACCTAGCATTGCACTACTAGGTATTTATCCAAAGGATACAAAATACTGACGTTTGTAGTGGCATTGTCAACAATAGCCAAATCAGGGAATTTTCATTGACTGATGAACAGATAAGGAAGATGTAGCATATATATAAAATGGAATATTACTCAGACATTAAAAAGAATGAAATATTGCCATTTTCAATGATGTGGATGGAACTAGAGTGTATTATGCTAAGAGAAATAAGTCAGTCAGAGAAAGACAAAAATCATATGATTTCAGTCATATGTGGAATTTAAGAAACAAAGTATATGAATGCAGGGGAAAGGGAAAAAAGAGAAAGAGAGGCAAACTATAAAATAGACTCTTAACTATAGAGAAGAAACACGATTGCTGGGGGGCGGGGGGATGGGCTAGATGGGATATTAAGGAGAGCACCTGTAATGAGCATTGCACGTTATATGTGAGTGATGAATCACTAAATTCTACTCCTGAAAATAATATTACACTCTATGTTAACTGGCTAGAACTTAAATAGAAACTTGAACAAACTAAATAAATAAACAAGGATTCTATTATATGACAACTCTAATTTTGTAAATATGAGACTGAGACTTTGATATTAACAATAGTAATAATGTGTTCGAGTCACAAATTCACAGTGTAAGTCAACAATGACTATAAGAAACTAGATAGCACACTGTTACCATAAGAGGAGTGTAAACATGCCTCTAATAACTTAGCAACACTAACTTCCACTTTTCCAAGTTCAGTTTGACCTCCAGCTTCTGTAGCTTCTTTTTCTTTGACATATATGAATAATACATGCACCCACACACACACAGTGCAAGAGAACATTCTTATCATATTGCTTTAACACATACGTTCTCTTGAAGAGAACATCTCACACAAAATCCACCAGGAAAATGTGTGGCAGGAACACTTCACTAACTAAAGGCAGACTCCGATGCCCATTAGACATTCAAGAAAAGACCACACCATCCGACTCTTCTCTGCGGCTGTGCTCTGCCACCCTCATGCCTTTCATAGAAAGGTTTGCATCCTCTGGGTCTTGCATAAGGGTTATCACTGAAACAACCTTTTTCTTTCCCACATCTCTTTTTCTCCATCCAGACGGAGTAGAGTAACATGGTGGATGATAGTTAGATGGAATAAAAAAAGTCATTCATCCTATCTTTATGAGGGGCTCTTTTGCTCACTTAGTCAGCAACAATGAACCACACCCAGGCTTTAAAATGAAACACTTTCTACCCCACCCAACCCCATCTCTCTCTCTCTCTCTCTCTCTCTCTCTCTCTCTCTCTCTCTCTCTCTCTCTCATACACACACACACACACACACACATCAAGGATAGATTTAACGTCTGTATCTTTTTTTCTAAAAAAAAAAGAGAGATGGGGGTGGGCAAGAAAGAGCATCTTTCACATTCTGCATTTTTCAGAGTAAGTATCCAACGCGACTTGCCATGATAACTAAATTTATTATTAACTGTGTATTTCATGATGTTAGTGACAATATGTTAATGTGATTTTTCACGTCCTCCTGCAGTGAACAGATGGCTCCTTTTACTTTACTTTCCACATCAAGTGTGATTATTTCTTGGTGCCAAAAGCCACCTGCCGCTCCTCGGTCTCCAGTCTAATTTTTTATGTTGGTAAAACACAGCAGGACTTGTTATCAGTTGGATGGCATCTTAATAAAAGGAGACATGCCAACATATTGACATCATGTTCAAGGGGAAACTTCAGCCCCTTCAAACCCTTAACCCCATTCCCCTACCCCCTTTTAAAAAGTGAGGGACAAAAAGAAAAAAAATGGATGCAAAGACCCCACCAGTTTCAAGATGTTTGATTACAATTGTTGGGCCTACAGCCAAGATGCTGAATTGGCCTCCCTTTGTTCCCAAATCCAAGCACCTCACTCGGGGCTCTGATCTTTCATCCTGTGTAATGATAATTAGCCGTAACATATTCCAAAGTCAAATGTAAGCAGGAATACATTAACATTGAGAACAGTGTCAGGGCAATTTTCACTGGGAAAATGACAAAGAACACACACACACACACACACAATCAAAAATATCAAGAATCAAACATTCATAAAATCACTTTCATAGCTGTGAATATTAAACTCATTCACCTGTCTGTTATGAGTGCTTACCTAGAATGCCAAGGCCTCCTAATGTGGATGTAGTGATTCCCACAGCCCATGCTTAACAGAGAAAACATGAGTAATAAACCACGGTAGCTTGCTTTAATTTTTCCATTCTTTATTAGAACAAAGAGGGATACTACGTTAGGTGATTTGTGGTCCAAGAAGAGGTCTTCCAGGCGATTGGATGGCATGGCTCTCAACAGCTGGTCCAGCACATTTGGGAACAGCATGTAGAAAAATGCGTCAGTGTTTTGAAGATTACCAACTGCGATGATGCATTGGTTATGACACAATCTAAAAAAAAAAAAAGTTAAATTTCCTGGCCACAAACTATATAATTCAACACCCTTATCATCAGGGCACACACTCTCAAAATTCAAGACCAAGGTAAGTCCAAATTTGGTGAAACTGAAACTTCCAAAACTGATTCCCACTCTTTCTAGGTTGAAAAGAGTAGCAGTATACTTGAATGCCTCATATTGTTTAAAGCCAAGGAGTTAATGACACAGCTGGCTTCCTAGGATCTACAGAGTTTATAAAATACAGAAGAAAATTCCTACAATAAAACTGCAAATATTTAGTAAAAATGATTCACAATTAATCGTTCCCTTGAGATGAACAACTTTAACCTGATTTTTTGTTACAGGATCTCTCAAATTAACATACATTTGACAGTGACTCTTTTATTCCTTTTAACTGTTTCTTCAAACAAACAAAAGAACCTGAAGGAAATGAGGTCTATTAACTATGCTTTGCAGCTTGGCCAGCTTTGTATTTGCTACATTTACCCAATATTTTGTTATAAAAATTGCAGGCATGCAAAAAAGTTGAAAGAACTTTATCACTGACATCGAATCTACCACATAGATTCTAAATTAATATTTTACTGTACTACTTTATCATATATTTTTTCATTTATCCATCCCTCTATCTATTCATCAATCTCATTATATTAGATTGTAAAATGAATAACCAATATCCCATCCAGCAATCAAAATTAAAATGATCTTGACTTTATGATAATAAAGGGGCACATACAGTGGCATTCATTATCTCATTCAACAAATATTTTTTGAGTTTCTGCTTCACCTCAAGCACTATTCTAAGTACTAAGGATACAAGATTGAATAAAACAACCAAGATATTTGGCCTCATTGAACTTATAATTTAGTGTGCTTAACAGGGGAAAAATAACAGTTAAATGAATGGGTTTCTAAAACATGATATATAAAGGAAGATATGTCAATATAGATGAGCAGATTTAGTTCAGACTGTTCTTAAGTTAGATGTTGTAATAAAGGCAAGAAGAACATTTTATGCATTGCTAATATTATTGCCTAAAATAGAACTAACTTATAGCAACCTCTCAAAACAGTTGAATTGAATGAACAAATATATTTTAAACTTTACAGTTTGGTAATTTCTCAAAAGATTTTATATGAGATAATAATTGCATTCTAGAAGAGTAGCTTGAAAGATAAACAAATAATAATAGAAAGTTAATTAGTTTAAGAGCCCTAATTTTAACAATCCTATATTTTAAAACATTTAAAAGAAATGCTTGATTTTGGTGGGACTATTCTGAATAGTGTGTCCACCATTAAAGCATCTGCATTTGGATGGAATATAATAAAATGAAATAACAATTACCTTGTAAAGTTGAATGTCTTCACAAACAACATGGCCACTGATTATTTCAGAGGTGCTTATTTGAGAATAGGGGAAGTATTATAGACTAACAAGCAAAAGGCTTTGTGTTTTTAAATTTTTTTTTGAAATTAAAAAATAGTGGAATCAGTTTAAGTTTCTTAGTTAAAAAAATAAAGCATTGTTAGTCAGCTCTGGTTTATCCATCAATAGTTTGCAATTACTCTATGAAAGTTAAATCAATCTGGTCAGCTTTTCATTCTAAATGAAATTAAGACACTTATTATTTGATTATTTAGTGGCTGTAATTTAGTAGCCAATAAATTGAAACTAACACATAAACGAATATGTAGTTGCTTTTATAAGCAGAAACTGATGCCTTTCCAAATAAGTTACTTGTATTAAAGACAAAATGCTTAAAGTATCCTAGACTTAAAAACTACAGGGATTGGGAATGTTTGTCTATATATATTGGTGTGGCAAGGGATGTGGGATATAGAGAAAAAACCTTGGGTCAAATCTTTCTATTGTGTAGATTAATCTATACATATAATGTTTACTATTATCAAGCTCTTAGGAGGAAAAAAACATTATAAAATTAAAAACAATCTTTTTCAAGCAAATTCATAGTATGGTAAACTGGCATAGTGGTAAGTGGTGCCTCTAAATTGTTGCTTAGAAAAATCTCTGGTAGAATTTTTAAATCAAAACAAAGATATGATCAGGAAAATCTGTACCATCTTCTGTTGATTTCAACCGTCTACTATTCAAATTAAGTCTGGTAGCTAATTTTGCTTTTCTGACTTCAAAAAACTTCTTGAGGGGTTTACTTAAATGGTTAACTGTGATCCAGCTAAAATAGTAAAACAGCAATACTATTGATGATTTTTATGTTATTTTCTCTCTTGTTCTGCTGGCTTCATTAGAGATAAATGAACTTCATCTTTATGATAACTCAAAAGCATAATCTATGACCTAATACAGAAAATTGCCATTTATTGAGTGGATATTTAATTAATTTTAATTAGTGAGTAAATGAATATTTATTCACCAGTTTTCCAATCAATCTGAAAATTTAAACTTCTATCTAGTAGACTTCTATTGTGGCTAGCTAAGATAGAATAACAGGGTAACTATACCCACATTGACATGAGAGACAATTTTTAAAAAGGACAAAATATATGAAATTGTTCACAGAATTCAAAAATATTTAACAACAGTTCACGAGATGCTGGATTTCAGGCAATGAAAGGCAGTGATCCCTAAGTGGCAAGAAGCAAATGGCATGGGTACTATGACTCTCAGCTTATTTCCTTGAGAGAGTTCTGAGGCCAAAGCACTGGGAGGTGAAACCCAGGTGGAGCTCAGTAAAAGCCCTGTAGTGAGGAGACAGAGCTGAGCATCCAGACAGATGAAGACATCTAGAGAATACAAGACATGGTATTGAAAATAAAAGAGTTGTACAGGAAAAGAACTCTGGAGATCTTCAGAGGGTGCCCCCCGAGAATTCAGTTCAGTATTGATCAATCATGTCTATGAGGAAACTAGTTGAGTCTGGGGAAGGATGTATATGAAAAGATTAAGGATTAACAGTGGTTAGTAGGGGCACCTGGGTGACTCACTCAGTTAATGTCTGACTTAGGCTGAGATCATAATCTCACAGTTCCTGAGTGAAAGCCCTGCATCTGGGCTGTCTGCTCTCAGCACAGAGCCTGCCTTGGATCCACTGTATCCAGTTCTCTCTGTCCCTTCCTGACACATGTGCAGACTCTCTCTCTCTCTCTCTCTCTCTCTCTCTCTCTCTCTCTCTCTCTCTCTCTCTCTTTCTCTCTCTCAATCTCTCTCAAAAATAAACATTAAAAAACACAAATAAACAAACAAACAAAACCAGTGTCCAGTAAAGATAAACAGTGTTTACCCAGGGTTTGGAACCGGAACTATTCCCACCAGCCATGAAAACCTCATTTTTCATGGGCCTTGAGTAGCCTATACTGAGGGATCTCATCACAGTAAAGGAGAATAAATATCCCAGACTGAGCACTGTCCTTATTCCAGCAGCCAATCTGAAAGGAAAGACACCAAAAAATTAAATTCTTTCCAACTAATTTAACTGCATCTCAAAACAAAGCTCAAGGTTTATAGAAACACAAAATATCCAGCAACTCAACCAGGTAAAATTCATAATGCTTAGTACCTAATAAAGAATTACCAGGCATGTAAAGAAGCAAGGAAATACCAGTCCTAATAAGAAGATAAATTAATCAAAACTGAACAACTGGCGTTGATGTTAGATTTAGTAGAATATATAACTAAAAGTTATCCCAACTATTCCATATATTCAAGAACTTAAGTAAATATTTTAAAACTCCAATTGAACTTCTGGGAAGTATGAGGTGAAAAATATAGAGGATTAATTAACAGCACATTAGATATTGGAGAAGAAAAGATTAGCAAACTTGAAGATATAGCACTAGAAACTATCTAAAATGAACCATAGAAAAGATAACAATAATGAGCTGAAATAAATGAAATTCTATATGCAAAAAAAGAGTTGAAATACATGAAATTCTATATGCAAACAAAAACCCTTTAAATATTAGGATGAAATACTTCTCAGACATTGTAAAGTTGGAAGAATTTATTTCCAGCAGACCCACACTGAAGAAATGCTGAGGGAAACCTTTACAGGCAGAAAGAAAATGATAACACAAATATGAATCTACAGAATCAAATGAAAAGCACTGGAAATAGTAATTATGTAGGTAAATACATGACCCTTTTGTAGCTTAAATCTCCTTAAAAGGTAATTGAGTGACTGAGGGCGGGGTTTACACTAAAAGAGTAGGGTGAGCAGGTGCAAGCCAGTTAAAGGTCAAGCGTTACCTCCATAGCTTCTGGTTGAGCAAGGGCAGCCACTGTGCAAGCGTTCCTGACGCTCCTGACCCTCCTGACCCTCCGAAAGTTTCTAAAGTATTGCATGCCCCGCCCCCTGGAACACCTTCATCACTTGGGAAATGGCACTAGAGCCCCTGAGCTGACCTATAATCAATAGGCATCCCTATTCATGGCATCCCTGAAGAAAGCAGCTGTGGGGCCTTTGGTGGGAGCAGTGGTCCAGGGAACTAATTCCACTTGCTTTCTGGTTTTCAATTCAAAAACAACGGATATACTTGGTTACCATCAAGTGGAATTAACACAGGAGTTACCAAAAGAAGGATGAGTGGAACAAGACCCTAAGGAAATCCTTCAGTCTGTCTATGAGTGTATAGAGAGAACGTGTGACAAACTTAGTAAACTGAACATTGATATATCCAACATAAAAGCTATTGGGGTCAGCAGTCAAAATGAAATGACAATAATCTGGGACAAGTTAACTGAAGAGCCACTCTACAATGCTGTAGTGTGGCTTGATCTAAGAACCCAGCCTACTGTTGAAAATCTTAATTTAAAAATATCCAGGAAATAGTAACTTTGTAAAGGCCAAGACCCGCCTACCACTTAGCACTTACTTCAGTGCAGTGAAACTTCGTTGGATTCTTGACAATATGAGAATAGTTCAAAAGGCTGTTGAAGAAGGTAGAGCTCTTTTTGGTACCATTGACTCATAGCTTATTTGGAGTTTGACAGGAGGAGTAAATGAAGGTGTCAGTTGTACAGATGTAACAAATGCAAGTAGGACCATGCTTTTCAGCATCCATTCTTTGGAATGGGGTAAATGGCTTTTTGACTTTTTTGAAATTCCAATGGACATTCTTCCAAATGTATGGAGTTCTTCTAAGATCTATGGCCTGATGAAAGCTGGGACCTTGGAAAGGGTGCCAATATCTGGGTGCTTGGGGAGCCAGTCTGCTGCATTGGTAGGACAAATATGCTTCCAAGAAGGACAAGCCAAAAACACATATGGAATAGGCTTTTTCTTACTGTGTAACACAGGTCATAAGTGTGTGTTTTCTGAACATGACCTTCTGACCACAGGGATTATCAACTAGGCAGAGACAAGCCAGCATGTTATGTACTGGAAGGTTCTGTTGCTATAGCCAGTGCTGTTATTCACTGGGTTAAGAGACAATATTAGAATTATTAACACCTCAGAAGAAATTGAAGTACTTGCTAGAGATGTAGGTACTTCTTATAGCTGCTACTTTGTCCCAGCTTTTTCAGGGCTATATGCACCTTACTGGGAGCCCACTGCAAGAGGAATAATCTGTGGCCTTACTCAGTTTACCAATAAAAATCATATTGCTTTTGCTGCATTAGAAACTGTTTGTTTCCAAACCCAAGAATTTCGATGCCATGAACCATGACTGTGGAATTCCCCTCAGTCATTTGCAGGTAGATGGAAGAATGATCAACAATAAAGTTCTTAATCAACTACAAGCAGACTTTCTGCATATTCCCGTAATAAAGCCCTTTATGCCCAAAACAACTGCACTGAGAGCTGCCATGGCAGCAGGAGCTGCAGAAGGGGTGGGCGTTTGGTCTTAAACCTGAGGATTTGTCAGTTGTCATTATGGAACGGTTTGAACCACAGATCAAAGGCCACAGAAAGTGAAATTCGTTATTCTACCTGGTGGAAAGCTGTGATGAAGTCCATGGGTTGGGTTACAACTCTGACTCCTGAAAGCAGTGATCCTATTATCTTTTCTAGTTTGCCCTTGGGCTTTTTTATAGTGAGTAGCATGATAATTCTAATTCGAGCAAGGTACATCTCAGGTGTACCATAATAATACCAAGCGTGGATGCCCCAGATGTGAGCTTTTCATGTAATGAAAGAATCTGGCAATTCTGTCTCTTATATGATGAAACTATCATAGACTCTGATTTTATTTATAAACCAGTTGCTACATAACTAATGGGGAACTGTAACAGTAGATCTGTGGTTGAAATGAATAAATTACACTATAAAATGTGGTGTGTTCTTTAACATCAACCATTAAGGTTGGGCCCGCTACCCTAAGGATCAACCCCTCTATTGTCATAAAATCCTGCTCCATGCCTTCTAAGATACAGGATATTCAGATTCTGACTGTGGAATATTTTGTCAAATATTTTCTAACACTTATGGACAAAGATTTGGTCCTCTGTGCTACACACACACGATAAGAGGTGTAACTAGCTTCTAAAACTGAGGGACTTCTCGCTGTTGTTGTTGTTTGTAGCAGATCCCCCAAGTCCTCTTTTGTATGTATTAGGGCCACCACAGTATCTGAATGTTTAATGGGAACATAGGTTCTTGCAAATAGACATTTAATATTCTCATAGCTTAGATGTTGTCCTGGAAAATATTTGCCAAATTAAAATTCTTCAGACATTTTACATTATCCCACTAATTATATGATGTTCTGTGTAGATCTTATAAGTAAAAGTACTTTTCCATTTGAAAAACATCTCTCCATTTTATGTATCTACTATGTATAACTACATTCTCATATCATATAAAATAACCCATTTTATAAAATAAGCTTGTAAGAAGCGTAGTAGTAGTCTTAGGTGTTCCATGACATAGATAAATATTTTAAGATAAACATTTGTGTATCATTTTGGACAGTGAATATGCATGTTATTACCAGGAAGAACTCTTTCTAAAAGATAAAGTATTTAAAACTTAAGTATATATTCGATGTTGACACACTAAGAAGTATCTTATGATTTCAACTATATTTCTTATATCTTACCTTTTTATTTAATTACCTTAACTGGATATATGATGGGGGCCAACACTGTGGAATACTACAATAAATGTTTTCTCAAGTAGAAGAAAATAATTGACTGCTCACATAAAAATAATATTATAGTACAGATTTTAAGCATATGTAAAAGAAAGCAAAAATAGCAAAAAAATTGAAAGTGGAAAATCGAAGTGTAATAGTATAATGCTCACATACTATATGGAAAGTGTTATAACTATTTGAAGTTATACTGATAATTAAAGATGCATACTCTACATCTTAAAATAATGAAACAAAAAGTTATAAGTAATAAACAAATTAAGGGTAAGCTAAAACTATAAAAGCATTCAGTTGATCCAAAAGAAGATAGAAAGAGAATGAAACAGAAAAAATAGATATAAAAATAGAAAACAATAGCAGGAAATATATTTAACTGTTACTATATCAATAAGCATATTAATATAAATAGTCTCAATCAAAAAGAAAGATTATCATATTAGATTAAAAAAGACTGAAATAATACTTCCTCCAAGAAAATATTTTAGATATAAGGAAAAAATTAGTTAAAAATAAAAAGGATACAAAAATACCATGCTAATAATAACAAAAAGAAAGTCAAAGTGGCTATATTAAAATCAGAAAGTAAATTTCAGAGTAAATAATGTTACCAGTGAAAAACAAGATCATTTACAATGGTAAAGGGGTCACTTCATCTAGGGGATATAACAATCCTAAATATTTATGCACCTAATAATAGAGCTTCAAAATACATGAAACAAAATCTGATAGAACTGAAAGAAAAAACAAATCTACAAGCACATCGCCTCCTCAACATTTGATAAAACAAGTAAACATTTTAATAAGATATAGAATATTTGAACAATACTATCAAACAACTGAATTAACATTAATACAAAATACTACCCAATAATAGAATATATATACTCTTCTCAAGTTTATATGAAACATTTACCAAGATAGACTTCACTGAGAACATTAACCAAGACTTTATGAATTTGAAAGAATTTTATATAAAGATGCTGTCTGAGAACATTGGAATCATAAATCAATAGAGTTCTAGAAATTTTCCAAATATTTGGAAACTAAATAATGAACTTTTAAATAATCCCTGAGATAAAGAGAGAAAACAGAAAATGCTTGGAACTCAATGAAAATAAAATTACAACATATCAAACTCCATTATTTATTACTAGAGCAGTACTTAGGAAGAAATTCATAGAATTAAAAACCTTTATTAGAAGAGAGAAAAGGTTTAAAATCAGTGATCTCAGCTTCTAAACAATAAAATAAAATAAAATAAATATAATATTTAGAAATATATTTCTGAAGAGAATAAAATATAAATTAAATGCAAAGTAGGTAGAAGAAAAAAATTGAGAGTAATAATCAATGGTATAGAAAATAGCAAAACTGAATATAACCAAAGTTGGTTCTTTTAGAATATCAACAAAATGACAAACTTTTAACCAGATTGAATAGAAAAAAAGAGAAAGATGACAAAAGTTACCAAAAACATGAATGAGAGTGATATCACCATATCATAAAAATATTAAAATGATAAAGGAGTATTATGAAACCGTTATGCCAATAAATTTGACAACAGAGATGAAATAAGCAAATATTTTGGAAAACACAAACTATCAAACCTCAAGAAAAAATAGAAAACTTGAATGGTCCTATAATCAAATAAACTGAATTTCTAGTTTACTCCCTACCCCACCCCCAAAGAACACTCCAAGTCCAAATGTCTTCAACAGTGGAGAAATAATACCCATTCTAATAAACTTTTCCAGCAAACAGAAAAAGGAAGGGACCTTTCCAAACTCTTTATGAGGACAGGATTACAACATTACCCCGATTCCAACACCAGACAAAGACATTACAAGAAAAAACTGCAGATCAATACCCTTTGAAAATATTTGTAAATATAGATGCAAGAATATAGATGCAAAAATTCTAAGCAAAAATTTAGCACAATTATTCCAACAATATATAAAAGAAATAAGACATCATGACAAAGTAGGGGAACATAAAGCTAAAATAATGAATCAGTGCAATTAGAAAACTCAGTGTTTTCTGAAGAATCACAGTATAACTCCATACTGATTAGAATGCCTAAAATTGAATAGATAAAACTATAGCAAATATTGGTAAAGGTATAGAACTGAATTTCTTACTTGAGTCTGCTAGAGATGCAAAATGGTGCAAGTATTTTAGAAAATAGTTTAATAGGTTTTTTAATCAAATATCCATCTATCATATTATCCTAGGAATATACCCAAGAGAAATGAAAACATATGTTCATACAAAGATTTGTTCATATCACTTTACTTGTTACAGCCAAAAACTACACATAACTCAAGTATCCACCAACAGGTGAATGGGTTAACAAACCATGGTATGTCTACACAGTGCAAGACTACCAGCAACTCTTCATACATACACACTACAAAAATAGATTTTCAAAATTATTATCTGAGTGAAAAAATCCAGACAAAGTAGTATATTCATATGTTTGATTCCATTTATGTACAATTCTAGAAAATGCAAACCATTGTATAATGATAGAAAGCAGGTCAGTGGGTGCCTGGGAAATGGGAAGATGAGGAGTTGGCAGGAAGGGGCAGGAAGCATGATTACAAAGGGGCACAAAGAAAATTTGGGGGGAAGATGAATATATTCATTATATTAGTTATGGTGATAGTTTCAAGGGTGAATATAAATGTGAAAATTAATCAAATTGAACACTTTATGTGCAATTTTTGCATGTCAATTATAACTCAAGACATCTATAAAAGAGGGGAAAATGTACTTCAGACTCTGAAGGAATAGAACCAAAGTTTGTTTAAGTAAGTTAATCTGATTCTACAGTCTGTTAGCATGGAGTGTGCCAGTTTCCATCTCTAGAAGGTCTATGAGCTTTATTTGAAGTCATTTGTGTGATTAGGCTGGAGAAGTACATGATAATGTCTAGTGTCATTTAAAACAAATTAATTTCCCATTTCATTTATCTGGCCATAATTCTCAGTCTGGGACCCATTGCAAATGACCTTATGAAAAGTCACAAACAAATATATGATAAGAAAATCAGGCTCAAACCCTCAAATTCAGCATCTCATTCTCACTTCTTCAGTATTAAAATCCTGTGATTATCAACTTTCCTTTTTTTATATATTTGCCTTTATAGGTCTCATTTTCATAATTAAATGTATATGATATTGGTAAATTACAGTACTTTGCCTCAAGGCTATAAAGGAGCTTCTGTATATTCTATTATAAAATTAGCTAATTAATAATTTCTCGATATTGCCACTAAGCAGAACTACATAGTTAAGTTATTATGATCAGTTCTCATTGCATGCATGTTATAAAAAACAGCAAGTCATCATTTAATGTCAGGCATATGTGTCAGTGAGAGAGCATGGGCTCAAACACTAACCAAGAGAATGGAAAAAATCTAATTCTAGTACTGTTTTCCAAAGATTAACAGTTTGTAAATTAAGGACAGCCCTGCAGAGCGGTGCAGGGTAAGTAAGGAGGAAAAGAAATGAAAGAAACAAAGGCCATGAAGGGAAAGGAATGTTAAAGGTATCCAAAGAGAAACAAGCCGTATTATTAAATCTAAAGACACCCTATGTAGTATCCATGTAAAGCAGCACTAACCCACTAAATCATTTCTAGCTTGGCTACTGGAGTGGCAGCCATATACATCCAACCTAGAAGGATAAGCCACTTTCTATCTTGGCCCCATAGAGAATTCTAAATTATTATCTGTTTGTGCCTAATTTCTGGTGCTTGTATTATCAGTTTGATAGTAGTATCCACATGCTTACAGGGAAGCTATTGTTTCTCTTATGGGTCAGCCCTTGTTCTCAATGCCTAAGTATAAATACTGCATTAAACAATCCTCATTTAGGTGAGACATTATGAACCAACTCTATGACTGTTAGATATGGAAAATTTGTTTCTGTGCCCTTTTTTAAAAAATTATGAACTAATAAGACCCCCTAGTGTAATCTTCCAGCAAAGTCTGGAGTAAGTACAATATAATCTCAGTCAGTCACCTACTTTAACCTCCCACTAAAATGACAGCTCTCTATTCTGATTGTTTCAGTCAAAACAAAGAATCAATTTAATAAACTTAATGTTTAAATAGTCCCCCAGAGTTTCCATCAGCAACCTTTACAGCCCAATTTATTTGAGCCTTGGTAAAACTGCATGTGATCCTTGTCTTCTATGTGTTTAGCGTACATTACAGTTCATCATCATATCAGACCTCAAAAAACTGATTTATTTTACAAAAAGGAAAAAAGAAGGAGACCTTGACCTTCGGTGGGAAAAAAGTACAGAGTGATAAAGACTTTTCTTTATTTTTTAAGTTTATTAATTTATTTATTTTGAGAGAGAAAGAGTGAGTGTGGGGGGTGGGCAGAGAGGGAAAGAGAGAGAAAGAGTGGGGGTGCTGCAGAGAGGGAGTGAGAGAATCCCAAGCAAGCTCATCACTGTCCACACAGAGTCTCTCAATCTCACAAACCGCAAGATCATGACCTGATCCAAAATCAAGTCGGATGCTTAACAGACTGAGCCACTCAGGGGCCCCGTGTTAATCCTTTATTAAACTATGAATTTCAGTTTATTGCAAACAACCTATGAATCTTTCTTACATTCAGATATTAAAATATGTTTTTAAAGCATCATAGAAAATCCAAGTTTGGAAAGAACTTACAAAGCTAAAAATAATACACAGACACTTAGTATATATTTCTATAGTAGTAGCTTCAAAAATGAGTTAGGCAAAAACCAAAACAAAAATGTTCTAGGGATTGCAAATAAGGATAACCGATCTGTCTAGCTTGCTCTCTGAACTGATGTGGGCGACGTACATATCTCTACCTCCCTGTTGTTACCTTTATATCGATTCAGCCAAATGACCAGAGCAGAGGATGGAAAAACCTCCTGGAGCAGGAAGCTGTGATTAGGCTCTCTCTCCCCCTCTCTCTCTCTGGTTATAAGATATTCTTTGTCTGGCTTCAAGTGTATTTCACTGAATAAACTTCTCCTTAACTCTATTTCACATAGATCATGGATTTCTACTTTCAGCTCAGTTTCACAGTTAAGAACATTGAAGAAAGAAAAAAAAAAAACCCGAAAACAAGAAAATCACCTCCCCAATACAAAAAATGTATAGTTTTACATTTTAAGAGATAAATCATATGGGGAATATGATTATTTGCATAGAATTCAGTATTTTTGAAAAGCAATGTTTTCGAAGAAAACTTTAAGACTATTTCACAATGTCCGAAGATCCTGGAGCTAAAAAGACCTTGAGAGACCATCTTGTCCAACACCATCTAATACAAAGAAATAAAAACTTTAAAGCATAAACACATTAGGAGCAAGATTAAGATCTAAGTTTTTATAATCTAATGTTCCTTTAGCCTCATGGAACTTATAGAGCTTTTCTTGGACTTTGTCTACCTCAAAGAACTTTGACTTTTAACAAGATAAAAATAAAAGGGATAATTTGTGAATTTTTTATGAAAGTTAGAGTTCTATCTTAGCCAACAAATAATTTGGTGCACACTCACATACTCATACACACATACAATTTTTATGGCGCGTTAAAGTAGGCACATTTTGGAAGATTCCGAACTACAATAAAACCATTCTTTATTCTCCAGGGACTTTCTATTCCTGAAAAATAGAGTGTTTATAGACTCTTTGGGGAGTCATTTCCCTAGTCATGAGCCATGACAGAAATTTAGAGATGCACTAGTATATGACCATTCTTTTCTAGATGCACATCTTGCTACTCATCTCCATAGCACTGATATCCTTTCAGACTTACTCAGGTGACCCCTTCATTTTCAGGAGCGATAGAAATTTCTTCCTCCTCTTCCTTCCATTCTTTGTCCTCCTCTTTGTCTTTTTCTTTTTCCTGAAACAAATCCATTGAGTCCTATCATATGGTATTTACTACTCATATTCACAAACATCAAAAGGACGGCAATCTGTTTAATATCCTGCAGATGAACATGCGCTAAAAAGTGGCATTGGCAATCGGGCACTCGCTGCCCACTGGGCACCAAGCAGCGATGTGCTAAAGATCTGGCGTGTTGTTCCGCAGAGAAGAATGACATTCATTACAATTGTATCAAAAACAAATTATGTACCAAATGTTTGCCTCGATAAGTACTTGGACGATCATTTCTCTGTCTTTCATTCATTCCCTCACAGCTTCTGTGCTGCAGCTCCTTCTCTGTCGGTACTTAGCCTGTTTCTAGGTATCCTCCTCTCCCATCTCTTTGTGTGACTTCGCTGCCCTTTTCCCTTCTCCCGCCAGCCCCAATTTATATAATGAGAACCATGCTATGCTTACGAATAAGAAAAATGTCCAGAAAAAGTATATAGATGTTTCACAGAATAATTTCTAGAGCATGTCATAACGTCTCATTTCTGTCCTGTAATTGATAGATACCATTGGAGAATGGAGGCATTTACTTCTCATTTTCCAGATGTTAAAGCCTGCTACAAGAAGATAACCTAGGACAGAAAAATCAAACTTTAAATTTAAAACAGGTTGGTAATGCGTTTTAGCTAAGATTCAGAGACCTTAGATGGCAGGCCCTTTATTTCAAACACTTAGAAGCCAGGGTTCAAAGGAGACGATGGGCCAAGGCCTCAGGGCTGCTTTGTACCTGGAAACCCTGGGATTAGAACCTAAAGGAATTTGATTCTATCCCGTACACCAAGGGTTTTTTTTTTAAGATTTCAATTTTAAGAATAGTATTTAGATATTTAGTGGTCACATGGGATTTTCCCCTCAACATTCAAAATTGGTTTTAGTCCCAAAAAAATCTTAAGGGAACTCTTCTCTATAGCTCTTGGCAGTGAAAACAGTATAATGTACAGACTTGTGGAATGACTATTTTATACATCTGAAAGTAATGTAACGTTGTGTGTCAACTATACTTGAATAAAAAAAGAAAATGTTTAGAAAATATGAGATAAAAGATAAAAATGGGAAAAAAGAAAGTAAGCTTTAAATATGCATATCAATGGTAATTGTTCAAATTAGTTCAGTATTTTAACTAGAAACCAAATTAAAACAAAATGTTTTCTCACTTTATTCCCCTTCATTCTCTTTTGGTTCAGGCATCACCATTATCTCCAGGTAATGGTCCTTGATATAGTAGAACAGTAACCTAACTTTTCCTATCCTGTCTCTCAAATTTATCCTCTACATTTCCACCATAGTTTTTCCTCCCTTTCCGTTCCATTCCCTCTCCATCTCTGTCTCTCTCTGATTTTACATGATTTATTGTTTTATTTTGTTTTGTTTTTCCAGCGTCACTGATCTGGCTTGGAAAGTACTCCCCCACCACCACGCCCCAAGGGAGCCCAGGGATCTTCTCTCCACGCAGAGGTTTGCGGACCTCTCTGCTGCAGGAGGCAGCTGGGGAAAGGCAGGGCCCCAGTGGGAAAAGGAGGTGCCTGTCTCAGGGTCCTCAATCTCCCAAAGCCCTCCTCGTTGTTCTTATGAACGTTTCTTCAGTATCTTCCTCTAGTCGTGGCTCATCGTGAGAGAGTGTGTGGGCTCTGACCTTTACATGTTGCCACGTGTGCTCTTACTAATTGCAGATCTGGACTGTCAAGGCGACGGTTTGAACCTCCAGGAGCTGGTGCTCTTTGTGGGCTCATGACTGATTTTCAGCTGTTTTCTTTTTGTCATCTCCATGATGACTCTTTTCCCGACATTTGACTTTTCTCATTACAGAGTTGTTCTGGGGGTCCTGGTGCGGTGCAGAAGGAGAGGCATCCTTTTTGCTGGGCGTGTGGGCAGACTGAACTCTGGGCCAGCTTCTGAGACAGACCGAACTCCAAGCCTCCAGCCGGTGTGGCCGGGTGGCTCTGAGCCTGCAGGGACCACCTGGAGACCTCCACTGCCCACAGTCTAGACACAGCCGTACATTTTTGAAAACAGAAATCTGATCATTTTATCGTACAGCTTTAAAGCTTGGGCTAATTTTACCATTTCCCAGGTAAGCTAATTGGCATAGCATTTAAGCTCCACGCATGTACAGTCAGCCTTTGACCTATTCTTCCAGGTTCGCTTTACTCACTGTTACCACCACTGACCTGACTTCCACCACACCTCCCTGGTGGCGAGTCCTCTAATCAAATACCTGAGAGCTTGATCATCTCTTCCGGGAACTCCCTCCCATGGCTGAAAGTTGTGTGATTTTTTTGACTCACCATGCAGCTACCTCTTCCTGGAAGCTGTCAAATTAAAGAGAAGTCACATTTTCTAGGCAGCCAAAATTAGAGACATAAAGTAAGACTTTGCTGATGGGGGGCGCCTGGGTGGCTTAGTCCGTTAAGCGTCTGGCTTTGGCTCAGATCATGATCTCACAGTTCGTGGGTTGGAGCCCTGCTTAGGGCTGTGCTGACAACTCAAAGCCTGGAGCCTGCTTCAGACTCTGTATCTCCCTTTCTCTCTGACCCTCTTCTGCTTGCACTGTCTCTCTCTGTCTCTCAAAAATAAATTAAAAACATTTTTTAAAATATTAAAAAAAGACAGTTGATGGAAAGTGAAAACCCTTTCACAGGATGAATACCATTCTTTCATCATTAAAAGTGATGCTATCTTCATTATCTAGGGCTGAATAAATAAAATTCTTGGGAAGATTTAAAGTTTTGAGAAGTTTGATCACTACCATGTTTTAGAAACCAGTAATTGCATTATAATTGTTGAAAAATCTTCTTAATACTCAAGATACTTCTGTTTTTAATATTACTTGCTCTTTGTGCTGCTTTTCATTTATTCTTTACACTTAACCCTGGTGCATTATTCTAAAGATAACTTTAACTGCATCAGTCAGTTTAATAAAATCTCTTCATTAAAAAATAGTTTTTGTACCTATAATGCCCACAATGCCCATTGTTTATTCCAAAATCAGGATTTTATTATCTTGTACCTTTTCTTCTTCTAATTAGATTGATTCCTATTACACTATAGAGTAGTCAATTAATGGGGCACCTGGGTGGCTCAGTCAGTTAAGCGCCTGGATTCTGGCTTCGGCTCAGATCATGATCTCACGGTTCGTGGGTTCGAGCCACACATCGGGCTCTGTGCTGACAACTAGCTCAGAGCCTGTAGCCTGCTTCGGATTCTGTGTCTCCCTCTCTCTCTCTGACCCTCCCCTGCTCGCGCTGTCTCTCTCTGTCTCTCTAAAATAAAAACATAAAAAATATTTTTAAAAATTTAGAGTAGTCAATTAATGTATGAGTTTCCTTTTCTAGCCTTTACATTCTCATTGATCATGATAGAAGCTTCTGAAAAAAGAGGGTTTATCTTCACAATAATAATCTCTCATAAGAATCAGCTTAGTTTGTGTATATAATTCAGCTTATCAATGAATCAGTCCATAATATTAATTAGATTCCTCTTACATAAGACATCATGGGAAATATAAAAGTAGAAACCACATGGTGCCTACCTACTAAACTTTATAATCTAGTAGTAGAAATACACCATATACATAAATGACCTTGAAGTAGGCTGATATTTGAAAAGTACCATTTAGTGAATGAATGAATGAATGAATGAATGCATATTCAAATGAGTGGATTGCATATGCAGCGAATGAAAAGGAGGTAAAGGACACTTGTATCTGGATTTAGAAGAAAAATATTGTAATGGCAGAACCAGACTCCTAAGATGTGAACCAAATTTCTAAGATGGATAGGATATCAATTGATAAAGTTGGAGAGATAAAAATAAACTTAGTTGTCAGAAATGATATGAGCAATAGCATCAGAGACTAATTTTATAGTTTAAGCTTAACAGCTTAAAACAAAGCAAATGATGTTGGAAATAAGTGGGTAATGAAAATTAGAGTCGGATTTTGAAGAGTCTTGAATGTCAATCTAAGAGCATAGGTCTTACTTTTTCCTATAGGGACTAGAGCCCCATTAAAGGTTTATGTTGAAGTGGATAACATGATAAAAATCTCATGTCTGTGCTGTTTTGATTGCTAATTTTATTATTGAAAGAAGATAGCATGGAGTAACAGTAAGACCATATACTGCTTGCTTTGAATCTGAGCTCTACCATTTACTGTGTGACCTCTCTGTGCCTCAGTTTATTCAATTCTAAATAAAGATGGGGAGGAGGATAGTACTGATGATGATAATTATAGTTGTAAGAAATAAATGGATCAATTGAGGAGCAAATAAATTAACATATGTAAAGTGCTTAGGTCAATTCCTTGCAATTATTACTGTCATTATTATAAAGAGAGAAGAGTTGGGCAATTTTTTGCTTTCTATACTTTTAAAAGTGAATCTCAGAAGAGTTACTAAAAGAGAGAAACAATAGTCACAGAAAATTATAGGTTTCATTACTATATTATAAGCATGGCTTATAAACTAAGGCATTATTTGGTAACCTGGCTGATATTTCTATATATTTTTTGTGTGATTTAAAAATTCTCACATGGGGTTTGATGATAATTTCTTGGATATAACATCAAAAGCACAGGCAGCAGAAGAAAAATAGGTTGACTGGGCCAATCTTTTGTGTGTCAAAAGCCAAAACTTTTGCGTGTCAAATGACACTATTAAAAGAGTGAAAAGGCAATGAACAGAATGAAGGAAAATATCTGCAAATAATATATCTGATAAGGGATTAATATCCACAATACATAAAGAAATGCTGCTTTTCAGAAACAAAAAAACAAACAAAAAATAAAGATGGAGGTAGTGGGTCGACCCCTTCTGGTCAACTTTAGCTTTCCCTGAGAATTAAAAAGTGGGTTTAATAAACATTTCTCCAAAGAAGATATACAAAGACCAATAAGCACAGGAAAAGACATTCAACATCGCTAGTCATTAGGGAAATGAAAATCAAAACTACAGAAATATATCATTTTATACCCATTAGGATGGCTATTATCGAAAGAAAGAAATAAAAGAAAGAAGGAAGGGAAGGAAGGAAGGAAAGAAGGAAGAAAAGAAGGAAGGAAGGAAGGGAAGGGAAGAAAAAGTGTTGGCAAGGATGTGAAGAAATTGGGACTCTTGTGCATTGCTTGTAGGAATCCAAAATGGTGCATCTACTATGGAAGACAGTATAATATTTCCTCAAAAACTTAAACATAGAGTTATCATATAATCCAGCAATGCCATTTTTAGGTAAAAAAAAGAATTAAAAACTCTAAAAAATTGAAAACAGACATTCAAACAGATAAGCACACACCAGTGTTCATTACAGCAATAGTCACAGTAGCCAAAAGGTATAAATACTTCAAATGTCCATTGACAGATAAATGGGTGAACAAAATATGGTAAGTACATATAGTGAAATATTATTCAGCCATAAAAAGGATGAAATTCTGAAACATACTACAGAACCTATGAACCCTGAAGATATTATGCTAACCAAAATAAATTAGGCACAAAAGTACAAATATTGTGGGATTCTATTTATGAGGTGCCTAGAATAGTCAAATTCTTGGAGACAGTAGAATAGTGATTCCTAGAGATTAGGAAAAGGGAGTAATGAACAGTTATTGTTCAATGGATACAGAGTTTCATTTTGTGATGATGAAAAAGTTCTGGAGATGGACAATAGTGACAAATGTAAATGTATTTAATGCCACTAAATTGTATACTTAAAATGGTTAATATTATAACATTTGTTATGTATATTTTACCACAATTTAAAAAATCAGTCCACATGAGAGTCTTTTACCACTCCTATATTATATTGGCATACTAGTTTAATTCCATTGATATGAAAGAATCATTGATTATGAACAAGAAAAGAGGGGATTGAATGATCCACGATTCAAATAATGATTCTCATTAAAATGTCCCCAAGGAAGTCTTAGGACATAGGGTTTATCACACTTGTTCCATTATTCTTGTTTCCTTTGAGAGGAAGATATATCTTAATAATGGAGAACTTACATTTTATGTGCTGAAATAAACTCTCCAAAGCTGGTTAGTTTGCTTGGCTTTAAATGTGGTATATTATCCATAAGGCAAGAGTTCCAAATTTCAGTATTCTCTGCATAATAAACCTGAAAATAATATGAATTTTAGTTTCCAGAATCTTTAACACTCTGTAGAGGGATCTTTCACACAGAGATCTGTAAGTCCTTCTCCCTGACCCTTTTCTGCTCCCTTTCTCACATCTCCTGAACAAAATGGGCATGACCCCAATTTGGCTCAGAAATTGTTGCTTTGTAAAGATATCCATCTGTTCCTTTCATTGTCTTCCTAGTCATATCTGACTGGGTTTGGGATGTCCAAACACATTTCTGTTATTGTCAACACTGCAGAGCCAAGAACTCTTTGGACAAGTAAACTGCACTATAAGCTTTTGCCTTATGTGTCCTCAAAACAATTGCCCTTGCCTGGATCCAGAACCTTTATTACTAGAGAGAGTATGGGATACTCAGCAGGAAACAAATATATTTGGTATCAAATGACCTGCTATCAAAATGAATTTTAAATATGAATACTAAGCAGCAGAAAACAAAACATATCAAATGTCCAACAAATGTGGCATTTTAAATTTGACTTTTCCTAATGGGCTGATATTTTAGAGGTTATTATGTTTCATGAATGTTTTTAATAGAATATATAAACTATATGGAAAAGTATAATTCCTGTTTATTCTCTTCTAGGGTGAAACATAAGAAAAATTTAAAAATGGGGGCACCTGGGTGGCTCAATTGGTTGTGTGGCCGACTTTGGCTTAGGTCATGATCTTGCAGTTCTGAGTTCAAGCCCTGCGTTGGGCTCTGGGTTGACAGCTCAGAGCCTGAAGCCTGCTTCAGATTTTGTGTCTCCCTCTCTCTCTGCCCTCCTTTGCTCATGCTCTATCTCTCAAAAATAAATAAGTGTTAAAAAAATTTTTAATGTAGCAGAAAAATTTGTTGAACTGGAGGTTCTTTGATTTGTTAAATGAATATGCATGGATTTGAATTTTATTGTTTCTATTCCCAGAGATTTTCCAGTCAGTCTTGAAATATAACTTGCTTCTCAGTTGCTACTTCTGAAAACAGAAATATTATAGAAGTACATTTTTTGGTAGGTCTTCTATTTTCATAAATAAAGAATCCTATAGGTTTTCTGATAAATCTTTTTAACTACAGTATAGAAAACTTGAGATAGTGCTATGATATCACTAAATTCATTCATCCAATTGTCATTTACTGAGTGTCTAGTATGTGCCTGGTGTTATGTCAGCTAGGTGATGGGAATCCAAAGGTGAGTAAGATACTTTACCTTTGAAGAATGTGCTCTTTCACAGTGTTTTGAGTAAAAACTGTGCAAATGTGATAGCTCTTTCCTCATGACTACATCAGACTGGGGATAAAACTAAAGATAAGATCATATAAGTGTTATTTCTTGAAGATATCATGTAAATTGCCATCTCCCCAAGCTCTTGGACTCTTGTCATTGAGGGTTGCTCTAACCCTTATGCTGAGGTCACTGCCTTAGAGCAAAAACATTGAGGAGCAGCATACTCACAAGAATGTCATTTGCTTTGCTCACTGTGCTTTACACACTCATTCCTGTACCCTTTCCTCTGTAAGCAAGCCATCTCTACACCATCTGGGACTAGAACAACCACAAGGTTTCTTTTCCTTTTCATATCCAAAAAATATTTTCAAATATTCATACTGGCTCTTCGGAAATTTTTATTTAATTCACTGACGTTGTTGTTGTTGTTGTTGTTGTTGTTGTTGTTGTTGTTATGGAAATTATTCTAGCCTGCAGCCAGGTCTGAAAATTGCTATCCCCAAGTGACTTTCAACTATAATAAATTCCTTGACTCAACCAGCCACACCAGGACACAAACAACACAGCCTTTGGGGCCTCAAATCATTGAAGAGACTCTTGGTTCTTGGTCTTTCCATCCCTTGCTTCTGGGCTCTGAAATTGCTGCTTAACAGAGCAAGAGAAGAGACTGAGGTGAGAGCCTGACTCTCTCTCAGGTCTACTGAAACAGATGGCACCGTCCCCATCTTCCCACACTTTCTTGTACTTAATAGGGACAGTCCATCCCAAGTAGGTGCAAGAGCAGTTCTCAGTTCTGCAAGCAACTACATCTAGATTTGGCTAAGTTGGAATTCGAATTCTATCATATGCAACTGAAGATACTCCTAGGGTAACATGGTCTCCTTTCCTGGCTGAAATTTGGGTTACCTGTTCGGGGTTCCATAAAATGTACACTCTTCTAGGAATGTATGTCAAATTACATCTTACTTATGTGTTTCATGATTTCTCTTGTCTGCTAGACTACAAGTCTCTTTAAGGTATGGGCTCTCTTCTTTTCTTTTTGTTCTCTTGTAGTAGACTTTGACAAATAATAGATCTTCAATTAAAAAAAGAAAAAGAAAAAAAAGAGGGGCACCTGAGTGGCTCAGTTGGTTAAGCGTCCGACATCAGCTCAGGTCATGATCTCAGTTTGTGGGTTCAAGCCTCATGTTGGGCTCTGTGCTGATGGCTAAGGGCTTGGAGCCTGCTTCAGATTCTGTGTCTCCCTCTCTCTCTGTTCCTCTCCTGCTTGCACTTTGTCTCTCTCTCTTTCTCTCTCTCTCAAAAATAAAGATTAAGAAAAAATTTTTTTAAATGACAGCTAAGTAAAAAGTGAATTTTTCACCATAATTAGATTTTTATATTTTTCAACATAAATAATATCCAGAACTCTACACTGGCTCCAAAGAAACCCTCTCTTAATTAAAAAAAAAAATTTAAATATAATTAATGTTTCTTAACAAATCAACAGCAGATCCTAAACACCACTTAGCTGTCCCATCCTCCAATGCCTTTACCACATTCTACAACAGAGTGACTGTCAGAAAGTTGGTAGTATTATAAGTCAGGTATGAGACATAGTTTTTTAAAAAATCTAAGCTTAGAATTCTGAAGGCACTACATTTTATCCACTGTAAATACTATGCATTCTGAAAAATTGAATATATTATTGAATAAGTTTTCTGTTAGTCTTTCTTGATTGAAAACTAAAGTGTCAATGAAATTACTCAAACTACAGGGGCCCTGGGTGAGTCAGTTGGTTAAACATCTGGCTTTTAATTTGGGGGGCTCAGGTCATAATATCACGGTTTGTGAGTTCAAGCCCCGTGTCAGTCTCTGTGCTGACAATGCAGACCCTGCTTGGAATTCTCTCTCTCTCTCTCTCTCTCATTCTCTCTCTCCCTCTTTCTGCCCCTCCCGCATCCCTCTAAATTAAATACATAAAGCTTAAAAAAATAAATTGCTTGAACTATGGCCAGATGTTAAACAAAAGAAAGCTGATTGTATGCTTTGTTTCATCTGTATCTATTTTTGTCTTATTTTCCATTATTTCAAGATGTCATACATTTCCTAAATGACACACTTCATGATTATACTAAAGAATCTCTCTGTATAAAATGTACAGGTTTCCCCCACTATCTGAAAGTTCACTTTACACCACTTTGCTTTTAAGAAAGTCCTACATTAACACCTGTTCTTGTCAGCAGACTCATAAGAGCAGTTTAGCCTTTATAAAATGGTAATTGCTTCTTTGATTTTTGCCAATTCAGCTTACAAAAGATTTCACAGGAATGCTCTACTTTCAGATAACAGGAGAAACCTGTCTTGGAAAAATCAATATTGCCTAATAAAGATAGAGTTATTGAACACTGGAACATTAGCTAGACACTTGTCTGCAATTTAAAATCCCAAAGTGTAAATTCTCTCATTATATAAACTAGAAAAAAATCTTTGTGTGTCCGAATATGTCATCACTCTCCTGAGGCAATCATGACAAGCTCTCAGAATGCCAGCTGTATTAACGTGTGATGTGAACAATGAATTTGAATAAATAGGGAAGCTCTGAAGACAATTCAAAGTAGTCCATCTTTGTTCTGAATGAGCAGAAATTTCTAATATTATGAGTATTAGCCAATGTTAAGTTTAACTTAACATTGTTTTTTTAATAACTTTTAGCAATTACATCTTAAAATTATCTTAGATTTACATTATAGACTCTTTTCAAAAAGTTAAATTGAAATCAAATATGTTCTTATAATAACTAAATCTCAAGTAAAGTAAAATATCCATATACCAGCTAGCCAATGTTTTGGTTATAACTGCTTTATTAAAATTGATAGAACAATTGATTATTTTTAAGTATTTTTATATAGTTCTCTTTCCTTTTTTCTAAAACAATGAACTGGATTACTTTTATAATAAGGCAAAAGTCTAGCAAAAAAATGATAGAGGCAATAAGGTATTTTAAACTTTGGATATGGGAAGAAGACAAAGAAATTAGATCCATCCCAAGAGCTTCATTCCTAACAGGATCCACTTGCAGTGCTTTCTCTCTGTTTCAGTCAAGGGTGTCATTATCCAGTCTTAGAATCCAGAAACCTGATAATCCTGTTTGCCATCTCTCTCCCACATATCTCATTATTGTCTAGAGCATATCCATATTTTCATAAGATTTTTACCAATCTTAGATCATAAACATTTCTTAAACCCATTCAGTTTTCCATCACTGCTTCCAACCCTAGTTCAAACTACCACTGTTTCTCATCAGATGCATTTACTTTAATAGCATCCTAACTCTGGTCTTCTCCAGGTTCTCCTGTACTTTAGAACCAGAGCAATCTGCATGTTATGATGCAAATTTAATCATGTCTTTTGTTTCCTTTTGAACTGTCCTCCAGATAAATACCAAAACCTTCAACATGGCTTTCATGGTTCATTGTGGTCTGATGCTACCTCATCTCCCACTGAGAGCACCCCCTCATTCTCTGTGTTCTAGAGAGAAGAAATTGTGTTAATTTCTGGAACATGGCATTTGTCTGTAGTGAACCTATATCTAGTACAGCACATGACATAGGATAGAAGGCAATAAATACCTTGATAAAGGCACAGGGTGAATTAATGAATGCATGGATGAATGAAGCATAATGTTGCAGGAAAATGTCATACTGAGCAGATACATATTACTAGAACTTCTGCTCTGTCATGCATAATACATATTTTAAGTTGTTTTCTTCACATATAAGCCACTGTCAACACCATATGTAAAGAACACAGGTTACAACTCAAAGCAATAGTTTTTTCTTTGATTTCCATGACAAGAGATACCCATCTGCACTATGATTGGGAAAGGCTACTTTATTTATCATATGAATTAATTAAAATATCATTCATTCATTGTTCTAACTCACAGAAAATATATTTTATGAAGATGTTAAATAATAAATTCATACACATAGAAAAACTCACATTTTGACTGAGAAAGGCACAGATGCTTTTCAGAATAAAAATAACTTCAACAGCAATTTCTTTGAAAGAATGTAATTTTAAAATAAATGTGTGGTTCAGGCTGTTTTCTGAATGGGATTGCTGAATTGATTCTGAACTCGGATTTGTAATCTAATTGGGTCAATCTTATGATCCAGTGGATAGAAACTAAATTGTGTGGAGAAGGGAAAATTAGGAAAAGATTAATATTTACTATGAAGTACACAATGTAATAAGGATTTAATAGATGTCTTTCTCTTAATCCTTACAACAACTTGGAGTGTTGTCTGCCATTATCTCCAGTTTACTGCTAGGAAACACAGCTTGGGAGATTATGCAGATATTAAGGGGAAGATGTAGTACTTGTCTGACTCCAAAGGCATCTCTTGATGTCCTATGATTAATTGCAGAGTTACCCTTCTATTATTCCTCCTCAGTGACCATCATGAAGCCTTCTTACCTTCTGGGATTATTTTCCTGTATAAATTTCCAAGTTACTGAACTCTTGTGACTCCAACAGTTACTATTGTTTCTCCAAATTACTCCTAAGTCTAGTTATGAAATTTGCTTTAGTGCTATCTTGATGGCTTCATTCTACTATTGATTCACTGAAGATTAAGCATTGAATTAAAACTCTTTTTCTCTTTTGAAGTTTACTGTCATTTATCTGGATAGAAAATGTTGAAATTTGAGGATCTTGGTTTCATCAAATACATTTGTTGCAAAAATACTCCTGTACATCTTCAATGACCATTTAATTATATGTTTAACATAACCTGTCTCTGAAGACTGAATGTTAAAGGCTCATTTCTGGGCTACTCACCAAGTTTCCTGCATGCTAATTTCACTTTTCACATGAGTTATAAATGCTAAAGGAAATCATTTCAAAACCAAAAGGTTATAATAACAAATATTTGGACAAAGAATAAAATATTCTGATGTCTTCTATACAGTGTAGATCATTAGACTCACAGATTTTGGTTAATGTTATAAAATCAAAGTCAATCATAGAGATGATTGGCTGGATTTTTAATTTTCATATGAATTGTCTCTAATGTCTAAGGAAATTCTGTTTGAATTAACCAATTAAGATGTAGACTCCAGTTTTATAAGCATTTCACCTGCCAGCTGCCTTTCTTTCAGTCTTTTCTGCAAAAGAGAAAAAAAAAATGTACTTGTTTTTTCATGAAGGTTTAAGTCCAAAAAGTGCCTTTTATGATTTTGAAAAAATGGCACATGTCATCATTGAAAATAAAAAAAACCTCCCAGATCATCATCTTCTAGTGAGCATTAGTCCCGTGTCCATTAAAAGAAAGGTGATAAAATAGATTTTATTTAATCATAGAATCATACTACATTACTATAAAATATTGTCAAAAACAAGTTCAAACTTTGATAAAAAGAGACTAAACAGAAGAAAGACTATTGCAATAGGGAGAAACTTCCAATCTCAGAAATTGTCAGGCATCTCAAAATCAGACAGAAAAGTCTTTTCACGTGCACGGCTAGGAGAGGTGTTATGTGTTGAATTGTGTCTCCCAGGAAGATATGTAGAAGTCCTGAACCCCAATACCTCTGAATGGGACCTGGTTTGGAAATAGTCACTGCATATAGTTAAGATGAGGTCATATGGGAGTAGGGTGGGCCCTTAATCCAATATGACTATACTATCTGTATGAAGATATGAAGAAAGAATACCAAGAAGCCAGATACTGAAGTGTTGTAGCTGTAAACCAAGGAACATCAAGGATTAACAGCTACCACCAAGGCAAGGGAGGATTTTCCCCAGCATCTCAGAAGGAACATGGCAGACACTTTGAAGACCTGTTCACTTCTAACGTTCCACAAATATAAGAGAATTAAGTTCTATTGTTTTAAACCAGTTTATGGTAATTTGTTACAGCAGACCTAGAAAATTAATACAAGGGGAATGTAAAGATTAGCAGAAACTCTTAAGAGAAAGTTTGGCAAGCAAGAAGAACTGACCAATAAAGTCCAAGGGTAAAGGTGCCTTGCTGTGGTCAGCTGATTCTCGGAATAAATTGATAAAAGCGGCTTGTCCTACTTTTTAGTGCTTGCTCAGACTGGGACATAATTAGAACTCACAGGAAGGAAAGAAGCCTCACTAAAGTTTAATCAAAGCAAAACAGATGTAAGGAAAGGGCAATTGTGGGAGCGCCTAGGTGGCTCAGTTGATTAAGTGTCAGACTTCAACTCAGGTTATGATATCACGGTTCATGGGTTTGAGACTGCATTGGGCTCTCTGCTGTCAACACAGAACCTGCTTCAAATCCTCTGTCCCCTCTAACTCTACCCCTCCCCTGCTTGTGCTTCCTCTCTCTCTGTCTCTCTCAAAAATAAATAAATAAACTTAAAAAAAAGGGCAATTGTGAATACTTGATCCATATGAAATCTATTTTATTTGAATTTTAATGGAAAAACAAGTAAATGAAACTGAAGAGATTAAGGAAATTCAGGTGTTTGTCCACAATAAAACACTTCAATTTCCAAATATTTCTTTAACATTAAGACTGTTATGTATGAGTTCATGGGCGGTTTTCTGTTTGAGTTTTAAACAGTATCTTTTGACATGAGGCTAGGAGGGATGGAATTTAGCACACCTGAAAGTGTTCTCCACCCACCTCCTAGAATTCATCCTGTTTGTTAGGTGTCGTATCAGTTTTATAATGCCACACTTTAAACCTGGTACATAATTTCCACAATTTTCCATCTGCCCATTGATCACAGGGTTGCAGATCACCAACTTTGTATCCTCACATGGCAGAAAAAGAAGAAGCAAGAGAGCTCTTTGGTATCACTTTTACAAGGCACTAATCCCATTCAAGAGGCCTCCACCCTTATGACCTAAGCACCTTCCAAAGGCCCTGCCTCCTAATACTATCACATTGGGTACTAAGATTTCAACCTATGAATTTTGGGGGGACACAAACATTCAGACCATAGCAATATATGGAGAGAGAGGAGAATTTTAATTTCTTTGAGAGAATACAGACAATTATTTGTCATACAATTATCTATGTCTCTTTGATGATTATTTTTGTAATGTATGCCTAACATTTATTCACCATTTCCTATTTACAGACAAATTTCTAAGCCTTTTATGCTCATTATCTCATTTGATATAAGTGCTTCATTTACTTTGCATATGATATTCTACTTTTTTTGAACATTTCTTTTGGGTTATTAGTTAAGTTTGAAGGAATGGGACAGGTTATTTTATTGGCAACTTTAAGTCTTACAGCCATGAGAGAATTGTGGGGTAAGCTGAAATTTTGTCAAAAGATTCTAAGGGCACCTGGGTGGCTCTGTTGATTGAGTGTTGGACTGTGGCTCAAGTCATGATCTCAGGGTTCATGGGTTTGAGCCCTGCATTAGGCTTTATGCTGATAGCATAGAGCCTGGAAAAAGTTTGCAATTACTACCTTATGCTGTAATGAGAATTGGCAAGAAAAAAAAAAGAGTGGTAAATTAATTGTTCCATTTCTTTCTTCCAAGATGATTCTTGAGCCTCTCTCTAAGCTTTAACTTTCATTAATCTTAACCGACCACTAGGTTACTTGACCAGCTTAGAACAATGTTCAGTTTCAACATAAAGGAGGACATGCCTCCATTAATTTGAAAACAAAAATGGCAAAATGGCTAAAATTAAAAAAATAACCAAGGGAATTCTAATTTTTAAAAAATTAGTGCTTTTTTTTCCTTCAGTGTGTTGAAAATAATACACTCCTGTAAACTCTCACATTTTCTATATTCTCTAACATTTATGCCATAATTGATAGTAACAACAATAATACATAAAATGGTATATGCAAAGCTCCTTTGAAATAAAAATCATATTATGTGATTCAGTTTTTATTAACAAAACTAAGAATTGTTAAATACAATATACATGGCATCAACAGAAACAAAAAATATTTAGTAAAGAAATGTTAGTTCTTAATTGAAAGCACCCTAGAATAATAATAAGCAGGGATTTTATATTAAAATTTATACATTTATACATCCAATTTATACATTTAAATTGACTTAGGTGAAGAAAAGTTGCCAATGTTCAAATTTTAAGCATTACCAACCCATATAATTCAATAAAGAGAAAATAATTGCAACTGAGAGAAGAAGAAAAAAATAGCATTCTGCTGAATCCTTTATTTATTAGTATGACTAATATAAGTCGGAATTCATTGCAGTTCTAAATAGCACTATGAAAAGTATTTGGTTCTCTGAAAGAAATTCCTTAACTATCCAGGTATTTTGGAAAAGCATCTAAACTGTATTTCTAGTAGATGAGACACACCTTATAATGGTTGTTTTGTTACTAGACTTGCTTTTAAAAGGTATATTGAGCCATTGTACTGTTAAAACTATATGCATGTATATATTTTATTCCTGTGTGAATTCTTCTCCAGGGAAAGCCTTTACCTTAACGCATTTACATATATTTTCAAGGCTCTTGTTCTCAGTCAGAAACAAAGATGAGGTCAGTAAGAGACCCTCAACCCATTTAGCATCCGGGTCTTTGTCAGCTATCACCAACAGCAGGGTTTATGACAAATGAGGAGCCAGGCTTCCAGCTGAATTTCAGTGTAGTTATTTTTGTTTTAATGTATGTGTGAATCAATTAATCCTGTCATAGAAGGGCATCGTAAACTGTGTGCCAGAGTTAATGAGTCAGCCATTATCACATCATTACACCAGCTGGCATAATGTAGCATGTGTTGTTTGTCATAATATACACTGCCATGCTTAACAACCATTAATTGTTTACACGAGCAGTCATATTTTTCTTCAAAGAACCTTCAGCGACTGGTTAATATTTTGAAGGCTTTTTAAGTGAATGACTATTACAAAGCAAAGATATCCTTACTAAGCTAGCCCACAGTGTAAGAAACTGAAACAAGGGAAGACATTTGGAAGACAGGGAAAGTCTCAAGGACCTTTCAAATAAAACCTCAATGTTGCAGAATTAAGTAAATCCTAAGACTGACTTGCATGACTGATTCAACTACACCTAGACATGGCCAGCTCAATGAAAAGAAAGACGCCGTCCTAAGAGTAAGTTGGTGAGATGAAATTCCTTATTCTTATGTGTTGAGAGGATCACTGAGGCCCGTACCCAGGATTTATGTCTCACCACAAGGACTTTCTGCAAAAAGATACAATTGTGGGTTTATAATTTTTTTAATCATTAGGAAAACTTGGCTAGTATGATTTTCTTGGCTGATGAAAGGCAGCATGCGGCCATCACAGTCCAAAGTTATAGTTTACCAGCTTTCTGTGGATTTGTTTTTGGCGACTCCTGCACATTTTCATTGGCCATATGGCTTTCTCTAGCCAGACACAGATTCCACGAATAAAGGTAAAGTTTCCAAGAACCAGAAGCAGAAATCACAGTAAACTTTATCCACCTTAACATCTTCTCAGTGAAGATTTGCTCAAAAGTTAACAATGTCTAAGTAAGCCAGAGAGTTTTAATAGAAACACAAATTTAATAAAACTATGAATGGTTTTACAAGCAAGTAAGAAAGTAAACTGAATATAAGGGATTAGACTGGATGCAAATAATGGGGAAAATATCCAATAATGTAATTGAAAGCACTTTGCAAAATTTGCAGTGTATATACTACAAACTACTACAATTATTGCTGGAATTATATTCTAGGTTTTCTTTTTTCTTTTTAGTGGTTGGTTTATAACAGCAAAATTGACCACAGAGACATTCTCTATGTTTGGGAAGAATTATTCCAGTCTTTTGAAAATTTCACTTTTCAGGTACTTAGCTTTAGAAATATACATTCTATAATATATCATCTTTTTATTTTCTAAGTACAAACATAATTTTGCATTTTTAAACTTTTTTTACTGTCCTTTATAACTGCTATTGTATTTAACCTTTACCTACAAATATTCTTCAGTGACACAGAAGTACTTAAAATGAACAAAGAAAACCCAAAATACAATTATCTATGATTTTATTTGGTTGGAAAAGTTTCTCTGAAACTTGAAGATATGAAGAATTACCTACAATGATTATGATATATGTAGCTTCCCAAAGATTCTGATTCAGTTGGTATCAATTGTGCATAAACTGGGAGCAATAATGTATATTTTAATAGTTCTCTACATGATTATGATAGAATCAAAGAAATATGATTTCTAGTGTATAAATGAAGGAATAATAAAGTAATAATAAATGTGGAAATATTTATGTAAAATATGTAAAATAAAGGAAAATTATAGCTTTGAATCAATTGATATAATAGAACTTCCAAAATATCTTATATTGCATACAAAAAGAGAACATAATACTCTGGAGTATTAAAAATATTTCAAAATATTCTTCATGTTTTTAAAATCTGCTTTAATATTGGAATTTTCATGCACCAGTGTAAGAAAAATATAAAAAGTAAAATGTATGAATAATTCCTTTCCATAATTTGATGTTCTATAATTTGGTAACATTTGAATTTTCACGAAGCCAAATTCTCTCTGCAACATCAATACTTTCAGAAAGTAAGATGGTGAGTAACATTCAAAATAAGTCTATGCTCTCCAATTTATTCTCCAAAAACATCCCAGTGATCTACTTGGATTAGAGATCTTCCAGGATCCATGGAAGATATTGGCAATATATAGACTGAACCAAGTGAAATTGCCAGCAGTTGTCTGTTTTTGAGCCACACACACACACACACACACAGAACAAAAAAGGTGATATCATTTAGTTTAATCTAATATCAGTAGTGGAAATTTTCTAAACCTACATATTGAGCCCTGCAGTAGAATTGCTGACATCAGAAGCCTTACTAACATTTCAAAAAGTAGCCATGAAAAAACAATTAACAAAGGCGAATTTGTCCTTCCGCTACTCAAGATACGTCTCACAGCATGGGTGAAATAAATAGAAGTGGAAATATGAGTATTCCTTAAAAAGGAAGTAAAAAAATCTATGAGACTTTCTTGTCTTGGGGCCTTTCCATATCCTGGTCCACTACCTGGAATATTCTTCCAAGTGATTGGTTTCAGGTTTCAGATTAAATGTCAGCTCTTCAGAGATGTGGCTTAGCCACTCAATTTAAAATAAGTCCTTCCCACCCCTTTTCTTTCACAGTACCTATTTCTTTTCCCTCACACCACACATCACAGTTTGTGACTGTATATTTGTTTCTTTGCTCAGATCACATTCTGTCTGTTTACATGCTATTTTAGGGATATCCCAACAAATCTAATTTTACCTAATAAACAGACTAGATCGGTAATCTCATTTTCAAAAGTAACTTCAAATAATTAAGTTGCATGTAACTAATGAAGAATGTGAAAGGGGAATCATTTTTTAAAATTATTAGCATCATACACTATATAAGTATTCTAGTTGGTAAGATATTTTGTCATGTTCTACAAGTAAAATATTTTACCATCAAAACTCAGAGAACTATTTTAAGTTTGAGGAGGTTTATAGCAGCTTTTAGAGAAAAGAAGCTGTCATATTTAATCAAGTAAAAAGGTAAATTTGTTGCTTGAGATGGAAAAAAGTAAAATGTATTGCTTATATAATTATCAGGTGGCTAATGGGTGCTGACTGCATTAGCACTTTCTATGGGATACTTCTCTTGGAACATCATGTAATATGGCTAAATGCTGGAGCACATGTTAGCCAGGAGACTGTTTGTCCTATAGCTGCCTTTCTAAAAGTTAGACAACTCGGTATGATGTACAGATAAAAATAGAAACACCTAAAAGAATAAGAAAAGGTAAGATAGAGGAAGGGAGAAAAGGAAGGAAAGCAAGAAGGAAGGAAGGCTCTAGAAATATATTAATACAGAAAGAAAAATATATTTGCAAGTAGGTGATGTCATTTAAAATTTGTCGAGAATTATTGAACTAGGAATTCAATATTCAATGACTTGAACAGAAAGGAATAATGATTTCAGTGAATCTAATCCTTTGTCTTTCTGTTTAGCCACATGGATTTTTAAAAAAGCATTCTAGTAATTCTTACTGACCAATTTTAATCATGGTATATTTAAGTAATCACTTGAATTCTTCCAACTTGTTTATGAAATGTTTATGAAAACATTTTTATTGGAATTTATTTATTATTTAAATGTATTAATTATTTGAAATTTCCAAAATAATTTATTGGAATTATCAGAAAATTATTACTCTCTCAGAGGAATAGTGAAGAGCTGATCTGAGCCAAATAAAATTCAATATCATGGACATGATAATTTTCAAAAATCTCAACTTGTAAGTGATGAAGGTGGCTTATAGGGTCCTGACCAACAATCTTACTGCTTGTCTCTTTATGAATATCACATGTATCATCACACTCAATTATTTTAATTGAATAAATACCTAATTTTGTTAACAGTTTACCCATTGGTCCAAATTATAAAGATGTGGAAAATAAGATAAGAAGATAAGTAGAACTAAGGTAAGAAGAACCTGGAATCTGATGTGTCTGGTAATCACCCATCTGACTATAGTTAGGTCACCATAATTAAGCACATGGCATTTTGCCTCATTCTTTGTAAACTTCGATATAATAACATACTGAATTCCTATCAGACTCTGATAAAATTACTCTTTCTTAATTTTAAACTATGAATAATTCAGTGCCTAGGAAACAAATTAAATCCTGCCTTTTTTTGGTAAAAGTGTAGAAACATTTTGTCACTCATTCTAGATCATAAAAATCACAGGTCACAACTTCACCTAAGATTTCAAATTGCCTCAAAATTGCCATAGAACTCTTTCAATACATGATGAATGGAGTGTTTCTAATTTCTAATGATTAGCGCTGCACAATATATCTTTCAGGTAAATAATTTTGTTTTCAAACCCATTTCCAGCTAAAGTTCCTGGGTCAAGCCTGCTAATTGCCAAGTTGTGACTTCGATTACAAGGATACTCTATCTCAGTAAGTGTCAAATTGAAGTCATCATTAACACTGAAGTCGGCTCCAACAAGCATTCCCTTGCTTCAGATCTGTTCACTCTCTGTTCACTCTCGGTTTCCCTGCCTGGAGTGCTTTTCCCCAGATAGCCAGAGTTCCTTCCTCACCTCTTCAGGTCTCTCTGCTCAAATGATGCCTTTCCAGACCACAATAAAATTAAAATTGCAAATGACTCCATTCCCCATATCCTGCATAGTTTTCCCCCATGGCAATTCTCATTCACTGACATCTTGTTTATTATTGGTCTCCTCCACATGAATGCTAGCTTCATGTAAGCAGAGATTTTTGTATGTTTGGTTCACTGCTGATTTCCTGATGTCTAGTAGATGTATGATTAAGATTTGTCAAGTGTAGAAATGAATGGATGGATGGATGGATGGATGAAGAATAAATGAATTAATGCAAATAGCCAGCAAACAAAATTATATCCTTTGATGACAAAATATAAATATCTATGAAAGATGTATATCATAAGTGATTTTGTGTTATGTTGGGGGGGCAAAAAGCAACAAGACAAAAATATTTGGGGAAGATTGGTCAACACAAGTTTTTATAGGAGGAAAAAATCTGAAAGTTATAGATGACTGCAGGCAAATTTAAATGCAAATAAAAGCCAGAGGTGATTTACATTTGTTATCATTTTTCCAAATTAATCAGACCTGTGTTAGAGATTCTTATTTTAAGTATGAAAAAGATCTAAATACTAAATACCAATAACCCACTTAATTAAGAAGTGTTATTAAACTTTAGTAATCATGAATTAAAATTAGTGTTATTAGAATTTACGAAACTTTTAGTATTCTGCTAAAACGTCTGGCTGCCACACAATATTTGGCGATATCACAAAGCTCCTACTATGTATACACACACAGTAGTTGGAGTCCCCACAATTTCCATGGAGATTTCTTCGACTTTTTTTTTAAGAGAGAGAGAAAGAGCATGCACGTGCACATGAGAGAGAGAGAGAGTGAGCAAGGGAGGGGCAGAGAAAGAGGCAGTAAGAGAATCCCAGGTAGGTTCTGTGCTGTCAGTGCAGAGCCCAATGCAGGGCTCCATCCCACAAACTGTGAGATGATGACCTAAGCCTAAATCAAGAGTCAGATGCTCAACCAACTGAGCCACCCAAGTGCCCCTCTTTGACTTTGTTTTTAATGCATGATAGTATTATTCCTTGCTGTTCAACTATAATTTCTATTATTTTAAGCTTTATCATTATCAGCTTAATATAATGTGCACAATTGCTAATGCATATTTTTCACAGAGTATTTTTTGCCCTTTTAGGTTCTTTTTTCTTATAATGGTCCCTTAAAAGATATATATTTTAAAATATGCACAAGTATTCATCAAAAAACACCCTTAAGAAAATTAAAAGGCAACCCAGAGAAAGAGAGAGAGAGAGAGAGAAGCTATTCTTAACATATATATCCAACTAAGGACCCATATCCAAAATATATTAAAATTCCTATAAATAAATAAGAAAAATAGGGACCTCAGAAGAAAAATGGTCAAAACACTTGTACAGACATCATAAAAGGGATATCCCCAAACCCTATACCTCCTCTGCTCACGCTCTCTGTCTCTCTCAAAATAAGCAAATAAACTAAAAAAAAAAAAAAAAAACATATAAAACCAATCTATACTGTTAGAAGTCAGGATAATACTTAAATTGGGGTGGCAGAATTTAAGTAAAGAGGACACATGAGGGAGACCCTGGATGTGGATAATTTCCTGTTTCTTTATTTGTTTCTGGTTACTTATTAGTGTTTACTTTGTGAAGTCATCAAACTCTATACTTATATGCACCTACCTGTATTAAATTGTGCTTCAATAACATCCTAAAATCTCAATAAGCAGAGCAGATACATACACTGTCCCCTGATATGTATGTTGAGTGACACTTCGTGGTTAACACTGAATGTCTTTTTCCACCCACTGAAAAATGCAGTAGATAGGTCTTTCCCTCTGCCTGCATGTTAAAAGAGCTACTTGTCCCTGCCCCGCCTCATTGGTGAGTAACCAGTGCATTAACACCATTAAAACAGGCTTCTGTGCTTAGAAGGGCCCTGTGCTTGAATTAGGGCTCTGCTATCACCATCTTGAAATTCTTAATAATTTTTTAACAACGAGCTTGCATTTTTCATTTTGCACTGGGCCCTGTAAATTATACAGCTGCCCTGGTTACTCACCTCTTTTAAGTATCTTAGGTGGTCTCCATATTTAATAATTAAGAAGAAATAAGCTCCCATTTTGATAGAAGAGAGCTTGTTTGGAAATTAGGAAGACCTAGGCACAAATAGGTGGCTCAGGTGGTTAAGAGTCTGACGCTGGCTCAGGTCATGATCTCTTGTTCCATGAGCTTGAGGGATCAGTGCTGATAGCTCAAGCCGGGAGCCTACTTCAGATTCTGTGTCTCTCTTTCTCTTCCTCTCCCCTGCTCTCACTCTGTCTCTCTCTCTCTCAAACACAAATAAATGTTAAAAATTTTTTTTAAAAAAAGAAAGAAGAAAGAACTAGCCAATCAGTAAAATAGTGCCTTGTACCTGGACAAATAGATGCACAAAAAAGAATTAATAAAAGAAACATATTACTGGGATAAGTAATGCCAACTTTGAGATGGAAGAGAATAATTATTAGGTATTTAATGTGGACAGATAGGCAATCAGGCCAAACAGTATGGCATATCCATCCTATCTAATTCTTTGATATGTACAGTACTATTCTATGTTTCAGTTACTTCTCATCAATTTATCTTAGCACCTCAAAAAAAACATTTTTACAGAAAATATTCCCTTATGAATATAGAAAATGCAGGTTAGGGGAGTGAATTAGTTCAAAGGCAAGAGATTCACCCATTCATCCATCCATCCTTCTAATCATTTATTCATTCTTTCACCTGTCTTATCCCCCTGGCAAAGAAAAGTGTATAAATATAAATCAGACTTGGAGTCCATCTGAAAGCACATACAGGGTATTTATAAGTCAATGATAGACATGCTATAAAATATGTTCCAAGAGATATATTCATTGTTCAGGAAATTTGGAGGAAAAACAAACATTTCATGCTAGGAACAATGAGAAATGCTTTCATTGAAAACAGTCCTTATATTGGGATTTGAAAGCCAGATAAAAATTAATTTGGCACAGAAGTTTGGAAAATTTATTTCTGTTGTTTTTCTTCTGTTCCTTCTTTAATACATAACTCAACTATCAACAGTTTTGGAAAATATTGCCTCACTCCTTTCTACCCACTATCATAGGTAGACTGAGCATAAAATTTAAGTATAAAATGAGACAATTTTAAGAACAAAAAAAAATTAAAAGCATGTAATTGCACATTAGGGATCCAATAATGTAATATACGTAAAAGGAGTTTATTAAAAGTAAAAATTCACTAAATATTAGTTACTGAACCAAGACCTTCCTCCAAATTCTTTGGCTTTGGAGAGTGGTTCATAGCACAGACTAGAATTTCAGTTCTGCCTGGGTTTGAATTCCAGTTCCAACTCTTACTAGCTGTGCAACCTAGATATGTTTCTTAACCTCCTATTCTTTCTCAAGTTTGAAGGAAAGGATTATATTTGATTTATCATTATGCTTCACTACCTTTTCCAGTGCCACCATCCTTGCCCCTTATAGACTACCTGAAACAAAATACCTAGAGCAATCCATTACAATGGTATTTATTGGATGTCAGTATGAATCACACCACCCCAAAACTCAATGACATAAAACAATGATTTTAATGTTTAATGACATAAACAATGATTTATTATTTTGCATGATTCTGTGGCTTGGCTGGGCTGTTCCTCTGATGGTTTCATCTAGGCTTATTCATGCAGCTGCATTCAGCTGGAGGCTATATTAGGCTGGAAGATTCAAGATAGCCTCATTCACAGGTTTGGCAGTTGGTGTGGCAGTTGGCTGGAGAAACTCAGTCTTCTATATAAGCTTCACCCTCCAGTAGCCTAAACCAGTAAGACCACACTTTTTGATGAAAGGAGATGCAAAATAATGCAGCTCTGCTTTTCAATCTACCACAGTCCACCCTCTAATTACAAATATCTCCATTTCTAGTGGTGCCTGAATGGCTCAGTTGGTTAAGCATCTGACTTTTGATCTTGGCTCAGGTCATGCTGGATCAGGATTCTGTCTCTCCCTCTCCCTCAAAATATATAAATAAACTTCAAAAAAGCTTTCAAAAACACATATATCTTCATTACTCACACATGCAAAATATTGTTCACCCCTCTTTTCCACCTCATCTCAATATAGCATTGAACTCAAACCCCTGTCTCACAATCTGCATCTGGTCCAAATATAGACATAACTCCATAGCTGCATAACTTTTCACCCACAGACCTGTTTACTAAAAAGACATGTTATTCAAACCATTACGATCTGTTTCCTATACACCCAACATATGATGATGAGCTGGAGACAATTGTACCGCATTAGCTGCTCCTCTTCATTGAGAAGTATAACAGAAAGCATACAACAGTCCTCATTTATAGCAATCCTGAAATGTGGCTGAGTACATGCTTCTAGTCCCTAAAGAGAACAGATAGGTCCAAGATGGTCTCTGTGATGCCTTGGTTTTCCTTCAAGTGGCTTTTCAGCCTCCAGAGCTCTAGACTGGTTTCACCACAAGGTGATCTCAAGGAAGCACCCAAAGTGGGCAAAACTAAAAGATACGTCTTGAAATTATCCTTTGAACTAAAGTAATGTCATTCACCAATTCCTAGTGGTCAAACAAATCATGTAGCCAGCCCAGATGCTAATGGTGAGGAAAGGGACTTGTGTTGAGTTGATTATTAGCAATTTGTTCTCAAATCCAAGCTCACCTTTCTATATTCCACTTCATGATGAGGGAGCTGGGACAGAGCAGATGAGGATTTTAGATTTGGTCAATAGGAGAGAGAGTTTACTAGAGGGAGGCTGTGAAGCCAGAGGATGAAGGCCCAAGCTTCTCCCTGTTTTGTTCCTTTTTGTTTGTGGTTGATATAAGTGCCACCCCACCCCAACTCTTCATCCACAGGGACAACTCCTTCCTATGCAAGAACCGAATCTAGCTAGCAGTTTTTGTGACAGTTGGAGTTTCAGACTTATCAGGATTTCTCAGCAAAAGTTGCCCAGCTTTCTCTCCTTCGAAGTCCGAATTTTTTCAACTGCATGGTATACCTCCTCTAACTTTGGAGTAAATTGAAATATTCCAACTTCTTCCCTTTCTTCCAGCCCTAAAGTGGCAGTGGCTGCTTTCTCCCTAAGTGATAACTTAAAATTCTCTTTTTCACCCTTCCAGTGACCTCGTTGACCCTTGAATACCTATTTATAAACATTTATTTATATACAATTCCATCTGTTGCTGGAAGGAGCTAGGACATATTGTGGCCAAGTTTATCAACTTATCACAAATGGTGAGACAAATCAGGACATCCCCTTACTCAACTCTCCAAAACCTTTCCATCTCATTCTAGTAGCTTTCCATCTCATACAGAACAAACTCTTAAGTCCTCTCAGTGGCCAAAATGGCTTCCTTGCTATTTTTTGAATGTGCTAGTTTTATTTATGTCTCAGAGATTTTATGCTTTATCTTCCATCTCACTAGAAGATTCTTCCCCCATAAGTCTGTGGGACGCACTTCCTATCTATCCAGATCTTTGAACAAATGTTACTGTCTCATTATGGCTTTCTTTGAACGTCTTATTTAAAATTGAACCAAAATTGGTTGGAGGGGCAAGATGGTGGAAAAGTAGGGAGCTCTGTAATTTTCGCCCACCTGCATCTATCAAACTAAGAAGGACTGAAGCCACAATATTCTGATCTGCAAGAGTCTGTTAGGAAAAGACGCAGAGTCTACTGCAAAGACAGCCTCATAAGTGTGTGAGTGCAAACTAGGGAAGAGAAAACCGGGCCAGGAGATGGACACTCAGAGAGGAAGGAATCTCCTTCCACGGAGAGCTGTGGAGAGCTTGCAGAGCCATGAAGAGATGAGGAGAAGAGAAAGAGAGGCTGAAAATGCAGGGAGAGAGATCCTTCCCCTCTAGATGGCTCACTTTCTTTGGGCTCAGTGCCCCAATCCCAGGTGGTGCCAGGAGAAACTGCTCCCTACTCCCCCTATTTGATCCCCAACTAGGAAGACACCAGGCCTGCAGGAGTACCTTTTGGGTGGTATCATTAAAGTGCCCTGACTAGGATTTGGAAAGGAGGCAGGGCTTGGAAAATACAACAACTAGGCCCATCCACGGCACAGGGTGATCTGACCCAAAAAAGTGGTTGCAACACTTGGTTTGAGAAGGGATTGGGGCACTGCCATTCTTCTCCCCACAACCACCAAGGTGGGGCCTTGGGAAGCAGACTGAGACATCTATCTACACCAAACCATGTCCATCCGTGCTGGAGAGTTGCCTTCCCCTCCCCGCAGGCAAGGAAAGACCAACATTGTTGCATTGCCATGACTAGGTCAATTCTTGCCATTCAAATAATATTTTTCCTTATCTCATTCTTGGCTCTCCCCTCCACTGGACTGGGCATGTGGGGCATTGGTTTGCATAAACAGTCATACTTAATCTATTCTCTTGATGCTACCTTCCTTTCTCTCTCTCTCTGGAATAATTAGACTATATAGTTATTTCGGGTAACATTATCTTTGGGTTTTTTTTTCCCCTCCTAACCTCCTATCATATTCTCCTTTTCCTCTCACTGAATTAAGCCTTTCAGTCTCTGCCTGGTCAACGTTCAATTTAACTTCCTTCACTCCCCTGTCACTTCTTTCTTTGTAGATGCTCTTCCAACAGCACTGCCTACAACATACTCTTTCTTTGTAGCTGGGATTTTATGCTTTTATACTGTCCTCTGTCTCTTGTTGTTTTTCCTCCCCCCCCCCTTTTTTTTCTTTCTTTTCTTCTTTTACATCCCTCCTTTGGTTTGCTTCTTTGCTTGATTTGTCTTTCCATTTTGCATGCTTTTGTTCACTGTGTGTTTGTCTGCTTTCCTTTTCAAGGCTACCTCAAGAAACAAGGCAAAGTACACATGTCCCAAATATCACTGAGTAGGGTAATAAAATAACCAAAGGCACAACAAGAAAAACTGATAGACACCATTAAAAGAACACTTCCTGAACAATCAATGAGCCTTCAATAATATAGCAATACTCACAGGTGCAGAGTGTATAACAATCTTTTAAAACTGACAAGAGACAGAAAGCTAGCCAAAATGATGAAACAGAAGAAATCTCTAAAGAAATTCCAGGAAGAAGTCACAAATACAGAACTGCTCAAAACAGATATAAGCCATGTAACAGAGGAAGCATTTAAAAGAATTGTCATAAAATTAATCACTGGGCTTGAAAAAAAAACATGAAAGACATCAGAGAAGCTATTGATACAAAGACTAGGGATCATAAAAATAGCTGGGTCATTTTAAAAAATGCTATAAATGAGGTGCATGATAAAATGGAGGCTGCCATTGCACAGACTGAAGAGGCAGGAAGAGAATAGGTGAATTAGAGGACACAATTATAGAAAAAAAGAAAGCCAAGAAAAAGAAGTTGATCTAGGAGCACAAAAGGAGATTTTGAGAACTGAGTAATACAATCAAACAGAACAATATCCACGTCATAGGAATTCCTGAAGAAGAAGAAAGAGAAAAAGGTCCTGAAGGAGTGCTTGATCAAATTATGGCCAAGAACCTTCCCAATCTGGGGAAGGAAATAGACATTGAAATCCAAGAGGCACAGAGAACTCCCCTCAGATGTAACTGTTATTGACCTTCAGCATGATATATCATAGTCAAACTGGCAAAATATAAAGATAAAGAGAATTCTGAAAGCAGCTAGGGATAAAAGGGCCCTAACATACAAAGGGAAATCTATCAGAGTGGTTACAGACCTATCTACTGAAACTTGGCAGGCCAGAAAGGAATGGCAGGAAATCTTCAATGTGATGAACAGAAAAAATATGCAGCCAAGAATCCTTTATCCAGCAAGCCTGTCATTCAAAGTATAAGGAGAGATAAAGGTTTTTCCAAATAAACAAAAATTGAGAGAATTTACCACCACCAAACCAGCCCTACAAGAAATCCTAAGAGGGACTCTATGAGGGAAATGTTGCAAGGAATGCAAGGTACCAGAGACACCACTACAGGCATGAACTCTACAGAGAACACAATGAATCTAAACCCATATTTTTCAATAATAAACCTGAATATAATGAACTGAATGCTCCAATCAAATGACACAGGGAAGCAGAATGGATTAAAAAAACAAAACCCATCTATTTACTGTCCACACGAAACTCATCTTAGACCTGAATACAGCTCCAGATTGAAAGCAAGGAGATGGAGAAATATCTATCATGCAACTGAAGGCAAAAGAAAGCCAGAGTAGCCATACTTACATAGGAGAAACTAGACTTTAGAGTAAAAGCAGTAACAAAAGATGAGGGACATTATATAATAATTACAGGGTCTTTCCATCAGGAAGAGCTAACAATTATAAACATCTACACACCGAATTCGGGAGCATCCAAATACATAAAACAATTAATCACAAACAGAAACAATCTTATTGATAAGAATGTGCTAATTGCAGGGGATTTTAATACTCCAGTTACAGCAATGGATAGATCAACTAGACATAAAATCACTTAAGAAACAATGGACCTGAATGACACATTGGAACAGATGTATTTGACAGATACATTTAGAGCTGAAGAATTCACATTCTTCTCAAGTGTACATGGCATATTCTCCAAGATAAATCACATACTAGGTCATAAAGCAGCCTCCATAAATATAAATTAATTGAGATTATACTATACACATTTTTAGATCACCATGTTATGAAACTTGGAAACAATTACAGGAAAAATTCTGGAAAACCTCCAAAAACATGGAGGTTAAAGACCACCCTACTAAAGAACGATTTGGCCAATTAGGCATTTAAGAAGAAATTTAAAAATATATGGAAACAAACAAAAAGGAAAATACAACAATCCAAACTCTCTGGGATTCAGCAAAGGCAGTCTTAGAGGAAAGTATATTGCAATCCAGACCTATTTCCACAAACCAGAAAAAGCGCAAATTCAAAATCTAACAGAGCACCTAAAGGAACTAGAAGGGGAGCATCAAGAGCACCCCAGAACCCAGCAGAAGAAGAGAAATAATAAAGATTGGGACAGAAATAAACAATACAGAATCCAAAAAAACAGTTGAACAGATCAATGAACCCAAGAGTTGGTTATTTGAAAAAAAATAAACAAAATTGATAAACCTCTAAGCAGGCTCCTCAGAAAGAAAAGAGAGAACACCCAAATAGACAAAATCAAGAACAAAAATGGATCTATTAGAACCAATCTCTCAAAAACACAAGCAATCATCAGGGAATACTATTAAAAATTATATACCAGCAAACTGGATAACCCAGAAGAAATGGAAAACTTCCTAAAGGCACATGCACTACCAAAATTCAAACAGAAAGAGATAGAATATCTGAGCAGTTCCATAACCAGTGAAGAAATCATATCCGTTATCAAAAATCTCCCAATGAATAAGAGCCCAGGGCCAGATGGCTTCCCTGAGAAATTCTACCAGACATTCAAAGCAGAGTTAATAACTATTCTTTTCAAGCTATTCCAAAAAAATAGAAATGGAAGGAAAACTTCTGGACTCATTCTACGAAGCCAGCATCATTTTGATTCCCAAACCAGACAGAGACCCAAAAAAAAAGAGAATGACAGGCCAATATCCTTAATGACTACAGATGCAAAACTACTCAACAAGTTACTAACAAATGGAATTCAACAGCATATAGAGAGAATTATCCACCATGATAAAATGGGATTCATTCCTGAGTTACAGGGCTGGTTCAATATTTGCAAATCCATCAATGTGATACATCACATTAACAAAAGAAAAGATAAAAAATCATATGATCCTGTAGGTAGATGCAAAAAAAGCATTTGACAAAATTCAGCATTCTTTCTTAATAAAGATCCTCGAGAAAGTCGGGGTAGAAGGAACTTATTTAAACATCATAAAAGCCATTTATGAAAAGCCCACAGCTAATATCATCCTAAATGGGGGAAAACTGAGAGCTTTCCCCCTGTGATCAGGAGCATGACAAGGATGTCCACTGTTACCTCTGTTGTTCAACATAGTGCTAGAAGTCCTGGCATCAGCAATCAGACAACAAAAGGAAATAAAAGGCATCAGAATTGGCAAAGATGAAGTCTAACTTTCTCTTTCCGCAAATGACATGATATTCTACATGGAAAACTCCTCAGACTAAACCAGAAGCCTTCTAGAACTTATCCATGAATTCAGCAAAGTTGCAGGGTACAAAATCAACCTACAGAAATCAGTTGCATTTTTATACACCAATAATGAAGCGAAAGAAAGAGAAATCAAGAAACGGATCCCATTTCCAATTGCACGAAAAACCATAAAATGCCTAAGAATAAACCTAACCAAAGATGTAAAAGACCTGGACAATGAAAACTATAGAAAACTTATAAAGGAAATTGAAAAAGACAGAAAGATATAGAAAAACATTCCATGCTCATGGGTCGGAAGAATAAACATTGTAAAAGGTCATTATTACTCTAAATAATCTATGCATTCAATGCAATTTCAATCAAAATTGCACCAGCATTCTTTGCAAAGCTAGAAAAAACTATCATAAAATTCATATGGAGCCACAGGAGATCCTGAAAGCCAACGTAATATTGAATAAGAAAACCAAAACGGGAGGCATCACAATCCCAGACTTTAGTCTCTATAGACTACAAAGCTGTAATATTCAAGACAGCATGGTATTGGCACAAACACAGACATATAGACCAATGGAATAGAATAGAGAACCCAGAAATGTACCAAAAAATGTATGGCCAATTAATCTTTGACAAAGCAGGAAAGATTATTCAATGGAAAAAGACAGCCTCTTTAACATATGGTGCTGAGAGAACTGGACAGCAACATGCAGAAGAATGAAACTAGACCACTTTCTTATACCATATACAAAAATAAACTCAAAATGGATGAAGGACTTGAATGCAAGACAGGAAACCATTAAACCCTAGAGGAAAAAGCAGGAAACAGCCTCCTTGACCTCAATCACAGCAATTTCCTACTCAACACATCCCCAAAGGCAACGGAATCAAGAGCAAAAATGAACTATTGGGACCTCATCAAGATTAAAAGCTTCTGCACAGCCAAGGAAACAATCAAGGAAGCTACAATAGACAACTGACAGAATGGGAAAAGATAATTGCAAATGACATATCAGATAAAGGGCCTAGTATCCAAAATTTACAAGGAACTCACCAAACTCCACACCCAAAAAAACAACTAATCCAGTGAAGAAATGGGCAGAAGACATGAATAGACACTTCTCCAAAGAGGACATCCAGATGGCCAACCAACACATGAAACGATGCTCAGCATCACTCATCATCAGGGAAACACAAATCAAAACCACACTGAGATACCACCTCACGCCAGTCAGAGTGGCTAAAATTAACAAAACAGCAGACTATAGATGCTGGCAAGGATGTGGAGAAATAGGCACCCTCCTACACTGTTGGTGGGAATGTAAACTGATGCAGCTGCTCTGGAAAACAGTGTGGAGGTTCCTCAAAATATTAACACTAGAAGTGCCTTATAACTGACCCAGCAAGAGCACTGCTGGGGATTTACCCAAGAGATACAGAGGTGCTGATCCATAGGGGCACATGTACCCTAATGTTCACAGCACTTTCAACAATAGCCAAATCATGGAAGAGCCTAAATGTCTATCAACTGATGAATGAATCAGGAAGATGTGGTTTATATATACAATGGAATACTATATGGCAATGAGAAAGAATGAAATCTGGCCATTCTGGCAATATGGATGGAATTCAAGGGTGTCATGCTAAGTGAAATAAATCATGCAGAGAAAGACAGATACCATATGTTTTCACTCTTAAGTCTAACAGGAGAAACTTAACAGAGGGCCATGGGGAGGGGAAGGGGGGAAATAGTTAGGGGGATACTGAATACAAACAGAGGGCTGAAGGGGGAGGGGGCAAGGAGAAGGGGGGTGATGGACATGGAGGAGGGCACTTGTGGGGAAGAGCACTGGGTGTCAATGGAAACCAACTTGACAATGAACTATAAAAAATAAAAATAAAAAAATTGAACAAAAATAATTTGGTACTCTATATCCTCTTCTTTTTTCCATACCATTTATAACCATTTAGTACACTTTACAATTTAATTATTGCATATCTCTACTTCTCCCAACCCTAAAATCTAAGTTCCATGAGAGGAATATTTTTTAACTATTATGTTCTGTCTATTATACCCATAGTCTATAAAAATGCTTGGCATATAGTAGATTCTCAATAAATTTATAAATGGCTGTTCATTAGGTTTGCTGAAGCAAATTATTTTGTAGTACATCAAATCATAAACTTTGGAATACAAATGAACTTATAAATTCTTTTAAAAATTTTAGTTTAGGGGAGCCTGGGTGGCTCAGTTGGTTAAGTGTCCAACTTTGGCTCAGGTCATGATCTCACAGTTCATGAGTTCAAGCCCCGCGTCAGGCTCTGTTGCTGACAGCTAGTTCAGAACCTGGAAGCTATCTTCACATCCTGTGTCTCCTCTCTCTCTGACCCTCCCTTGCTCACTCTGTCTCTCAAAAATATATTTAAAAAACATAAAAAAATATTTTTAGTTTATTTATTCATTTATTTTTTTAATTCAATTTTATTTATTTTGAAGGGAGAAACAGAGAGAGAGGGAAAGAAAGAATCCCAAGCAGACTTCACACTGACATTAGACTTTGAACTCATCAACTGTGAGATCATGACATGAGCCAAAATCAAGAGTCAGACACTTAACCAACTAAGCCACCCAAGAGGCCCAGGATCTTTTTAGTTAAAACAAGTCAAAACAGTAAAGTGGAAAAAAATTTAAAATACTAGGAATCTGAAGTTATAGAGAAAAATGGTACACAAGGGAGCCCCAGAAAAATTTGAGAATTAAAGTAAAATTATACAAAACTGATTGACAATTCTCTTATTTACAAAGCTAGATTGAAGGGAAGCTGGGAAACACCTTAGTGCAGATTAAATTAAACTTGGAGGAAACTATTCCAGCTTTTTTATTTTTCATCTCTGTTGCCTGCCATAAATATAATTCGGGGGAAATCATTTAACCTCACTTGCCCTCAGGTTCTGCATTTCTGAATTAAGGAAAATAATTTCCTCTTGCTTCCCTCAGAGGGTTGATGTGAAAATCAAATGAGATCAGGTATGTAAATGTACAAGTGTGAAAATGTAGACTGATGATAGTGATGGAGATGACAGTGTGACCTCTAATAGATGGGATGGGGAGAGCCAGAAAGACAGGATAAGCCACAGGAGTCCCTCTGCCAACGCAAGTTGAGGCCTAGCCATCTCCAGCTTCAGGGTTACTGGCTCTTCCTCTAGGATGCAATTAGGATGATTGGTTTTTAAATCTGTTATGTATTTTGTGTGTGCCATGCCCTTCCCATTGAGTTGGAATTCAACTATAGTCATCTTCCCTATTTAATTAATTTTATTTTATTTTGCATATTTGGAATTAGGGGCTCAGGAATGTCATATGCAAATATATGCAAAATAGAATGCAAATTTGTTTTGAGAGCCAAAAGCCCAGCTTTTTATTTTTTTAACCAGAATATATCGTTGGGGACAAAGGTTCTCTTCACAGGCCTACTATGCTTTAGCTGTTTAGAAGAGTCTTCATTGTTTAATCAGAGTTTTTAACTATAAATAAAATGAAGACAACTTTATATAATATTTAATGTTGGAGAAGCACATAGACTGAGCAATTTTGGTATTTTTGATCTAATTCTTAATGAACAAACATATTTTTGGACCATTAAGAAATTAACTGGAAAATTAGGGGATAAATGGGTAAGAAATGGGAATAAAAGGTGAAGGGACTACTCTCCCTAACATCTGGCATGGCCTGTGTCAAGTCACTGATGCAAAACTTTCTGTGAGATGAAAACAACACAGCTTTTGTTTATTTTCATAATTAAAATCTAAAGAAAGACATAGCAAATCAGTGAGCTTTTCTATTCCATCTTGAAGAAATGATTTTATTCCATGAAATTACAGTAATTTTATAAAGGTCCTCCATATCTAAAAACTGTGAAGAAACTATAATCCTAACATTTTTATAGAGGTTATATGATTATTTGGAGTATATTTTAATACATAACCCATTTTCACAAGGCACAAATTTGTCCAGGCTTTTGATACCCAAAGGTCAGATTGTGATCATAGTTGTAAAAGGGCAGAAATGCCTGAATTCTGAAAACTCTTTTTAGATGGCACATATTTATTATTATTTTTTGCCATACTAAATCTTTTTGTGTTCTGACTTCTAGTAAAAGAGGGTTTGTATGTGTATTCCGAGGAAGACTGCATCAATATACTTTTGAAATGTTTTCAAGTTACCAAAAAAACTGACTTCACATAGCACTCCATAATTTCCCTCATCAAATCCTAAAGACTATATTAAAACATCTGTTTTTGGAATATCTTGCTGACAGTAGAATGCTATACCCCCAGGGAGTCTCCTACTTTTGCATAAAATTTGCATAGTCATAAATAAGTTAACATGGGGGGCAGTGTATCCACTCCAAACAATGCAAGTATTTTCCATATATCGCTTTTATAATTGACTAAGAACAGAGAACTAAAGATTTTTTGAAAATGATTTTTCTGCTACTCAATCACCTTTTAAATGAGACATGAATTCTATATAAAGATTTCACCCTCCCAATTTTCCCACCCTTGCACTTAGAAATCCAAAGTTTCAATATTCAGTTGCTTCAATATTCAAAAGCAAAATATGCTATAGCTGTGTGCAAATAATATTTAGAGTGTGGCACATATGACAGGCTCTAAAATGGAACTTCATAGTAACATATGCATACCATGGATTATGAGACATATGGAATAAGGTAGATCTACATTTTTTTCTCTTTTCCTGGAACAAAACAACTTTATACTTATGCAGTCTTAGTAATTTACACACCTCAGTCAAGTACTAAGAAGTGCATCGTGATGTTTATATTTGGTTAACTGTGTGCCTTCAACTCTGAGTTTGAAAAGGTTAGTTACCTTCTCAAATGTTTATTCAGATTGCACACAGCCTGGGGAATAATGGAGCATAATGGGAAAATTACTCCATATATACAATTATCAGGTCTGCTAGCTACAGAGCCAGTATTATTATATTATTAACACAATATATTAATATATTACTACATTAGTACAGAAGATGATAATTCTCATATAATGACTAGGACCTAGCTCCTGAGTCCCATCAATGCCCAGTTTCATATACTAGGCCAGTAAGAATAGAGTAGGTAAGGCATTGACCAGTGAGGTTCCAGGGAACATAGGAAGATGCCCCACCCAAATTACCCTATACAACCACTGAATAGTGCACCAAGTTTCACAATTATAATTCTACCTTTTACTTATGATTATTTTTTCCAATGTTTATTTATTTATTTTTATTTTGAAAGAGAGAGAGCACCCATGTGCTCACACAAGCTAGGGGGCAAGGAGAGAGGGAGAAAAAGAATCCCAAGCAGGCTCTGCACTGTCAGTACAAAGCCCAATTCTAGACTCAATCCCATGAACCATGAGATCACAACCTGAGCCGAAATCAAGAGTTGGAGGTTTAATCGACTGAGCCATTCAGGTGCCCCAAGATTCTAACTGTTATTTAAATAAAAATATTTTGGCTTAGGGATTAACACCAAAAGCAATTATCTGTCATTTATAACTTAGGTTCTTAACCTGGGACCCATAGACAATAGACAGAATTTAGTGGAATAATAAACCCTCTTAAACTATATGCAATTTTTGTTTATATTCATTTCTGTGAGTATTTAGAGGAAAAAGACTCATAGATTTTTATATATTTCCAAGTGAGTTCACCCCCTCCAGAATATTGTAAACAGCATTTTAGAAAGATCTGTGCAAATTCAAAAAAAAAATTTAATATTTATTTCTTTTTGAGAGACAGAGGGAGGCTGGAGAAGGAGTACTGTGAGGGAGACACAGGATCTGAAACAGGCTCTGCATTGACAGAAAAGAGCCTGATGAGGGGCTTGAATTCATGAACCATGAGATCATTACCTGGGCCAAAGTCAGGCACTTAACCAACTGAGCAACCCAGGTGCCCTGGATCTGTGCAAATTCAACCTGAACAATGGCTGTATCAATGTCAAGAATTGATTTCAAAAGGACTAAATTCAGGGCAGTATATATTTTCTCTCTTAATTAGAATGCTTTCCTTTGATTGTAACAGAAAACCCAACAAAATAAAGGAAATTTATGGTATTATTGGAATGAAATTTCCCTCAATAGCATCAGATAATAAGTCTTGATCCAGCATGCAAAATAATGTGACCAGAAACCTGTTTCTATTTCTCTGTTTCCTACATCTCCTCATGTGTGTTCATGGGTGTTTCAGTAACCAGAACTATGCCTCTTTGTACAAATCCATCAAGATCTGACTCATCATAACCAGCAAAATACCTAAGATACAGTCCTAATGGATTGGTCAATAATATGTCCCTCTTGGAATCATTGGGGGTGGTAAAATATGCTCATTAGCTTAATCAATTATGTCCCACCTGTGGAGCTTAGGATGGACTTGATCTAAGTATGTGGCTGAGAATAAGTGAAGAACAATCTGTCCAAAGGAAGTGTGTGGTATTTAAAAAAAAAAAAAAGGAAATATATATTCACTGTCAAAACAATTTTCTACCATATTATTCAAGAAAGAAATGAAAAAACACTCTTAACCAAAATGTGTTCATATTCATAGCCAGATACCATGTTCAAAATGAGGAAACAAGGCCTTAACCAGGTAATAACATCATGATCTAGGAGCTAGATGGGCGATAGGAGCAGATCAGGAGGGAAATAAGTGGTTTTCTGAGCAATGGCTACAAACCATACTGAAGCTGCTTTGGTTTATGGTCAAAAGGTATTTGCTGTGTGATGGGTGAAGAGTATAGAATTGGGAATTTTATTACCCATATATGTCCACAAGAAACTGCTATTACCAAAATCATCAAGTTCACACTACATTTAAAACTTCCTTTATTGACAACCTGGCATCGGCAGAAGTAAATGTGAATTTAGACTTCTCTTCATTCACTTTTTCTTACTTTGTAATTCCTTTATTTTAAAGTCACTCTCCCCACAGACCCCCGCCTTGCCTCCGATCTTTCATCATGAGAGACAGTGGACAGTGACACAAAGGGGGATTTTTTTTGGATCTATCAAGAACTGGGACAGGTCAGATTTTTACTGTACTTGCAAATTAGCCCGCCACAGATTCAAGAATGCTGGCAAACAACATAAGACTCCTAGGTCAAAAACAAAAGATGGTTTATTACTCACAGCAACAGTAGTGGTCAGAGAATCAGCATTTGTGTTGAGTCTTGGCTCCCACAAGGCTATGCAAAAAGGGTTGGATAATATCTATGCGTACGGTGGGTACATTACAGAGAAAAACTCTGAGCTTGGAAAACCCAAATCTTTTACACTGGACAGTAAGCACACATGCCCATTGTTCTGGAAAAAGATGCCATCTTATTTTCCAAGGCTGTTCACTATGGAAACACCCTTAAAATAACAGTCCAGAACAAAAACAGCCAGTTCCTCTGCTCACAAGATGTGCATCCACGAACAACATGGAGAGAGCAGAGAATTGTCTGCCAACAATATCCAACTGCATTCTTCCAAGCACTTTGGAAATATTAATTTCTAAGAGCCACAGACACCATTCACGTTCCTGGGTATTTGACGATCACCTTAGATATAGAAATAGGAATGGGGAAGAAAATAAGACAGGGTAGCTAAAATTATTGGAAAATTTCCTAGATCCTCTTTGTTAAAATGCAAATATCTTTGGAGGAATGTCATTATAACAGCGCATAGCTTATGAAATGGCTATTATGGATATGGATATTAAATAGTAGTGCTCTGAATCTGTTAAGCATTTTTACATTTGCTGGTTTATTCTATCTGTACAACCACCCTGCATGACAGGCAAGTATGTAACTATTATGCCATTTAATAAGAAAATAAAACTGAAACAGAGACGTTAAGCAACTTGTTCAAATATAACCAAATGGATTATATTTGGATCATTCAATTAAATAATAATATCATTAGTAATATAGCAATATACTTTGCCCTAGAATTATAAATAAATATGTATAGATCATTCAACCCTTAATAGATAAACATAAAACTAAAAATATACATAATAGATAAGATTGAGTAATATCGTAGAAGATCGTATTATAATAGCACTGATTCAGAGCAGTGCAAAATATTCAAGTAACGGACTCTAGAGTTGTTACCCTGGAGTATATTTCCTATTTGATAAAAATATCAGCTTTAGAAAAGATTATGAAAGTAAGCATTTATAATTTTTGTAAGCCACTTTAAGCTCCCTCAGTTAAAGATGATTTTTTAGTGAAGTAGCTAATTTGCCAAGTTAAAATCACTTTCCAAATGGGGAGGCTAATTTTGTTTTTATCATTTAAGTATAAGATATTAATCATCTGATGAAACAGAAAGATTTAACAAAATGAGCATGTTCAAATCATTTGGCAAATATGTGCTAAAGAGAGCAGATAATAACTCTTTGGGGAGATGATTTTTTTTTTTTTTACCTGAGACAAAAGCAGATCACAAAGTGTAATGTGGTTGTGTTTCTTTTTAAAATATGTAACACCGTAGCAGACTGTCAAAAAGGGTTAAAGACAATGTCGGCCATGACTTTTTTCAGCTCTCTAGAGTGTGGCAACATGTATTATTTGGCGTAATCATGACACAGATCTGCATGTGTATGTCTTCAATAATTCATGTTGCAGCTTGTCTCACTGTGGGGACAGATGTCAGTGAAACCAATGACAGCCGATCATGCTGATCCCACAGTGACACTGAGCCTTGAGTATATGCCTGGTAAGTCTGATTGGAGCTAAGAAAGTACGGATTAGCAAGTTTGAGTGCAGCTATTCATTGCATAGCTACATGAAATGTGCATGTTTATATGCATGCATATATAAAAACACCTTACTTCCATTTAATTTCCTAAAGATTTCGAAATCTGTATAATTTGTACTAGTTATACATGGTATAACTAGATATGTGTAAGACATTCTTTACATTTTAATGTTATATGTAAGATCACTTAAAATATGCATATAATGTTAATGACAAAATCAAATATTTACTGTTATGTATTATGTATATGTCTCCTACAGATGATTTATAGAATTACCCATCTTGATTAGTCTTTCATTACTAATTCATGTATAGAACAAACCAAAGAAGCCAAAACACTGAAGTTTTGCTTTCAAAGACTTATCTTTGTTTCTCACAATGATTGGTGTTTTCTTTTAAAATTAGGCATGCATCACAAAATCATCTTATTCCAGGAGCTCCTGAGTGGCTCAGTCCATTAAACACCCAACTCTTGGTTTTGGCTCAGGTCACAATCTCCAGTTCATGGGTTTGAGCCCCACATCAGGCTCCATGCTGATAGTGCAGAGCCTGATTGGGATTCTCTCTCTCCCTCTCTCTCCACCCCTCCCCTGCTCTCTCTCTTTCTCAAATAAATTTAAAATTTTTTAAATGATCTTATTCCAGATACTGTAAGAATAAATGTACATTTATCAGTATGTGCCTTTAAACATTAGTTAGAATATAGACTATAGAACATTGATTGCATCATAGAAATGTTACCCCAAAGTTAGTCTAATCCTTATACATTAACCCATAACGACTTTCATAGAAAGGACTAGAATAAGAGAAGGTAGTTGGAGATGTGCAAGTCTATTCTATTAGAATAGAAGCTAAACATCCTTACCTTCTATGTGTGCATAACAAATTCGGAGCAAGTACTTTCACAGCCTTTTAAAAGCGAAAACTTTGCCTAACATTTTTAGATCCCCAAGATGAACTCTATTTATCCATTTCCTGCATCACACTAGAGAAGTGTCAAGTTCCACTTATAGTGTCACCTATAGAATCCATGATTAACAAGTAGAAAATACCATGTGTATTTTAGTATGTGTTGGTAAATATGTATGTTATATGTATATGGACATGGACATGTGTGTACATATTATGTTTTAAAATATTCTACAGGAAAAAATATATTTATATTTTCTTTAGTAATATAAGATGCTCTTATGCCATTTTTGGCTTGCCCTTAGGCATAGAGCATTTTGGTTAGCTTTTGGAGTCATTTTTCTTAGTGATTTTATTGTTTTAGAGAGGAAGTCCCTGGCTTATTCCTAATGACTCTTCTGATCTTCCCTCCGCCCTCTCAAGTCAGTACATTTAGAAAAAGGCATTGATTTTCCAGTAATTCAGAATTGGACTGCTTTCAAGATATGTGTAAATTCAGGGAATCTCTTCAATACTACCATTTATAGTGTTGCCTAACAGTGGGTACCATTTTTCTTTGGAGGTGCATTTACATAAACATTTCTAATCACAGCTCCATAAAGAGACACGGTATAATAATTCATGACTTTTAGGTAATATGTCATATGAATCTTAACATATGGCATTACACTCTACAATGGCAATCTTGGCTTCCAAAGGGACCTGGAAAACATCCAGCAAGATGAGAATAAGCCAAACTTGATAGAAAACCATATCGATGCTAATCCAGGTTTACACCTTTCATTCAGACTCAGAACTCTCTAGCAGATGGTTCAGTGTTGAAGCACTAATGTTAGCAAAATGTCAAAACTATTTTGCTAGACTCCCCAATTGTTCATACAGAGTATTTTTCAAGTGCCGGATATCAAAATAGTATTAATAAATGGGAGCACTAAGGTCTCTGATCATAAATGCAGGGTTTTAGTTTCAATTTCCAAGGACAATCTGGCTTTGCTCCCTTGGAAGATAGCCAATCAGCTTTTACATTTTGATATTACAAATTTTAGAAGTTTCTTCCCTGATCCTTTAGCCAACAATGGCATATTCAAAGAAGACAAAGGAATGCAGAACCATTTGGCAGATAATATTATTAGTGACTGTTATATCAGTTTAATCATCCAAATAAATGTCATGAGATAGAGACTCTGAATCAAAATTTCTTATCCTTGGATTCATGAATACAGGGAAAAACTCTAAATGGACTTCAGAGGATCCACAAACCATCTGAATTTAGAGGCAAATATGGGTGTGGGTGTGTATAAGTACAATTTTCTATGTGCACACGCATATACACTGAATATGTAAAATGAATGAATGAGTGTGTGACTCTCATATTAGGATCTAGCAATGGTTTTAGTTTGTTTTAGAAAGTCAGAATTACAGTACTAAAACAAGTTTGAATATATTTTCACCTAGATGAAAACATATGCATTAACTGATCACTTACTACCTATTAGGAACTATGCTATCTTTAACATATTTCTTTCTTCCAATATTAAAATGTAGCTTCTGAAGTAAGAATTAAGAGCCCTTGGGTGGTTCAGTCAGTCAAGTATCCAGCTCTTGGTTTTATTCAGCTCAGATCACGATCTCATAGTTCATGGGATCTCCGCTTGGGATTCTCTCTCTGCCCTTCCTGTGCTTGTGCTCACGTTGGGGGCGCTTGTGGGGAGAAGCACTGGGTGTTATATGGAAACCAATTTGACAATAAACTATTAAAAATAAATAAATAAATAAATAATAAAACAAAACCAAACAAAACCACGCCCAGTTTTGCAGACATCTCAGAGGCGTACCTAGGCTCTCCCAATGGGTACTCTAGAATTAGCCTTCCTGACTTTAAATTCCACTCCTTTTCTTTTATATGACATTCACTCCTTTAATAATGGTCTCCACTTTAGTATAAACAGACTACCACCCCAATAGCAAAAGACAAAGTTAGCCAAGTCTATGATAACATAAGAAGACATATGAACAGGAGACTACCTTTAGCTAATATTTCTTTTAAAATTTCTTTATGCAATATTATTATTCTCAAGATGTGTTTTCCTTTGCAAACTTCTTATAGCAGCCACTGTAGAATTAAGTCAATCAGCATTAACTGATGAAACAACGGTGAGACTTTCTACCACATCTGTTCAAGTCTGTTCATATCCAGATAGCTATTTTTTCCTGTTTTTCTGTGAATGTGTTTTTAGGAGTGATGTCACTGAAAAAGATTTGTGTGTGGCCCCTAAAACACTAGGCCTGATCAAACCCCAAAAATGATCAGTAAAAATTGATGTGAGAAATTTAAGAGAGCTGAAAGGAGGTGTCATGTTCAAACTAGGCAAAGCCTTCCAGGACTAATCCTGTAGAGAGGACCCGTATGGGGAGGGGACAGGGAAGCTTAGTCATTTGTATGTCACTACTTAAAAGACTATCAAGCTGGACCCCACAATATTGTCTCAACTACATAACTCTTACATAAGTGACTACTTAATAGATTTGCCTCACTCCCAAACCTTAATTTGTTCTCCTCACTATGTCTTTTATGATTAACCATGGTTTTATTTTCATTTTTGTTCATTATCAATTTCATCACTGAAGACTGTCCATATTTCTTTAATGTTGTGACAGGAATTCTTTGCTGAAGCTAAAAAAAAACAAACAAGAATGAAACAAGCTAAGAGAATAACACTGTATTCCATTTTTCCATTTAAAATATGTTACAAAACAGCTTTGAGTTTAAAATTTTTTGACAGTGTATATTCAATTTTTCAACGAACAGATGCATGTACATAAAATTATATGATTGAAATTCAGTGTCAGGGGCTTTAGTCATTTAATTTGGGCAAACTCAAGACATTGGTTCATAATATAGCTATTGAAATATCTCTAATGATAAGAGTGCAGCTTTTCTATGAAATGGTGATATGGAAGTGTTTATTGAATTTAAAAAGGGTTTATGTGAATATTTTTTAAAAGAAAGTTACTTGATTTATTCTTTAAATGAAAAGTGATTTTCTTTGTATTTTTTAAATCAATATGAGGAAATTGAGTGAACAATATATGTCTATTCAGAGTAAGGAGAAACCAAGTCTTGTCTTAGGACTTCTGGTCCAAAGTTTTTCATCCTAAAACTTCAACAATTGATAATGCTTTTACTTATTAAAAATATTAAGAAAATATTAGGAATATTTTCCTATTAGCAACTTCTTGAAAAAAAAATAAAGAACTACTAATAAGGTATGCTTCATGTTCTTGCCAAGAATTTGAGAAATATAGATATTCAGTGACCTTAAAAAATGGCAATAGATAAATTATTTTAGTATAGACAGTCCAGTAAGGAAAACAGTTTTCAGTTGTGAATTCCAGCTTGAAAGTGGCCCACAAGGTCGTACGCAAAGTGCCAGTCTGAGAAGATAGATCAACTTTATCAGAAGTACAGTTTGCTACAGCTACATTTTTTTTTCCATTACAACACATTCTCAATAAAGGAAGCAATGTGTTGATTTCCATTCTGGGGCAAGCTCCCTGGTGCATGATGGACTAGACTATTTAGATACTGTCACCAGCTGCCTAACCACACTTTATGTAACATTTGTCTAAGAAAAGACCATTTCAATGCATCATCACTGTTAAATATTTGTTGCTAGTCAAGATTTTGCAATTGCATGTGAATAAAGGAGGGTTTTCAAACAGGGAACTGATTTTTCTCAAACCAATTCTCTTTTCACATGCATAGGTAACTACAGGAGAGTTTTAGAAAAATATACTACAGTTAAGAGAAAGCTGTAGGAAAATAAAATTTGGGAAATGAATACAAAAGACCAAAAGTTCAGATGTCATACTCTCTTCCGTGATCTACCCAGAACTGACAGGCACAGGATAGTGGTAATATTTATTTTCTCTTTTATTATAGATTGAAGTATAGATTTATACTTTGGGTTCCAAGTCAAGGAGTGTTGGCCATTTTCCACTTAGAAATGAGGAGCTTTAGCTCTAAGCACCTGCTTATATTAGCTTAGGCTTTCTTAGTGACATCTGCCTTACTCAGTTTGGGATGCTATAACAGAATACCATAAAATGGGTGGTCCAAACAAGGAACATTTATTTCTCACTGTTCTGGAGGCTGAGAAGTCCAAGATCTAGAGGCTGGCAAATTCAGCATCTGGTGAGAGTCATTTTTGTAGTTTTCAGGCAGCTTCCTTCTGTGTCCTCACATGGAACAAAGAGAGAGAAGAAAGAGAGAGCCCTTTGGTTTCTTCTTGTAAGAACACTAATCCCATCATGAGGAATCCACCCTCAAGACCTCATCTAAACTTAATCATCTCTTGGGGCACCTTGGTTAAGCATCCAACTCTTGGTTTCGGCTCAGGTCATAATCTTGCAGTTCATGAGTTCGAGCCCCACATTGGGCTCTGCACTGTCAGCCTGGTATTCTTTCTCTCTGCCCCTCTTCTGCTCTCTCTGTCTCTCAAATAAATACACTTAAGGGAAAAAAAATTAAACTTAATCATCTCCCAAAGGCCACACCTCAAAATACCATCACATTAGAATTTTAACATATGAATTTTGTGGGACACATTTAGCCCATAGCAATAAAGTGAATGTCATCTAAAATATATTGCTCTCCAGATAGGACAAAATATGTGTTTAAAATGTTTTTAAACTAGAGATAGGTTATGATGACTAGGATAGAAATGAAATCTTCCTACAGGAAAACATAGGCTATCCATTATTCTTCTAATTTAATAGAATAATTGAGTGTGTGCCACAGAGGCCAAACACCTCTCACACTCTCTTATCATTTTAATTGACAGAAATAACAGATACAAAATTCATATAATAACTGGAATCATCCCAAAAGATAGCAATTTGGGAAGTCCACAACGCTTCAATATAGATCAGTAACCAGGCACCCAGAGTCAGATACCCTGGGCTCAAGACTCATCTTCTGAACTCCACCACTGATTGGGTAATCTAAGGCAAGTTACTTGGTCTTTCTCTGTCCAGGTTACCCACTTATAAAGCAGAGATAATCACAGGATTTATTTCGAGAGTCAGGGTTATATAAGATAACCAAGTAAAGAGCTTAGCACAGTAACAGTAGTAAGCACTCAATAGATGCTACTACTGCCATTTAGATATGGTGATTTCACCTAATGCGGCAGGCTTGATTTTACAAAGGTGTCAGGGTTAACTAAGATTCCAGTATCCTAAGTGGTAGCAGGCATTATTATTATTTTAAAGGATATTTTGACCTTAAGGAAATGTGTTTTCCCTACAGACCCAACATGACCACTAACAAATATCACATAAATAATATTTTTAAAGAAAACCTATATTACCTTTAGCTCTTGGATCTTTTGTTCAAGACAAGGCTCTATCAGAAACAATAGCTTTGTTAAAAAGCATTTTATTCTAGGAAAGGTGGTTTTGAATATTCAGTAGGGCTCCAGGCTAGTGATTTTGTGGTTAGATTTCTTGTCTTCCAGGAAGCCCTTGACAAAGGTCACAAACAATTTGCTCGTTCTTCTTATTAAAATAAAGATGGAAAGCATTGATGATAACTCTGCCCAGCAGCTAACTTCATCATCTGTAGCGGTTTCAACATATGCTTGTGAGATAATGAAAAATATAGCATTAAATACACTGGCAGATTGAATCTTGTTTCAGGGTAAATATAGCAGGTCATTTTTTTCCCTCTTCATTTCCTCAGAACCTGTTTAGCATTAGACTGTTAATATCATCACGGATACATGACAAAACCATTGCATAATATACTGCGCTCCAGACCAACCTCCACATAAAAGAGAGCAACGAAAACCCATGAACATTAATCGGGCACTCAACATAATGAAGTGCTTCTAGCCAGCCCTCTTCTAAACCATCTACTCTTAGTTTTGTAGGAACAAATAGTTTCATAAATCTGACATGCTCTTCTGGTCCCATTTTAATACTATGAAAATGTCATTTTTCTGAGCTACAGTCGATATTGAGGTTTTAAAAATATTTTTTAATGCTTATTTGTTTTTGAGAGAGAGAAAGAGAGCATGAGCAGGGGAGGGGCAGAAAGAGAGGGAGACACAGAATCTGAAGCAGGCTCCAGGCTCTGAGCTGTCTGCAGAGAGCCCAATGCGGGGCTTGAATTCACAAACCATGTGATCATGACCTGAGCCAAAGCGGACACTTAAGTGACTTAGCCACCCAGGCACGCCTGGTCAATATTAAGAGTTTTTGAAGACATATTTTATAGCCGATAGTACAAATATTCTGTGCAATCTTTATGATGTATCTTTTTTTAAGAAGCAAGTTTAGAATCTAAAGAACAATTTTGTCAATATTGGGAAGGAAGGATTATTTACACTTTAATTTTCAAAAACTAGGAACATACACATAATGATTTTCAGCAACCAACATTTGTCATGGTACATGGTTGCCTGGAGAAATTATAGCTATGTGAAGACTATATATACACATATATATGTAATTATAAATTACCAATAATAAAAACATGCAACTATTAATTTCAGAGAAAAATCAAATCATTAAAAGCAATTGAATTCGTGTTTGAATTGAGGATCATATCTCAGGAAAATTTTCTACACACACACCGAATTCCAAAAAATATCTCATATTAAAATAAAATATGATTTAAGAATGAAAGTATTTACTCATTATATTAAGATAAAAACTGAATTAGAAGCTGACACTTTACTGATTTTATCCTTTGGTTGATGACTCTAGTAAAATCTGGGTCTTTCCTGCTTTTATGTCACAAGTAAGTTTCTGTTGTTTCTCCTGGGTCCCTCGCTACTAGCTGATACACATGCTGTCTCTTTTCAGTTGTTTACATTACATCAGAGGTCAGTCTAAGTTGCTGACTCTGAGTTGACCCATCTATGCTATTGCTATCATATTGGTCTTCCAAAATTGACATTAGGACAAACATCTTCCTCCTACTGGCTCTGGTTTACAGAAGCAATATAAATGGCTCCACTGTAGCTATTGCCTCACGATCTAATTAAAACAAGAAATTGCAGATGCTATGGATTTTTTTTTTTTTATGCCTAATGACACAAGCAACTGCATGGAGCACGTATGTTCATTTTCTATTCTTTGACAAAGACTACAGGGAACCTGAACTTGAAAAAACCTTGGGATATAGTATGTGCTTAAGTGTTATTCAAGGTCAAATGTTTTTAGAAATAAAAACAGCAATAATTACCCAAGTGATTTCATGTTCTGTAGTCTAAGATTTAATGCCCTCTTTTATTTGAAGCCTGAAGTTTATCATCTGAATATATCTAGCCCAAATCCACTTTGAATTATGCCTACATAATCAGTCTTATGGGATTATTTTCCTTGTGTTTACTTTCAAAAGATTTCCATTTTTCTTTTGTGTATTTTTAATATGAATTTAAGTAGATACATAATATCTATTAAAGCTATAAAGCACAAAAACAAAGAAAACGCCTGCGAACCCACCACTCAACAATGATAACATTACAAATATTACTGACAGCTTTTTTTTTTTAGGTTTTACCATATTTACCAAAATACTGTCTAATTGCATTTATGATTTCTTTTTTGACCCCTAGAAATACATTGTATAGTTTCCAAATGTTTGGGTACTTTCTACTATCTTCTCTTATTGACTCCTAATTTAATCCCATTATGGTCAGAGCACATACATGGTATGATTTAAAACTTTTTAAATTTATCAGCTTGTTTTGTGGCCCAGAATATGCTCTATATTGGTAACTTTGTCATGCACACTGTAGATTCTGCTGTTTGGGGGTAAACTGTTCTATAAATTTCAATTAGGCAAAGTCAGTTGATAGTATTGTGTAAGTGTTCTATATATTTACTGATTTTCTTCTTTTTTTTCTTTTGGATGTCTAACAGGCATTTTATTTTATTTCTTTTTTTACTTTTTATTTTTTTCTTTTTTAAATTTTTTTATTTAAATAGTTTATTACCACGTTGCTCACACTGGTCAAAGTGGCTAAAATGAACAAATCAAGAGACTATAGATGTTCGTAAGGATGTGGAAAAACAGGCACCCTCCTACGCTGTTGGTGGGAATATTTACTGATTTTCTATCAGCATATTCTACCAGTTATTGAAAGCTAAGATATTGACATTTCTGGCTATAATTGAAGATTTGTCTGATTTAGTTCTATCAGTTTTTACTTCATGTATTTTGTGGGGTTTTAAAATTTTTATTTATTTATTTTTGAGAGACAGTGCAAGCAGGGGAGGGTCAGAGAGAGATGGAGATACAGAATCTGAGGCAGACTCCAAGCTCTGAGCTAACAGTCAGCACAGAGCCCGACGCCAGGCTCAAACCCAGGAACCATGAGATTATGACCTGAACCGCAGCCAGACACTCAACTGACTGAGCCACCCAAGCGCCCCTTTACTTCATGTGTTTTTAAGCTCTCTTATTAAGTCAAAACTCTTTCCAACTGTTCCGTCCTGTTGAATCTTCTGTCATGTGAAGTTACCTCTTTATCACTAATAGTAAATGTTGAGATCTGCTGGGTTATATCCCCACATATTTTTCTTTCTCTTCAGTGGTGTCTTGGTTATTCTGAACCCTTTGCTTTTTCATATATATTTTTTCATATACTTTTAAAAATCATCTTGTGAAGTTTCCCAAAGTCCCTACTGAGGTTTTGTTAGAATTCCTTTGAAATTTTACATCAGTTCGTGAAGATAGGGACATGAACCTGATAAAGGACATCAGCCCAAAACATATAGTAAACTCCGTATTCAACAGCTAAATATTAGAAGCTTTACCTCTAGGGGCATCCGGTGGCTCAGCCTATGAAGCGTCTGACTCTTGATTTTGGCTCAGGTATGGTCTTGCAGTTCGTGCATTCCAGCCCGGCATCAGGCTCTGCACTGAGATTTCTCTCTCTCTCTCTCTCTCTCTCTCTCTCTCTCTCTCTCTCTCTCTCTCCCTCTCTCTTTCCTTTTCTCTCTACCCTTCTCCCATTCTCTCTCAAGACAAATAAATAATGCTTAAAAAAAAAAAAAAGGCTTTAGGGGCACTTGGGTGGCTCAGTGGGTTAAGTGTCCGACTTCGGCTCAGGTCATGATCTAACAGGTTAGTGGGTTCGAGCCCCGCTTTGGGCTCTGTGCTGACTGCTAGCTCGGAGCCTGGAGCCTGTCTTAGGATACTGTGTCTCCCTTTCTCTCTGACCTTCCCCTGCTCACGCTGTCTCTCTCTTTCAAAAATAAATTTAAAAAAAATTTTTTTTAAAAGCTTTACCCCTAAAATCATTGAATATAAGTTCACTGAATAGAAGATTAATACAAAAAAAGTTTTTAGGAATATTTAGTAAACTCAAAAATTACAATATCAACAAAAAGTAAGATATCTAAGAATAAATCTAATAAGTAATGAATAAAACTTCAATGAAGAAATTATAAAAATTAATTGAAATATAAATTCTAATTATTGGTAAGCATGTTTCTCTTAATGGTGGCAAAGTATGGTGAAAGCATTTTGAAACAGTTCAGACAAACTTAGTAGAGTTGGAAAACATTAAAATAATTCCTGAAATTTTAAAAAAGTAAACAAGAGACATATTAAATAATATTTCTTTATAGAATTGTTTTTATGGTAAGCAAATTCTACAGTGGCCCCTAAGATTTCCACCTACTGGTATATATACCCTATATAATGCCCTCACCTTGAGTGTGAGCAGGACTGGTAAACCTGATGATATATCACCTCCATGATTATTTCAGATTAAGTGGTAGAAAGGATTTTTTGGAAGTAATTAAGATCTGTGGTTAGTTGACTCTAGTTAATCAAATGAAATAACCACTCTTGGTGGGACTAACCTAATCAGGAAACCATGAAAAGAAGAAGACATTCAAATCTAAACATAATTGTTTTCGCTGGCTTTTAATAAGCAAACTGCATGTTGCAGAATGGTTCATATTCCAGGGAAAAGTCAATGGGCCCTAAAACTGAGAAACTGTGCAGTTGTCAGGTAGCAAGAAAGGAGAAACCTCAGTCTAATAATTCAAAAAACTAAATACTACCAACAATTTGAAACGGCTTGGAGAAGGACTCTAAGCCTCAGAAGAGACTCTGAGGAACATCTTTACTTTGACCCTCTGAAATCCTAAGCAAAGAAAACCAGCTGAGCCATGCTGTGCCCAGACTCCTGTCCCACAAAACTATAAAATAACAATTCTATAATGTTTTAAGCCTCTAAGTTTATGGTAATTTGTTAGGGAGCAATAGAAATGTAACAATTTGTAATGGCAAAACAAACAGCTACAACAAAAACAAAGCCAAGAATAACCCACATGTCTATAAGCAGCAAATGAATTAATAAATTATTTCATTATAGTCATAAAATGTGCTAAACCATGATAAAATTAAACTATAGCAACATGAATGGATATCAAAAATCTATTGAGCAAAAACATGTGAATCACAGAAGTATATACACTATGACTCTATGTATATAATTATTAAAACAGGAAAACTTAAATGTGTCATTTAAAGACATAGCAATGAGAAATAATTAATATACAAAATCAAAATTGAGATTACTTCTGATGGAGGAAGATATTTGAGAGTGTTATAAAAGTGCCTTCAAAGGTATTGTCATTAGCCTACTTCTTAAGCTCAGTGGTGAGTACAAAGGGATTTATTTTATTATTTTTTAAATTCTACATATATGTTATAAACGGTCTCATATGGAAGATTTAACATTAAGAGTATATAATCCTGTGGGGAGGGGAAAGTCCCCAAACTCTAGAAAGTTAATTTCTTGTCTTCCTAGATTAAAAATCGAGTAATAAGTTCATCAAGTGGAAAAAAATTATGTATGGCTTTCCAAGTGCATTTAAATATAGCAACAGCAAGGGCAGCCACGGTAGTAGTCCTCTCTTCACCCTAATTGTTGATGGCAGTTGAGGCAGATTAGCAAAGTGAGCCAGGAGACTAGTGACCCAGGTGTCATCTTTCTTCTTCTGTGTGGTATGCTTTGCATGTTCAATCTGTGCCGTGTTGGGAAAGTGAAGCCAAGAGAAAACCTGAGCGCTAAGAACAGGGAGAGAGAAAGAGAAAGACACAGAGGCCAGAAACAGGGAGAGAAAAATGTTTAAATATGCTTCACATTTTTTGGATGAATTAGAAAGTGAATCATAAACCAGTGTTTAACTGGCAACATGATTGTGGATGACATATTTTCTCAGTTGAAGTACACAACCTATGTTCACAATATTAAGCTGTTTTGCTTATACATCATGAATCGTGAATCAGGGGAATTATCTTAGTAAGGGCTCTGAGAAACTCAATGAAACCCAAACTCGAGAATCTTCTGGATGAAATCTTGAAAGGCAAGCGAGTTTTCTGTTTTTACACTAAGTTTCCGAATCTAATTCTACTTCCCCACAGGTAGTTTTGAATCTGATGACGACTATGGCTAAGTACATTATTTGACCTTGATCTGTGGCAGGAACACCTGGCAATGAGACTTGGCATAGATGTACTAAATGTATCTTGCACTCTCATCGTTTATAACAAAGTGATGCTAAGTCAGGTTTCACAAAGCTTAATTCTCATAATCAGCTAGCAAGGATCAGTGTGTATCCCTAAATTACTGGATGCTTTTAACATATTCTACTTTGCAAATTAATTCCAACTTAGAACTACAGGAATGGGTAAAGACAGGATGGTACTGTACATACATGTTATTGCTCTGGCTTGAAAAAGAGCAAATTATTTACTACAAGGAATTATCATGAACAATAAGGAAAAGAGAATCCATCAATTTTTCCCTTTTAGCATAAAAATGTTTAATAATAATTTGCTGTTAGCTTTGAGGAAATGATTTTCATTTAATGAATTCCAACTGTAAGTATTAGGACACCACATCATCCCTGTCTTCTTTGACTCCCACTAGCCTACTCCAACAATAAAATTCATCTGTGCTAACTAACGGTCACAGAATTTTAGAATGAGAAACGATCCAAGATAGCATCATGTGGTTGAACTGAACAAGAAAACTATATTTGGCATGGTTGTTAAACAAAATTTCTTTTGAAAGAAACACCAGAAAAATAAAACTGAGTTTTCCCCATAGACAGTTATTGAGAAAGTTCATTAGCTCCCTGAGTTTGAGAAAGAATTCACTTTTTGGGGCACCTGGGTGGCTCAGTTGGTTGAGCTTTCGACTCTTGATCTCAGCTCAGGCTGAGTTTTCCCCATGGACAGTCATTGAGAAGGTTCATTAGCTTCCTGGAGTTGAGAAACAATTCACTTTTTGGGGCACCTGGGTGGCTCAGTTGGTTGAGCTTTCAACTCGTGGTCTCAGCTCAGGCCATGATCCTAGGGTCATGGGATGGAACCCTGTGTCAAGCTCTACACGGAGTATGGAGACTGCTTGAGATTCTCTCTCTCTTTCTGTGCCCCTCTCCCCACTTGGTGCACACTCTCTTAAAAACAAAACAAAACAAGGATACCTGAGTGGCTCAAAAGGCTAAGCGTCCAACTTAGGCTCAGGTAATGATCTCGCGATTTGTGAGTTTGAGCCCCACATCGGGCTCTGTGCTGACAGCTCACAGACTTGAGCTTGCTTCGGATTCTGTGTCTCCTCCTCTCTCTGCCCCTCCCATGCTCATACTCTGTCTCTTTCTGTCTCTCAATAATAAATAAACATTAAAAATTTTAAAAAAACAAAACAATTCACGTTTGCACAGCTGGATCTTGGCATACATGCACAGAATAATAACACTTAAGTCAGCTATTTTCAAAGCGACAGGACCTCGCAGCGTGGAGATTATAAAGGAACAACATTGTAAATGTTGGCAACCAGTTGTACACCCGGAAACCAAAAGCAGTTTATGTAGGAGTCTGGCATACTAAATTCTCTCTAAAATCTATGACCAATTTCTTAAGTGGTTTTATTTCTCATACTTAATCACTCTACTTCCTATTTCACAATATAGACGGGAGTATTTGGTTGCATCCAATACTCCAAAGGGATCATGGAATAAAATGTGTCAGTGAAGTTTTAAGAAGGCTGGTTCTATAACAATAGAACAATTTACAAGATTTAAATGGAAAAATGTGAGATAAATCCATTTTCTCCCTTTATGTCCTTTCAAAAGCTGGGCACTATTATTTTTTTGCCTTTTTGTCACTCCAAGACGACTCTTCTTAATCTAATTATTTCGGAACCCATTCATAATTTCTGCTATTCTGCACCTGCCGCATTGCCTTTCCCCTCAATTTTTCTTCTCATCAAATATACCTATCAGTCAGCACCTTCAGGGTTTCAAGTTAACTTCTTCCATAGAAAAAATACATTTGATAATAATAATGATCCTTTGTATGAAGCTATCATATACATTATCCCATTTCATTCTCAGAACAAAGTAGCAGGGTTGATATATAGATTTCCATCCTGTAGAGGAGAAAACTCAAAAAAATGAAGTGGCCTGTCCAAGATCACAGCTAAATAAATGATTGAACTAAGAATAGAAGTGAAATTTCTTCTTACAATGCCAAGCACAACTTCTTTCTTTCTTTCTTTCTTTCTTTCTTTCTTTCTTTCTTTCTTTCTTTCGAGAGAGAGAGAGAGAGAGAGAGAGACAGAGCATGAGCAGGGGAGGGGCAGAGAAAGAGGGAGACACAGAATCTGAAGCAGGCTCCAGGCTCTGAACTGCCAGCTCAGGGTCCAAAGAGGCCTCAAACTGAGGAATGGTGAGATTATGACCTGGGCAGGAGTCTGATGCTTAACTGACTGAGCCACCCAGGCACCCCAACCCAGCATGATTTCTTAAAGCTATCTCTTCTCTATATCTACATAAATAACATTTATGAGCTTGTATACAAACTGCTGCAGACGCAATACTAATTACAAGGGACTTCTGTCAATCTCCAAAGGCCTTGCAGTGCCTAAAATCTCAGTGGCACCTCGTAACAACTGGGACATTTATGTGGATATGATATGGAAATAATAGGTTTCTGGTGCCTTTGCCAGCAGGGATTCGTAAATTCAAAGAGGCTTTCCCTTCTCAAAACTGAAAACAGTAAATCCATGATTTTCTCTGAATGCTTTGCTCTATTATTCGTTAGTGGTTGGAATATTCATATTTTCTGGGAAAATCATATGAAGTTTAAATTATATAAATTATATAATTATATATGAAGTAAAATTATAGTCAATTACTATAATTTCTCTAAGTCAGGGAAGAGTCAGGAAACTATAATCGGTAACAAGTTGAAGAAATGTAATACATAAGTAATGCGTGATGTGATGGAACTTCTGAGAAGACAGTAGGGGTTGATGAAGCAACCCCAGTGACTTCTAGCAATTTCAAGAAGCCACAGCCACTTCTGGGGCTTAAAGGACAAAAAGGAAAAGTCTTATTATCAGAGACTAGAGGTCATGGCTTCTGGAGGGAACAGTAGAGCCCAGCCCATGGAGGAGGGAACAGTAGAGCCCAGCCCATGGAGGTGGGAACAGTAGAGCCCAGCCCATGGAGGAAACCAGCCATTGCAGGAAGAAGCCACCCAGGGATAAGCCAGTAGAGAAGAAATGCCCTGGCCTCTCTCACCCTTCTTTTTTCAGGCAAGTTAAGCCTGAGAAATGTCTTCTGTGGGTAAAGGGTCAAAAATGAGTATTAGTAAACAGACAGTGACCAACCCATTTTTCCCAAGTCAGAAAAGTGAAATTTAGAGCTGCAAACTAATAGCTAAGTTATGTTCAATTTGCTTTTCTTTTATGTAATAAAAATCATCTGCAAATCTCTGAGTAGCTTAGACATTGGAGCACTTGGTACATAAAAGTAGTTGTTTAGTTGAAATCAGGCAAAGTATAGAAAGTGATGTAGCATTAAGTCCCATCATATTTTCTCATTATACACTTTAAGCAATAATAATGGATATCATTACACAAAAATATGTACTATAATCATACAATTTATTTGGACTGCTTAAAGAAAGGATTTACTTAGCCTATCAATATACTTATACCTCCAATTACATATTCATTATATAAGCACTTACTCAAGACCTACTGTGTGGTAGGCTAGTTCCTAAAAAACTAAGTCTTTTTTGCAAGATGGAGTCATGTCCTCAAAAAACAGAGAATAGGAATTAAGAATAAAGTAAATAATTTGCATATTACAGATATGATTGAAAGGAACACACAAATAAGAATATAATTCATTTTTCTAGAGGGAAGGAATGCAAAGATGACTACAGAGAAGAGATCTTTGAACCTAATCTGAAAATACAGGGAAAAATCAAAGCCTTTTCTCTGAAGCCTTCCCATACACAAAATAATCTTACAATAATTGCTTTTATACCACCTTCTGTATCAATTATAATGCTGAGTCATCTGCTCATTTCAAAAAAATGTCTGAAAATAATCCTTCACAATTCTTTCCACTTGGAAATGTAAGAAACCTAGCAGAGATATTCACAATTTCTTTTATTTTTAATATTTAAAATATGTATTTTTTGAGAGAAAGAGATAGAGTATGAGCTGGGAAGGGGGAGAAAGAGGGAAACACAGAATCTGAAGCAGACTCCAGGCTCTCAGCTGTCAGCACAGAGCCCCAACATGGGGCTCAGATCTACAAATTGTGAGATCATAACCTGAGCTGAAGTTAGCCACTTAACCAATGGAGCCACCCAGGTGCCCCAAAATATTCACAATTTCAAAGGTCTTTAAGCGGTATATGCTACAGCAGTAATTCCTTTTTCTGTCATTCCAAAACCTATCCCCTTGCTATCCTGCTTCCAACATACTATGGAATATTTTATAGCAGTAGATCTTTGTTGTAATTTGTTTTCCTTCCCAATACAATCCAAGAATCATACAGAGATGCAGTTCACATTGGCCTAAATTCCTTGAGGCTGTAATGAAACATTTTCTTTGTTCTCCCACAGTTGGAAAGGGATTCAGATAACATTTTGTATACTGGAAACTCTACACAAGACATCTATAAACTTGTTAGCCACTCTCTTACTGGAAGATGTGATACCTAAATCTTACTGCTTCTGTAGACCTTCCATGTTACAAAGACTCTAAAAATATCAACCTATCTCAGATTCATTACTTGGCATACTACATACCTATTCTGACAAGAGTGAAGTCATCCTTTTTATCATGGAGATAAAGACCAGAATCACAATCCCAAGGTCGACCCAAATTTCACAAATGTTTACCCTCTTGGGTAGACGAGCTGTTGCCTACATACCATATTACATAGCATAACTTCTAATCCAAAGTTTCTATTGCATCCAATTTAAACTAACATTCCAGATCCATGGCCTTTGTCACAAGAAGCCAAAGAAGCTTTGTTCTTCTTTAAAAAGCAAAAACAAAAACAAAAACCTTGTAAGAATCTCCGCATTAGGTCTTCTTGGTAATCATAAGCCTATATGTTTTTATGCTATGAGGAGAAAGAAACCATTTTAGGTGTGAAGACAAATTCATGAAGAAAAAGAACAGCCCATTGCTTAATGTGAGACAGTTAGTATTTTTTTTTTATATTTATTTATTTTGGTGAGAGCACAAGCAGGGGAGGGGCAGAGAGAAGGAGACAGAAGCTCCAAAGCAGGCTCTGCAAGCCCAATTGTGGGGCTTGAACTCATGAACCATGAGATCATGACCTGAGCTAACGTTGGATGCTCAACAGACTGAGCCACCAGGTGCCCCTATGTGAGTCAGTTCTGCCCTGACTTAGTCCTTGCCTACAGCTGCTATTCTGATTGAGGACTCTTCCACTTTGGTCTTAAGCACCTCTCTAACTATAGCTCTTCTCCACATAGTCACAGCTTTCCTAAAGACCCAAACACATTATAATGGCAATCTAACAAAATATTTAACTCCTCTTTGCAAACAGCGATAGCTAGGGTTATATCAAATCCAGCCTCTTTCCTCTGGTTTCAATTCAAGGGGAATTTCATAACTGTCTTACAGCCACTGCCCATTGTCCACAAAACCAATGCTAATTTCAAATACTCTTTTTCTGAAACTTGTTAATCTCATATTTTGTGTAGATATGCCCTGTCACTGAGCCGGAAAAAAAGGTGGATTTGGAATATGCAGTAAATGAGAGAGTAGAATTTTTCTTTGCTATCAATTCTTGCTTACCCACATGTCTGAGTCTATGTTTGGTGTTATTTATGATTATGGACAGAAGAAACAATGAGAGCTTATCACCTCAGTAAGTATAAAAATAGTTTATTTGTTCATTCACTGATAATTTATTATATGTCACACTATCCCTTTATAATATAGCTGTTATAAACTATGCTGCTCCCCAAACAACTCAGGTATGGAAATGCTTTGGCTCATACCGCAACCCAAATAACTGACTGCCATTTCCCCTTCCTGCATCCAACTAGTTGCCTCTGAAAACTCTTTTTGTTTTTGCCTTACTCTAACATTAGGCCTCAGATTCAAGATTAAACAGAATCAATCAAACAAACAAATATTACTCATTAATAAGGTGCCTCTTCTTCCCAAATGGATGGGTCCAGGGGTCTTCTTTATTTTGTTTTCCTGGACCATGGAAGAGAAAGATGAACAAAAGAGATTACAATGATAGATAAATAATTGATGAGTGAGTTTAATTCTGTGTGAGTTCGTCTGTTTTGTCACACCTTCCCCACTTATCAAGCCTATATTTTAGAAGTCCAGTAAAAACAATGCTCCTATAGAAGAACACAAGGCACTCACATTTGTTAGTTCATGCCTTTAAAACAACCAACCAACTGACTCTTCCGGAATTTTTTTAATGTTTATTTATTTTTGAGAGAGAGAGAGAGCACAAATGAGAGAGTGGCAGACAGAGAAGGAGACACAGAATTCAAAGCAGTCTCCAGGCTCTGAGCTGCCAGCACAGAGCCCATCACGGGGCTCAAACCCACAAACTGTGAGATCATGACCTGAGCTGAAGTCAGACACTTAACTGACTGAACCACCCAGTCACCCTCTTCTGGATTGTTTTTAGAACTATACCATCTCAAGGTACTTATCCCTATCCACAGAGTGAGGTGCAAAATTGAAATTTCTGACTGCAAATAATACTGGGAAATAAGGTAGAGAGCTGATTAAAACATCAAGAAACTAAAATGTCATCTTAAATCTTAAAAACTTTTTAATAAAAACATAGCTAATTGCTAAATTACAACCAAAAATAATTGCTATTCAAGCTATGTTTCATAAAGCACATGGTTCTAGTGAAGACCTATATACCTTCATTGGAAGGAAATGCCATATATATAATGTAGATGCATTAGAAATAACTAGGACCTGGCAACTGATATAAGAAAACAGACTACCCAATTACAACAGAATAAACATTTTTGGTGTTTGAGTCCCCAGGTAGTGATATGCTAGAAAATTGGAAAGGAAAGTTGTACAAAATATACAGATAATTCTAGGGTCTATTTCTATCTTATGTGCAAATGGGGGTAATAAAATGTGACTTTTCTACACTATCAATGAAATACCCCAAATCTTGCTTTACCAAGATGGCATAAAAAGTTCTTAAAGTATCTAGAAATGCAACTTAGGATTTATTGACACCAGTAACCAATGGTTAGTGGTACTACTCACCACTGTAGACTACTAAGCCAGAAGCAACTTTTTACTCAAATCTTTTCATTTGTCTTTAAATTTCCAACTCTCCCCCTCCTCCAGTGAGTCAGAGTTGAGGCTTGCCTTCCCGTTTCCTTATCTGGCTGCATCTCAGATAAACCCCTTCCTTGCTACCTAACCCAATGTCTCAGTGATTGTCTGTGGATTTAGCAAATGAACTTTGGTTCATTTACATTATAACAAAGGAAACAATGCAATCCAGTGGAGGAAGTATGATTTTTTCCAATGAATTGTGCTAGATGAACAGAATATCCATACAGGCCCAACAACAACAACAACAACAAAGAGTCGAACCTCTACCTCACAAATTACACAGAAATAAATTCCAGTGGACTGCATATCTAAACATAAAATGTAAAACAAAAAGGGTTTCAGAAGATGACATAGAAGAACATCTCTAAAACCTAAGAGTAGGCAAAGATTTCTTAAACAGGGCACACAAAGCACTAACCATGAAATCTAAAAACTGGACAAATTGGACTATGTTAAAATTCTAGTTTGGGGTCAAAAATCACAATTAAGAGATTGAAAAATCAACCAATAGAGTAGGATGCTATTCACCATAGTGTATCTGACAAAGGATTCTTATCCAGAATATATATAATATATATACATGTATATATATTTTAATGTTTATTTTTGAGAGAGCACAAGTGGGGGAGGAATAGAGAGAGGGGGACAGAGGATCTGAAATGGGCTCTGTGCTGACAGCAACAAGCCTAAGGTGGGGCTTGAACTCACAAACCATGAGATCATGACCTGAACAGAAGTTGGATGCCCAACCAATTGAGCCTGGGAGCCACCCAGGTGTCCCCCCTCCCTCAGAATATATATTTTTAAAAACTGTGAAACCTAACAGCAAGTGTTGGCAAGGACATGGGAATGCAAACTGGGGCAGTCACTGTGGAAACCAGCATGGAGTTTCCTTAAAAAATTAAAAATAGGGGCCACTGGTGGCTTAGTCATTTAAGTGTCCAACTCTCAATTTCAGCTCAGGTCATAATCTCACAGTTGTGAGACTGAGCCCCTGAGGCTCAGTGCTCAGCCTGGAGCCTGCCAAAGATTCTTTCTCTCCCTTTACGTCTGCCTTTCTCCTGCTCATGTGTGCTCACTCTCTCTCAAGAAAAAAATAAAAATAGAATTACTCTATGAACTAATAGTCACACTCCTGGGTATTTACCCAAAAAATAAAATTTAAAGAAAACAGGAATTCAAAGGTTTACATCCACCCTCATGTTTATAGCAGCATTATTTACAATAGCCAAATTATGGCAGCAACCCAAGTATCTATTGATAGATGATTGGATAAAGAAGATATGGTATATATACAGAATGGAATATTATTCAGCCATTAAAAAGAATGAAATTTTGCCATTTGCAACAACCTAGATGGGGCTAGAGTATATATATAATGTTAACTGAAATAAGTCAGTCAAAGAAAGATAAATACCATATGATTTCATTAATATGTGGCATTTAAGAAATAAACGAGCAAAAAAAAAAAAAAAAGAGACAAACCAGGAAACAGACTTTTAACTGTAGAGAACAAACTGATGGTTGGGTGGGTGGAGGATGGGTTAAATAAGTGATAAGGATTAAGGAGTGCACTGGGTGATGAATTGAATTGTTGGATCACTATATTGTACACCTGAAACTAATATTACTTTGTATGTTAAGTGTGCTGGAATTTAACATTTAAAAAGTATTAAATATTAATGAACTAAAGACATACAACCCAACAGAAAAAAAAAAAAAAAAAGACTTGAAGAGCCACTTCTTACAAAAGAATAGAGAATGGCTAATAAGGATGTAAAAAAAAAAAAAAGTGTTCAACTTCTTTGGTCATTAGGGAAATGCAAAATAAAATCACAATGTAATACCACTACCTACACACAAGCAATAAAACCGTGCCCCATTGGGTTAGTGAGGTTGAAACCAGCAGAAAGTTTAAAGCTTGTTTTTCAGAGAACTATTTCTCCCTAATCAGCTACTGTGTCTTTTCAAACTGCACCAACAAATCCACCAGCTGTCTCTACGGAAGCCTGGACTCAAGGTCAACCGATATGGTTTCAGCCTAGGATCAAGTAAGGCCCTGAATTTCTTACCTGAAATAACAAGCCTAAAACCCATCTCGTTTATACCTTCTCTCAGAGCATGCCATAGCCTTTCTCCTTGTCTAAGATAATTTCATGAGCTCAGGGGCTGAATTTAGCCTCCTTCTGATGTTGTCTCTATTCCTAAAATGAACATGGGCTGTATCGTACGTTTTGCTCAATGCACATGCTCCACCTTTCCTCATGTTTCCTGCCCTTTAATCAATTTGTATAAATCTCAATCCCTATGATTACTTAAAAAATTGTTCTTTCCCCTTCGCGAGGCTAATTTGAGGTTTGTCCTCCCATCTTCTGTTCAACTGCTTCTCCTTTAAACTTTTCTTACTGCATACCTGATATCTCAGTGATTGGCTTTGCTGCACAGAGGTCAGACAGATTTGGGTTCAGTTAGAGAGCAACCACCTTGCAAAATTGCTTAACATTATTTATAGAGGTTGAACACCATAATATCTTCTAACACCATAATTCTAATCCTGGGTAAACATGCATGTTTCTACAAAAGGGATGTTCCAGAACGTTTAGCTACACTAGTCACTATATTCCCAAACTGGAAATAATACAAACTGTCATCAACAGTTTATATAGATATATTTAGGCAATGGAATATCAAACAGGAAAGAATATGAGGAGCTCCCAACTACACACAAGGTAGCCGAAACAAATGGTGGGGAGCGGGCGGGGGGTGTTTCAACATAAAAAGAGTGTGTGCACCATGATTCCATTTATACAGAGACTGTTAGAAATCTAGGCGATGGTTACTTTTGGAACACTGGGTCAGAGAGTACTGGTAGGGGGTCTGAGTGGGTATTTCTGGGCTGTGTGCAATGTTCGGGGTCATTGGTTCCCGATCTATGTTCTGTTTATATAGATTTATTTAGTTCATCAAAGTTTACCCAGATGTATCCAAATAAAGAAACTGAAAATTGAAACAAACAAATATAGTGGCAGCAACAGAGCAAACGTTACATTTAAAACCAAGGAGATCATAATAAACTGCACATCCCCCCCCCCCAAGCGTTGCACACGCACCAGCAATATAACGTGAAAACCTCATTGGCTGGGACTAGGTGGCGCACTTCGAAAGCTGTTTCTTAGCACCGCCTCTTCCGTGTCCCGCTCATCCCGCCTTCCGGATAGCCAGCGTCCCCGTCGTTCAGCCCTACGACTTCCACTCTGTGGACTCAAATCCTCGAGGCCAAGTGACTCTTGGCGCTTAGTGGCAGCCGCTTTTCAGTCGCCACCATCCGACTCCTATTTGCTACCCGCCGCCATTATGAACATCCGCAATGCTCGGCCAGACGACCTGATTAACATGCAACACTGCAACCTTCTTTGCCTTCCCGAGAATTACCAGATGAAATACTATTTCTACCATGGCCTTTCCTGGCCCCAGCTTTCTTACATTGCTGAGGATGAGGATGGGAAAATTGTGGGCTACGTCCTGGCCAAAATGGAGGAGGACCCAGATGATGTCCCGCATGGACATATCACTTCACTGGCCGTGAAGCGTTCGCACCGGCGCCTTGGCCTGGCGCAGAAGCTGATGGACCAGGCCTCCCGGGCCATGATCGAGAACTTTAGCGCCAGGTACGTGTCCCTGCACGTCAGGAAGAGTAACCGAGCAGCCTTGAACCTCTATTCTAACACGCTCAACTTTCAGGTTAGTGAGGTGGAGCCCAAATACTATGCAGATGGGGAAGATGCTTATGCGATGAAGCGGGATCTTTCGCACATGGCCAGTGAGCTGAGAAGGCAGCCAGAGCTGAAGGAGAAGGGCAGGTATGTGGTGCTGGGCTCCAGGGAAAACCAGGAATCCCAGGGAAGCACACTTCCTAGTTCTGAAGAGGATGCTCAGGAGAAGAATCCAGCTGCTGATGATAGTGGCAATGACAGCAAGGAACCCAGCGAGTCCACAGAGAGCACCGAGGCCCAGCCAGAACAGCTCAGAAGATTCAGAGTCTACCTCCTAAGGCCTCTTTAAGGTATTCTGTCTTCCCTGATCCAATCCCTTCCTACGCTGAATCCCTGCACCATACTTTGGCCTGCCCCATGGCATCCCACCCCATCTCATCCCAGTCCTGCTGGACCACCTGGTGACCTTGGGGAAGAGTGTAGACTCGGTTAGCGGAAACTCATTGCTCACTACTGGAAGTTAATAGGACTCCCATTGATACACTTACAGTAGATTCAATTCAGTAAAAGAAACCAGCATATATCCAGCTTTTTTGGTGTGAATTATATATTTTAGGGTATCCACATAGTTGGTGGAAGAAATTTCTTCTTTATGGAATTACAGCTAATAAATGCAAAATGAATGATAGGACTATAAAATCACTAATTTGCAACTCTTGATGAAATAATAGATCTAGCCAACTGTCATCAGTGGCTAATACTATTAGGTGAAAGGTGAAGCCACTTTGTCTTTATGGATCAGACTGACAACACATGAAGTTTCTGGACAAGTATAACATCACTACAAGGGTGACAAATGTTGTATACCTCCAAATGCAATAGTAAGTACACAGTAATACCTATGAAATATTCTTGCCCAAAGAAAATTTTATGTGTGAATGTGTGTGTGAAATTAATCTTTAATCCAAACAAAACTTTAGATCTAATTACCATTTTTATAAGAAAGAAAAAAAAAAGGACAGGGACATGAAAGTGTGCCGTGATGCAATCAGCCAAATAGAAAATTCCTCAGAACAAATGACCTGGTTTCTCCAACAAACAAATAAAATGTCATTTTTTTTTAAAGGGAGGAGGAATTTGTTAAAATAAACTTAAGAATATATTAACCAATGCAACTATTGTGGACAGTTTGGGTCCTGATTTAAACACAGACAAGACATTTTGAGACAACCAAGCAAAATTTGAACACAGGCTGTGTTGTTAAGGAATTGTCAATGATTTTCTTTGATGAGCTGGCTGGTATTGTATTTTTTTAAGTCTTCATCTGTTAGAGATACATACTGAAATAATTAGAAGTGAAAGAATAGGAGGCCTCAGATCTACTTTAAAATATTCCAGCAAAATAAAGAGGAAAAAAAGTTGGGGGGTGAGAAATGTATAAAATAAGAATGGCAATATATGATCATGCTTGAGGTTGCCAGTAGGTACTTGAGGGGCTCATTGTGCTATTCTTTACTCTTTTGAATGTGTGAAAATTGACATACAAATTTCGAAGAATGAAAATTATACTTTCTAATACACATTGATACTAATACAAAGCAGCCACTAGAAAGTAGTTTTAAAAGACTATTTAATTTCTGTCAGGAACTTTCAGCCACTCTAAGAATTTCAAAGATTAGTGAGCTACTGTCAGTGTGGAAGCTTTAAATTCTAAGCCTAGTCAGCCTCCCCTTACGTGTGAAAAAGGCAACTTTCTCATAACAAAGTACAGTCATGAGTGATAGACATTACATATAGTTAAAATAAAAGCTGTTTGATTTGCTCATTCATAAAAATTTTGACTTGCCAGGCATGAGGCTTGGAGTTGGTAGACAATAGTGATGTGGGCAGGCTGATGTTTATATTATATAACACTTAAAAATAAATGTATTCTATTTTTTTTACACCTTTTAATGCTGAAATCCAAACTGTATTGCATACTAACCCTACTTTATTTTCATTCACGTAGTTCCATAGGTTATAAAAATTTAGACAGTAATTTCATGGAAGTTAAAAGGAGTCTATCCTCAGAGGAGTCTTTGCATCTGGCTTTTAACAACCTGAATGTTTCAAAATGACTGATTCATTTAGCCTAAGGTTAAGATAAAGGCAGCAAAACAGTCTAAAAGGGAAGGTAAAATTAAAACTTAATGCCTTAAGAGAAGTGTGTCAAATTTATATCTGCCTTAAAAACCCTGAAGAAAGTGGGTGTTTGGTTAAATAGGTGATGGAGGTTACGGAGGGCACTTGTGATGAGCACCGAGTGATGTAATGAAGTTTGAATTACTATACTGTGCACCTGAAACTCCTATAACACTGTCTGTGAACTAATTGCAATTAAAATAAATACTTAAAATTGGGGGGAAAAATCTCTGAAGACTCTGTCAAGACTATTTTATTTAAACCCACAAGGCTTTTAAAAAATATTACTAATTTTCAAATTCCTATATAGAAGGACTTATGTAATATTGATCTCATCTTTGTGGTTCCTGACTTCTCTTCAGTTTTTACACAGTAGCTAAGAAGGATTTTAAGTGGAACAGAGATAATTGCAGATAGCTTTAAAAAAATAAGTTATATACATATATAAAGGATTTATGTTTTTTAATTTCCCTGTTAATTAGATTTTATTATATGTATGCATATATATGTGTGTATGTATATATATAGTTTGATGAATTCAAAAGTACTTACTATGAGAAACAAAAATGACTGTCACCCTAATAGGGGAAGAGAAAAAATAAATAATATGAAATAAGAAAATTATCGTGTGCCAGTTATAAATCTCAGGGTCCAAATTCAGGGATAGTTGAATTCAGGGATTAGTCTACATAGGCTAGCTAACTGTTCTAAAAAAATAATCTCCAGTCTCAGTAAGTTAACAGAATAACAGCTTATTTCTCAAAACATAGTCCAGTGTGGGTCAGCAGTGTGGTCGGGCTATGAGCCGGAGAGCATAACAGGGACTCTGCTCTGTAAAATCATTCAGGAATCCATTGAGACCAATTGTTCTTAACTTGTTTTGTTCCATAGCCTCCTTTGGCAATCTGGTGAAGCCTACGGATTACCTAATAACATTGTTTTTAAAAGGCATACAAATTATATGGGATTTCAAGGGAAACCAATTTTATTGAAATACAGTTAGCGAACTTTCTTTAAATAAATTTATCATATAAATTTAAAAATCAAGCAATGGGCTTAACTACTGTTACTTCAGTGAAAATTTTGTTATAAATGATATTTTGAGATCCCTTCAACTGCTGCAATATAATTCAAAAATACCTATGGTTTAGGTATTTTGGTTGGTGACAAAGCCACAGGTAATGCTAGTACTACTATGCATTGGTGCCTACATTCATAATGAGGTTAATGAAAATCCAATTTTTTTTGGTTCCAGATCCAAGGTCTTCATCTCCTAAATTCTATTATTAAATCTGAGGTTAAGAACCCCTGATTCAGTGACTCTGCCATTTTCTAGAATCATGTGTCCACTACTGGTGTATATACATTCAGCTTGTAGATAAGGGAAGGGAATTCACACAGAGGTTTTTGTAGGTTTTAGAAATCTGCACCACTTTTCTAACTACCTGCAGGGGAAGCTAGGAAATGTAGTTTAGATGTGTGTCCAGGAAGAAGAAGAATGAGTTCTAGTAACGAGACAGCATAGTTGCTTCAACAGTGGGAAACATCCTAGTGGTGCTGTGGAGTGTGAGAAATTCCACCTCCCCCAGAGAGCTTGGGATCATTCTGCTGCTCCCTGTCCAGAATGTGGCACAGGGACCTCTTGAGGCCACCCAGTGCTACCTGCTTAGTCACATGACACATGTTTTCTGCTCTTGTACAAACTTGGGTGTGGGAAGCTGGGATACTGCCCCTTGCTGCCTTTATACTTCTCATTAAAGCCTGGAAGAAATTACCCTTCTATTCTGAGATCCCCTTAAACTGTCTAAAATCTCAGTTATCATCCCTCACCTCCACCTTACTCAACAGGGTTTCACTAGTGTATACACTTAGTTGCCTGAATAGGAAAAGCCTATTGTGAGGACAGAAAGAATAGGAAGAAAAAATTTAAAGGTTATTTTTCCTGTCACTATTATTGCACACGCTTTTGATGAGCTAGAGTTCAAATACCTAAAGAATAACTTTCCATTTTCCTTTATCTCCTCCCTTGGGTCTAGGTAACAGAGATGGTTAGTGTTAGAAATGATGGTGAATAGGGCAGTTGGTGAAGTAGACTCAGGTACAAAGTAATAAAAATCACTACTAAAAATATGAGAACTCACTATGTTATAGCTACTATTCTAGGGAGTGTCTATGAATGCTCTCGTTGAATCTTCATAATATCCCCAGAAGTAGGTACTATTACTCCATTTACAGATGAGGATGCATGTCTTACAGATAATAAATGGAAAACAGATGCAAACCATGGTAGTGAGACGCCCTGATGGTATGGATTAAATGAGACCGTTACTGTAAATTGTTTAGCATAATACCTCACACACAAATATTCTGTAAATCTTAGCTCTTAATGTAATCTCTAGTAATTCTAAGCAGCCTCTTTCCTTTTCTTTTCCACAGTGATCAAACGATAGAATGTTGTGTATGAGCAGCAACAGTTTGCAGTCTTGGAAGGGAGATGATCTTAATGATTAAAATAGCTTTCACTGACAAGCTGAATGTCAAAGCATTCAGCTGAATCAATGCTAATCAACAGCAAAGTTTCCAGGGAGCCATAGCAATGAAGACAGGTCAGTTCAAAACATGCTAGTTGAGGCAGGAATGCTATCAAGTTGATGCTTATCTCCTGACAAGAAGTATGGGCTTGATGATTAATAACAAAAAAGAAAAAAATTGCAAAAATCTCAGAATTTTCCATTGAGCTGGCAATACTGAGTTAGCCAGGGTTACTTCAGTGTCTCTCCTTTCTGGTTTATTCTTTCTGTCGCTAAGCTGTCATCCTAACAAAAAGTTGTTAAATGTTCACATGAGCATTCACTGAAATAGACTGTTCTTAATTTTACCAGACAACTAATTATAACTGGAATGATACAATGAAATATGGAAGAAAGTTGGAGACTGACAGGTCTGGTAAATTCCTAGTATAACCTTACCCCAGATATGCCAGAAACCATAGATTTCAAATGCAAATTCACTCTATGAGGATAAAGAGGGGGTTGGGAAGAGATAAAATATTGTTTTGAAATACTAATCAGATACCATTTGTTGAATTATTTATAATCTCTAACAATGTCACTTTTCAATCAGTGAATGAAGTACATTTAGGGTGAATGAAATACCAGCTTTGTTAGGGGTAAGTGATAAAAGCAGAGGTTTTTCCTAAATTGTGTACTCTATCTGTGCTCCACTATATAAATTCTAATGAGCTTTATGGTAGAAGATACAAGGAAGAGTGGATATTAAAAACTGTGTGAATGGCATTGGTTCTAGGAGCCAGACCTTTCTGAAAACATTCTGCACTGCTTTTTCTGTAGACTAGTATCCTCAAAACATCATAGGGTTTTTTTCTTTAAGTAAAGGATAAAAAAAAGTAAAGGATAAAGTTCTGTTTTGCGTTCATAAAATCATATTAATAATTTAAATATTTCTCAGGCTTCCATTGCCCACCCTTAAGAAATCCTGGATATGTAAAAATTTGAACTTTAATAAGCTAATAAATTCAGGGTTTTACTATTCATATTTTAAAAAGAATCATTATAAAAAATATCTGTACCATTAAACTGCAAACTACCCTAGGGCATTTATTGTTTTATTATTTGACTTATAAAATTTAATGTCTTAAAATGATAAGGAGTACTGAGAAAATTAAAACAACTATATAATATTTGATTTTTTGTATAACTACTTTTGCATGCCTATCTTAATTCTATGTGAATCACATTGAAAAGGTTATGATAATAGTCTTTCTTAACCATTCACTCACCCCTTATTACTTTTCTATTACAGCAAATACACTTTTTTAAAAATAGGATTTTGTATTGTGTGCCTCTGACTGTCCTGCAGCTTGATTTACTATTGTTTTTCTAGAAACTGACTTTTATACAATCATGATTTTGTGAAAAACTATGCTTGCTAAGTGCTGTGTGCATCCTAACCTTTAAGTGCTTATTTTTATTTTGTAGATGAGAAAAATGCACCTTAACTGCTGTAATGTTCTGTTGTTTTGTGGGCAGTAGCCATTTAGCAATGGGCAGCAAAACTCAACTAGCTTTTCTTTAATTTATATATTCCGTTCACATATCCTATAAACCTTTCTACCTTATTAAGGACAGGGCCCATGTTTCATTTATCATTGTTTCCTAAACTCTTGGCACATTATTCATTCATGGTAGGTACTCAGTAAATATTCACTGAATGAATGAAGGAAGGAGGGAAACTCCTAAATTACCTATGCAGTAATTTTAAAAAGGAAAGTAGGGAAATGTATATAAGGTACTGCTTCCTATTACCTAATATAATTAGCACACCTTAAAGTGATGAATAAAGAGACATAATGGGTATTTTGATTTCATCTCCAGGCCTCAGAGAACGAAAATATGACTTATCGAATCAGACACATTGTATCTAGCTTATCAAGAGCTAAAAAGGCCTTTCATTTCTTTAGAATTGAAATAAATTTCTTCTTGAGTAGAGTAGGATGGGCTAGAACTTGAGGAACAAGCATCTTGGTTTCCTTAGGTTTAAAACAGGATTTTGGGGGGTGTTTCAGTGTTCACCCTCCTCCCCTTTTTTTCTGGCAGAAGTGGCTTTTAGGTGTCAGGAAAAGTTCATGTGTCCTCATGGCTGAGAGGGGAGAGAACCCCAGATCCATGTGTGGATCTTTGTGCTGTCTTCGAATTCTCACTGGCATCCACGGAGATAGATCAGTCTAAACTGGTCACTGGTACCTTGTTGATCTGCTGCGACAGCCAGTATTTTATTCTTTTAGAGCACCTAAAACCTATTGCCCTCTCTTGCTCACTTGCTCTCTTCTCACTTCTCAACAGCATTGCAGGTCCTCGTGTCTCAGCCACACCTGCCCTCTGAGCCCTGGCTTAGTCTGCAGCACCTTCTCTGGGGTCATTTCAACAGTGACCCCAGTGCCTTCTCACTCAACAACAACCGTCCGCATATCCTACTGGGATTATAAACGAACAGCTGGATACAAGAGCCTCCTGCACAAGAGCCAAGGAAGTTTGAGGCCTGCCATCACAGAACCTTATTTGGCCTACTCACACCTTACGGCCGTTTTACTCTGTTGTAGTACTGTGTTGGGTGTGATTGTCTTGCAAGATCACCTCCTCCTGGAACACTAAGCAGGAAGCCCCTCTGCTTTCAGTTTGTGCCATTATTTATCTGGGTTCTCATCCTTTAGTGATAGTCAGGACCATCAAGTCAGATGTACCTCATGCCCCTTTCCTCTCCTTTCTTCCTCTTCTGGAAGAAGTATTCTATTTTTCCTTCTTTTCTCTGGGAACTCATTGTCTGTCATACCCTCCCCCTTCTTGAGGAGGTACTCTCTTTCCCAGTGGGAGAAAGTCATGAGTAAGGGCTTCTACTATGCAATCAGAACTTGGGAGATTTTCAGAAAAGGAAACCAGTCATTAAATTGTAATATCAATCTCCTTGTTGGTGTCAATTTGGTTTTCTTGTTAATGACATAACTTGCCATTTATTAAGGGCCAATGATATTCAGGCAATACTAGGATTCTTATTAATGATATATTTAATTTTCTCAGCAACCTTACTAGGTAGATGTTAATATCCCTGTTTTATAGATGAGGAAACTCAAAGAAGCAAAGTAAATATCTAGCATCTGAACCTGAGTGTTTGAATTCAAGGCCAAATGTCCTTTCACTTTCCTATTACCACTCCTTGCATTTTATTTACAAAAGTGTGAGAACTATAGCAAAAAAGATAATCTATAGTTTAAAATGTTCTGTTTACTTAATCCATGTCAACTATATGTCATTTTTAAATATTTTTATATAACCAACCATTATAATACTGTTTTACTATTTTTCTCTAGTAAAAATAAGACAAAGTATTTTGACCTCTGCAGTGTAAGTCACCAGATAAATACAGAGTTATCATTACTTAGCATTGGTTTTATATTCCTGAATGTGAATTACCATAGTATAACATTTCTCATGTTTAAATTTTTATGAAAACTAGTGTATATGGTTTTAAGTCAAAGCCTTGACATTAACCATCTGATGACAAGAAATAAATCTGTTCTCTGTAATCATAATCAACCCTGCTAAGCACTTCTTACAAATCTGCCCCAATGCACTCTAAGAATGCCTACCTAATAGTAAATGATTGCCTGAGGCAGATAAAAAAGTTTTTTTCCTACACAATAAGGATTTGCTCTTAACTGTGATAATACAGACCTCTCCTCTATCTTTCCCTTTTCCTTTCCTTTTTAATTTTCTCTTCCAGCTCTAAAACTATTTTATTCCTTCCCCTCAAGCATGTGTTTATCTCTTTATTTTTAAATATTGCAGCTTTCTAACATCTGTCTCTAGGGCAGCATAATCTTACTGATGAAATATTCCATGTTTTCCTTGAGCCCTTGTCAATATGTCTTCGTGTTAACGGCTTAGCAGATGGAGAAACAGAAGGAGTAGCCTCAGCTTACCTGAATGATTTCTCTCCAGCACCAGGCACATTACTGTCTGTATTAACTTGATGATGGGAATTGGAGTAACTGGAAAATAAGAAGTGATATCTGGGTTTTGCAGTGTTATTTACTAAAACTATCGGCTGCTTTTCTTTGTTACCATTACATCCTTTCCCCCAGTCTCCTACTGGAGAAGGCAGAATTATAGCAACCTACCTAGTTTGGACTGTGCCTATGTAGATAATGAAAGTAAAATAAACAATAATACTGATATTGCTTTGGATGTAAATTAACATGTTCCCAAGTGGTTCCAGAGTAATAATGGTGATTTAGCAGCAGCAGGTTTCTGGAACACTAAAATGGGGAAACCTATTGACAGTGCTGTTTGTAATAACACTGTTTTTCTTGCGTAGAACAAATTATTTTCATTTTTTAAATGGATTGACTGCTTTTTACTTAAGTACAATCCTAGAAGGACTTCAGCAAGGCTGTAAAGCACGGATGTAGGATAGTTAATGGTGAGCACCCTTGTACTAGCTGGAGAGAAGGACCCACACCCATTCCTTTACTTGCAGCCTTTTGACGACCTTACTGGGTGGGGTCAGGTCTGTCAGGAGGTTGTTCAGAAATATTAATTATCAAGATGAAAAGTTTTCTTTGGCCAAAAGAGGGCAACTTGTGAATGAAGCCTGTGAGTTACCTAGTTCAAATCTGTGTTATTTTCCGTTTGAAATTGAGAACAAGGGGCAAGAGATGATCATCTAAAATAAAAATGGGGTCTGTGGGTGTGTTGGGGAAGGAGGGAGTTGTGCTGGAAGTTAGTTCAAAGCTGGGAAAATCTGGAAAGGACCAGACTCAGAAATAGCTGAAAGGAAGTTTTCTCAAATTTTTACGTGCAGATGATCATCTTGGGGATCATGTTAAAAATGTGGATTTTGTTTCAGTGGGTCTGGGGTGGGGTCTGAGTGTCTGCGCTTCTAACTAGTTCCCAGACAACACTGATGTTGCTGGTCTAGGAACCGCACTTTGCCTAGGAGGGGTCTTAAAACTCATCGCCAGCCTTGGAACTGAGTTTAAAACACTTGTGACAGGCCCTTAGGTCAGTTGGAATTAGACACTAATTCAGAATCTCATTCTGAAATAACACAGTCACATGTGTCCTATTTGTCTTTGGAATTTTGTTATATAACATTGACGGCCTAATAATTTCAATAAAAATTGTAGATATGTTTCATCAAAACGTGTACACCAAAAAAATGTATATACACAATATGCCAAGTGTGTTGATAATAAATTACATTACATCATCTATTAGAGAACTTCAATATGTTAATGTTTCCTTACCTTTGATGTCCAAAAAAAAGTAAAGAATATATGAGATTTTTTAAAATTTCACTTTCCACTATCACTCAATTTATTTCGTTCATTGGCCCATAGACTACCCAAGACACTAATAATTTTTTCCGTACTGACATCTCACATCCAGAATATGAAAATGAACACAACCTTTTGTTTTAAATTGGAGTGTCAGACATCAGATCTTTATGTGGAGGTGGTGTGGGAAATGCTTTCAAGAGAGTTTTCTATCCAGGGATGAGAATTTCTGGCCTAGGAGTTCTCAACCTGTGCATCAAAGTCACCCAGGTGCTATGTTAAGGATGCAGTTTCTTTGACTCCAGCCCAGATTATTTCACATAGTGCCTTCTGAAAATCACTGACCAGTCCAAGGTGGTGAATTCCTCATAAAGGTAATTTTAAGGGCATTTTATCCATGTTGATACTCCCCAGATTTAAATTAAGTAGCAAAAAAAACACCTCAGAGAAGATATAACAAATTTTTGTTTATAATAATACATATATGGGGATAGTGAGGTGGCATGTGAGAACTCTGTACATTCTGCTTGTTTTTCTGTAAACCTCAAACTGTTCTAAAATAGTCTGTAAATTAAAAAATAAAATCTTTATACACAATTTTATATACATATGATCATTTGATGCATGTATGTGATTATTCATGTATTTTACATAAATGTGATTCTATCATGTATATTATTTTTAGGGCATGCTTGTTTTGGTCATTATTTGCCACCCCATCCTTTCCCCGATCCACCCACATCCCCTTCCCTTTCCCTAGCACCGTTAACATGGTTCCATCCTGTGTTTTTTCTCCCAAGTTCTTGCAAAGCAAACAATAGCTATAATTTAGCAATTGTGGTGTGCACCACAAGCTTGAAGAGTGAGAACACTCACAGATCACACTGGACTGTTCTTGGTTCTAGAACCGAAAGGTCAAATGACTCACTGTCCAGCTAAGAACCAGATACCAGGCCAGTGTGGAACCACACGCCCTTCTATCCTGTTTCGTTAGCTCCTCCTACCCCATCATCATTTGGGTGTTCTGAGTTAGAATTTGTATTAATGGTCCCAAGCCAAAAATCAGTGAAACAGACCAAGTGACTTGTTAACAAGGTCCTTCTTTATACTTTTTTCTAGACATGAATGCTTCTTTGAAATCTTAAAAGATACAGTTCATTTCCTTGACACTTGAAGGGTTATTTAAATGCCATGTTTCCTTATAGGGACGTAGGAAATACATTTTGTGAATTTCTGAGGGAGGGATGTCCTTTTATTATAAATCATACATAAATTGCTTTCCTACCCAAAATTAAGATAGATTTTGCACTTTGGGAGAGGGGTCATCACCTCAACTGCATATCATAAAAGCTTACCTAGAGAACAGTCTTTAGCAAGTTGAGCAATTTTCACAAGAGGTGGTTTAATAGAGGGGAAAGCACAGACTTCAGAGTCCAAAGGCTTAACTTTTTATCCTGGTTTGGCTTATTACTACCTGGATATCTTTTGCAATGTCAATTTTTTTTCTTTTGTAAAATGAGGTAAAAATAACTTCCATACCCTCAGGGTATTGTGTAATGAGGTAGTGTAAGATAAACTGCATTGTAATTTGTAAGGAGACTTGTAAATGTTATTACTAATTATTTACTAACACTTCTACTTTCAGAGGTTTTTATCTCCACATTCAAACTGGTGCAAAATAACAATGATCATTCATTTTTCTCCCTAGGCATCCAGGAAAAAAAATCAATGCTTTGGCATGATGAATATGTAATGTGTGTGAGTATTTTAAGGGATGATGTTTGAAGAAGGGAGTGAATTCCTATAAATGTAGGAAATCAACTAGTATTCATTTTTTAAAAGGGGTGGGGCTTCTTAAAATTGTTTATCTCTTGCTCTCTATGACCTAAACATTCATATCAGTAAGATTATTCATATATATCAAACTACTTGCCTCCCATTTGCATGATTTTGAGTAAAAGAGATACACACAATGACCAAAGTTTTCACATACTCAAAAGCTTTAGTAAACTATGGTAGTGCATTAGGACAAGCATCTAGTTGATTTTTTATACCAGAGCCCTAAAGAGTGAGTCCCTACTTTATTACTAAAAACAGATACAAGTTAGTTTAATAATACATTTTATAAAGACTTTTGAAAAATTATAGACTCCTTTGGATAAGGAGTCTTTTAGGAAGCAAATATGTATTTTTTAATGTTCATTTATTTTTGAGAGAGACAGAATGTGAGTCAGGGAAGGGCAGAGAGCAAGGGAGATGCAGAATCTGAAGCAGGCTCCAGGCTCTGAGCTATCAGCACAGAGCCCAATGCAGGGCTCGAACTCATGAACTATGATATGACCTGAGCTGAAGTCAGACTCTTAAATGACTTGAGCTATTCAGGCACCCGAGGACGCAAATATTTCTAATTGGACTTTTTGTGTCCTAGGACAGTGTGCCCTACTTAGTAAGACTCTGTGAGTGAGAGGTATACCTTTCTTTTGTAAAGTAGAAGAAAGATTAGTATGAAGGAAAGTTGAGAGAGAAGGACCAATGTCGAGAGCCGCCAAGTTTTCTGGCTGCCTCAGGCAAGGATTATCGCTCTCCAGGGAATGATCCAGTAAACAAGATTTGCTTCTGGAGGCTGGAGATTGCCATTTCCTGGTCAAAATAATTTGGCGACTGTCTTGCTGCGCCAGACATAGATTAGGCCAAGGTGCACAAAAGATCAAAACCGCATTTTGGATTATTCAGCGCTAGCTCCCCCTCCCCAGCATTGCTGAGGCAAGTCTGGGCGCTTCTTTTGATATTCATTTGACTCTGTTTACCTGGTAACCGACGGGGTCAGTTCCCCACCCCAAATCGCTATTTAAGAGACAATGTTTTCTGGGATAGGAGGAGAAGAATAAAGAGACAGAGGCTTGATCGGAAGCCGTGTGCTGTCTTCACTCTCCGCGTCTCCCTCCTGCCCTGTTGTCTCTCCCTCCCTCAGGAAAAGGACCCGCGCCGATCCCCCGCCCTGCCGGTTGGGGCGGACAAGATAGGTGCGCCGAATGCCGGGGACAGCGCGCCGGGACCGGCCTGCGGGAAACGACAGACCAACACCACAGGAGTGCTCTTAGGCGTACCAGTCTAGGAAGGTGTATATTTGGAAGTTGAGAATATAGATTTTAAGTCCCTTAAAATTACTCTTGCCTGTGTATCCCTTGTAAAGTACTCCTCAGTATGAAAAGCAATGATTTCCAGCACTTCATACATGTTCTTAATTTTATTTTCTTCCTTAAAATTGGAACTCTGGGGCAGAGATTAGATTAGTTTATATCCAGTAAGAATCTAAGGTTAAAGTGTCACAGCTTTTGTGTCCCTAGTTGATTAGCATCTTTGTCTCAACTGCTCTAAGTTAATGGGTAGTAGTATTAGATAGTGGTTAAGATCACCTATTTCAGGCTATGCCTGGAGTTATACTCTGAGGTGCCTGCTCTGGAAATAGTTAAGTAGTTAGTCCTGTATACCCTGCTTTTTAAGAGTGGCAACTCACTGAAAACTAAACCCTTCCCAGGCTTAGTAATAACATCTGAAATAACCTGAAATAATTGTTCATCAGCTGATGATAAACATCAAAATTCAGAGTTAGAAAATCAGTTTAAGAGTGATGGTGCATAATAATGGAAGAACTTTTCAGCTGTTAGAAAGTCAAAGATGCTCGTGAAATTTGCTTTAGGTCTTCCGTTATTCTTGTGCAAAAAAGTATAGATCATTTTTTAAATAACCGATTGGAATCCTATTTGCACAAGGAAAGGGAATAGTTTCAGAATAAAGAAGGCTGCATTTATAGTTTAAATTTTTGTATACCAGTACAATTCTAATTGGAAAACATTTGGGTCAGTTTCGCTAAAAAACAGGAGTTCCTGTTTTTGATGAGGAAGAAGCATAATAGGGGCTTATCTTAGAATGTAAAGCTTTTAGAATCACCCTGTAATTCATGGCTTATCCCTGGGAATTCAAAGCTTTATAAACCATAAACCTTTTCCAGGACATGGTACACACTGTCTTATGTCAGATAGGGCTAGGCTAAGCCAAGGGCATAAATTAATTTTCACTTTTTCATCCTGAATTCTTCTTCCATCCCTGATACTCAGTATTCTACTATTCTTTTCTGGCTTAAAATTTACACCCCTTGCCTAGACTAGAACTCAAAATAACTCATATTCTTAGATCACATTATCATTTTCCCCCCTTCTGTTCCTATTTCCCATAAATAAATAAGTAATGGATGGTTATAGATCCCAAATCAGAAAACATAATAAGCAGGTTTTTTAAAATTCACATTAAATGATGAATAACTGACCGGCTTGATTCTTTAAAGAATATATTATTTAATTCAAATGAATCTCTCTTTGATTGGTGGCATAAATCTTTGTCACCAATATCATTTTCATCTGGTTTCTTGGAAGATTTAAACTGAGACTCCACAGGGGTGTCCTGCCATCTTGGGTCACAGTTTTCACAGAAAGGAGGAATGTATTTTCTGTGTGAGCAAATGAAGGGATAAGGTACTAAGTAAGTAATGTTTGTTTTGGAAGACTCAAAACTTTTTTTCTCTGCATTTTTCCTCTAGTTTTTTCTTATTCTTTCTCCCATTATTTTCAATAACCTTAAAGTCTCAATTTTTACATCCATAAAATAGGAATGATTTCTGTAAGGACTATAAACTTGCTGTAAGGATTAAACCAGAAAATTAATGTAAATTATCCAGATCAATATTCATAAAATATTAGCTGCATAATAAATATTGGTTCCAGCTACTTCCCTTTGAATTAGTAAACACTTTAGAAGGCTAATAATTCCAATGTAATATTTTATGTTTGAATATCATTTTATGCAAAAAATTAATAAGTGATCATAGCTATTTCTGTCTTCTTGGTCTCCCTCTCCATTCTCTTATTTATCTCTGAGTGCATCCAGGCAGGTGCTCAAGTAAGAGCATAACTGAATGAAGAGAAAGGGTTCAGAGACGAGGAATAATTGAGCCAATGAAGATGATAACAAGCCCTATTATACATCAGATAATGGTAGAACAAGGGTCAATTAAAATCAGTAAAACTTATTTTAAGAAGAAAACACTCCAGTGCAGTTTTATGCCAACACTAAAGTACTTCTGTTTACACTCTGTTTTCAAATCTAAAAGCCAAATACTATCCTAGCATTTCCTTGCAAAAACCATAAAAATAAGAGGTAGAATAACTAAGAGCACGTACCAAATCTCTTAATCAAGATGTGATTCTCCAAATATAATAGCAAAAATTCATTTAAAGTAAGAAGCACGATTATCAGTGAAAACTGGGACATTGCAAATTCAGTTTTCACTTTGGAAATTAAATTAACTGAAATGTTTTTAAAATACCACAGTAAGATGTATTTTTCATAGGTATTTCTTTATGCTTTTGAAAGGAGAAAAATGGCTAAAGTACTATTTTATTCTCTGTGCAGAACAAAGTCTGTTTTGTCTGTGAAAAAAAAATCAAGTGAGAAATTATCTCGAAGAAATCATCTTGACCAGCATTAATGACTAGTTTGGTAGTTAGCAGCCTGAGGCATAGCCAGAGGCCACTAAGGCTCTTGTTGGGGGGAGAAAGGTTGGGGGATTGTGGTTTACCAGTAATTAACTATAGGTATGAATCAAAACATCCTAAGAAAAGAGATAAAAGTTACTTTGGATGATTCTATCAGTATTTATCTTTTCATTAACCCCTCCCCCACTATTTTAATAAATAAGAAAAGAGGATGTGGGCATCATTTCACAAACCAGGTTGGATTGGAAATAATTCATTTAATGAAATGAGGACACTCAGGGGACCAATTAATGGTTTTTCAGGCTTAGACTATACAACTATAAGAACCACTAAAAAAAAAAAACAAAAAAACCCTGAACTCTCAGTCTAGCACATTAGTTGAATGTTGGTGAATTGAAACTCAATCATGAGATCATAAGGATTTTGGGGAGCTTCCCACCACTCCCCCTCAGTTTTTAATCCTATCTCAATAAAGGTAAATACATAAGGATTATAAATAAACAAATCTGAAGTAATATAGATTGGGAGAACCTCAAGAGGGTCAGGAGATAATGAAGATTATACCTCAATATTGGGATTATGATGTTAGTTCTTTATTTCAATAAAAGTGGATAGAGATCTTTCATATCAGGGACAGGGCTTAGCTGTAAGGACAAAGTAATCTTCTGGGAATTATGCATACAGGCTTGACATCATTTTTATTGGATGGCTGATGAACTGGAAAACTCCAGGATAGCCAGGCTTTAATTTGTAATCTTAATTTTCATATAAATCGGTACATTTCAGGGGGAGGCAGTTGGAGCTGTGGGGGGACTTTGATGCTTGCTAGCCTTGTGGTAATAAGACAGCGCTGAAGCACAGGCTGCAGTACTAACTCATCCAGTATCTGATTCTGTCTTTTCCTCTATCCATCTGTCTTCCATCTTTATATCTATCATTTAAAGAAATTTACAGCCTGCAAATACCAGAGAAGCTAATGTTAGTGCAATCTTCCCTCCACCTCCTCTTGGAATGATCTATAGTAATCTACTTATCATAGACATGCACACTATAATGTACAATTATTTAGTCCTCAGCCAGGAAAATGACTGCAATTGTTTTGCAAGTATGAATTAATAAGGGTTTTTTTCTCCTCCTTTTTATCTTTTTAATACTTTTATATCCATAGGATTACATAGGAGCAGTTATGAGACTAAAACATAGTAGTGATTTATTTGGTCGAACAACAACTTGGCCCTTATATTTCCAGTATAGAATACCAATGCCCTTCACTTTGTAAAAGAAGTTAAGTGCTACTGAATGGAATGTTTTAGAAAAATATCAATAAAATAGAATTTTTTCCTCTAGATTGTTCTAGCCTCTTACATCATAAGTAAAAATTGAATCTTCATGAAAAGTTATTCTAATCAAAGAATATTTGAGTTAAACCAGCCATAGAAAACAATATACAAAGGTGAAATGATTTGTTCACAAGCACAAATTTTCTCTCTCCCTTTCAAATACTGCTTCTATAGCTTTTCAATTTAATTTTTTTCTGTTATCCTTTTGTTGTTTTTCCGGCTATTTTAATTCCTGGTCCAAAATTAACATGTCTTTCCACTGACCACTTTCCATATGTCTTCTTTTGCAGAAATGCTGACATGCGTCTTGTGTATGTTTAGGCTAGAATGATACTAGTGGCAGGTATACTCATGGTATACAGTATTTTACTTAAAGGAGCTCATGACTTACTGGGGAAGTAAACTTAAATCAGAAATCCTTGAGAAGTCTTCCAGGAAGAAGTGATATTGGAATTGAGACTTAAAAGATAAGAAGAGGTCAGCTAACCAAAGAGAGTGATGGAAATAAAAATGGAGTAGAACAATTTGTAAATGCACAGTGTATGAAAGAATTTGGCACATACTGTAGGAATGGAATTGACAAGGGTTTACAAAAAAGTATGAGTCTAGTGAAGTATAATTTGATAAATGGTAGAACCTCAAAGGAAAAGATATTGATACAACCTTCATTTTAAGGTATTAATCTTTAATATAATATCCATTAACATCTACCTGAATAACTCCAATGATTGGAGTCTCATTGCAACAAAACTGAATTTATTTTCAAAACTCTGATATTTAGGAAATTCCTAAAATTTTCTAAATTTATAGAATTAGAAAATATATATAGCTATCTATTTTAGCTCCTTAACTACATGGAATATGATTAATCTTCCTTTCCTATTATTATCCTTGAAACATTTGAAGATACTTATGAAGTCCTTCAAAGGTCAGTTGCTTAAAATGTTCCCTATTTATAATAGTTTTCACAACTTTGAACATTTTGATTTCTCTTCTCCAGATAAGCTCTAGATCTGTTCCTATTAAAGTATGGCATTTGAGACTGAAAGTAATAGTCTGTGTTTAGCATGACCTGTAGAGAGGAGAAAGGGAATATCCAACGACCTTTATCTCATCATTTTATTTCTATTATTGTGCCTAAGTTGAATGATATTTTTTTGGAAGACATATTAATAGTTATATAGAACTTTCAAATAAAATGCTAAAGTCTTTGCCATGTGTGCTCCTATTTAGCCATGTTTCCGTTGTCCTTCATTACTATAGATGGATTTTGTAATAAAAACATCAATAAAAATATTAATTAAAATATTAATAAAATATTATTTATTCTTCTATTTAAGTTTATTACTTTAATTCTTCCCTCTCCATATAACAAGTAGCAAGAAGACTTACATATGATACAGTGTACAATTTGTCAAAATAAGTGAATGGAATATTATTGTTAACAATTTTTAATAGTGATTAAACACAAGGGACTAAGGACATACAATACCCAGTGACTATAAACAGAGTAAAGTAGCTCTTAAGTAAAGTTAAGTACAAATACTTAAATTTTCAGATATTTCTCTTTATTCTTTAACCACTAAATAGTAGATAGTGGGTAAATCAATTCAGAATTAAATGTGAGTTCACTTATTGGCATACTCTATATATAACAATGACCCAAAGAACTAAGGCAGGCTCAAGAGTAACATGAACATCTTTGTAAAGTAAAATAAAGCATAAACTCAAAAGACATGAGTTCCATGAGCCACAGGTCCAGAAGCAGGTAGTTAACAGACAAGCATCCTGTGGGATAGAACTCAGGAGACTGGAGTTATTATCTCTTAAAAGGCTGAAAAAAGTGCTACCAAACTAATGTTCAGATGCCAGATTTATAGGGAATTGAATGGGGGATCCTGGGCTTTCCTTGTCCCTCAAACACAGCTGTATTGAGGTCAGATTACTTGGAACCAGTATTAGCCAGAATTACCCTGGACATTTGTCTGTGGAGTGGTAGAAGATCTCACAGTTGGCAGATACATGGTGCATGGATGTGAGTTGGGGGAGAGAAATACAGCAGTGCCATGAAGAGGAGGAAACAAAAGGGAGAAAAAGAGAGAGGCTGAGATAGTGTTGCATCAAGGTAGCACAAGAGAGAAACCTCTCTGGACCACAAGAAAGGGATCAAGAAGTACTGAGTTTCCCAGGTTTTTTGTTTGTTTGTTTGTTTGTTTGTTTGCAAACAGCTTTTGGAGCTCAAACTCTGAGGTTTTGGAAGTGCATGACTTTCTCCAGAGCGAACCTCTGGGGAGGAAGGAGCTGGCCCCAGAGTGCACAGTGTTATATAGCAATCTTCAGGGTGCACTGGGAGACAACAGTCTCCTTCCTGGCGTACTTTTGGAAGAGGGTTTATTGCCTCCCCAGGACAAAAGATCCTGCAGGTGCCAACCAAAGGCCTTTCACCAGCAAGATGGAGAGCCTCTACTCCAGAGGAGGGGAGTGGAATTCAAAGAAGAAATGTAAGAGAATATTGGTACAGGGTGAGCTAACTTCCTTTGCTATTTTGTGAGGGCTTCCTGAACAATGGGGGTTGAGATCCCCAGTCCCAGGACATGGGGATAGCGCCATTTTCCCCTTCAACACTAACAGGATGGGACTTCAGAGTGCAACCCAGCAGGCCCCAGTGAAATCACACCTGCTTACACCAAACTCTACACCTCCATGCCTGTCAACTGCTTATTTACTGGGACAAGACTGACACTGAGTCAATGCAGCTCGTCTTTCTTTCAGACCAGCACTGACACCATCCCCCAGGCACCAACAACGACTCTTTTTTTCCTTTTTTGTCTACTTCTTTTTCTTTTTTGAAATCAGGCTCATAGTCCTTCCTTTACTTTTTGTTTGTATTTGTGTTTTCTTTCTCTCTCTCTCTCTCTCTCTCTCTCTCTCTGATTTAGCTTTTTTTCCCCTTTTTTTCCTTCTTTTTCTTTTCTTCTGCTTCCCCCTTTTCATTTTCTAAAGAATCAGCCTTATAGTTGTCTGATTCCCTGTTTATTTGGTTCTTTGCTTGTTGCTGTTCCCTTTTCTTTGTTCTTTTTTTAGGATAAGTCTTCTCACCCCCCTCCATTTTTTTTCTAGGATTACTTCAACAAACAAATCAAAGCATACTTGGTCAAGACACTCCAGCATGGCAAGCAAGGAGGAGCTCTGCAGAAGACTAATCAGTGGGAAAGAGCAGCCAAAACACCACAGCAGAGTGCATACAGCATAACCAGAAACACTTCCTGGAGTGCCAGGCCCTGGACAGTGGATGACCTCTTTTTAGTATAGCAGTACTTTCAGGTGCAGAACACATAACAAGCTTTTAAAACACTCAAAAGACAGAAACATAGTCAAATGACAAGATGGAAGAATTCTCCCCAAAAGAAAGTTCAAGATGAAATCACAGCCACAGCTAGGGACTTGCTGAAAACAGATATGAGCAATATATCTGAACAAGAATTTAGAACAACAGTCATAAGACTAATAGCAGTCTTGAAAAAAGGCATAGAAGACACCAGAGAAACCCTTGCTGCAAAGATGAATGACCTAAGAACGAGTCAGGATGAATTTTAAAATGATATAACTCAGGTGCAAAATAAACTAGATACAGTGACAGGAGGATTGAATAAGCAGAAGAAAGAATAGGTACAATAGAAGATAAAATTATGGGAAATAATAAAGCTAACCAAAAGAGGGAAAGAAAATTTACTAGGGCATGAGGGGAGACTTAGAGAACAAAGAGATTCCATGAAACAAAACAATATCCATATCATAGGAGTCCCAAAAGAAGAATCGTGAGAAGAAGGGAAAGAGGTTTATTTGGAAAAACTATAGCTGAGAATTTACCTAATATGAGGGAAGAAATAAACTTCAAGTCCAAGAGGCAAAGAGAACTCCTTTCAAAATCAACAAAAACAGGTCAACACCACGACATACCATAGTGAAACTTGCAAAATACAAGGATAAAGTGAGAATTCTGAAAGCAGCTAGAGAAAAAAGGTCCTTAACATAGAAGGATAGTCATAGAAGGTCAGCAGCAGATCTGTCCACTGAAACTTGGCAGGCCAGAAGGGAGTGGCAGGAAATATTCAATGTGCTGAAGAAGAAAAACAGGCAGCCAAGAATTCCTTATCCAGCAAAGCTTTCATTCAGAATAGAAGGAGAGATAAAGACCTTCCCAAAAACAAAACCTACAGGAGTTCTTGACCACTAAGCCCTGCAAGAAATGTTAAGGGGGACTCTCTGGAGGAAAAAAAAAAAAAAAAGAAAGAAAGAAATAAAAAAGAAAAAAAACTATACCAAAGCAGCAAAAACTACAAAAGACCATATAACATCGCCAGAAACACCAAATCTACTGATTACACAATGGTACAAAATTCACATCTTTCAGTAATCATTCTGAATGTAAATGGGTTAAATGTTCCAATCAGAAGACATAGGGTATTATAACGGATTAAAAAAAAAACAAGACTCATCTATATGCTGCCTCGGAAAGACTCATTTTAACCTAAGGACACCTGCATATTGAAAGTAAAGGGATGACCTCTATTAGTATCATGTTAATAGAGGTCAAAATAAAGCTGGAGTAGCCATACTTATATGAGGCAAATTAAATTTTAAAACAAAGACTGTAACAAGAGATGTAGAAAGGCATTATAACATAATTAAGGGATCTATCCAAGAAGATCCAATAATTATAAATATTTATGCCCCCAACTTGGAAAAAACTCAGATATAAATCAGTTAATCACAAATATAAAGAAACCCATTGATAATAACACCATAATAGGGGACTTTAACACCCACTTACAGCAGTGGACTGATCATCTAAGCAGAAAATCAAGAAGGAAACAACAACTTTGAATGAACACACTGGGCTGGATGGACTTGACATATATAGTCAGAACATTTTATCCTAACGTAGCAGAATGCACATTCTTCTTGCATGCACATGGAATATTCTTCAAAATAGATCACATACTGGGTCACAAATCAGCCTTCAACAGGTACAAAAACCTCAAGATCGTACCATGCATATTTTCAGATCACAAAGCTATGAAACTTGCAATCAACCTCAAAAAAATAAATTTGGAAAGCCTTCAAATATATGGAGGTTAAAGAACATCCTAAAGAATAAATGGGTTAACCAGGAAATTAAAGAAGAAATTAAAAAGTACATAGAAGCAAATGAAAATGAAAACACAATGGTGCAAACCATTTGGGATGCAGCAAAAGCAATTCTAAGAGGAAAGTACATTGCAATTCAAGTCTATCTCAAGAAGCACAAAAGGTCCCAAATACACAACCTAACCTTACACCTAAAGGAGCTAGAAAAAGAGTAGCAAATAAATCCCAAAGCCAGAAGAAGGGGAATAATAAAGATTAGAGAAGGAAGAAATGATATAGAAATCAACAAACAATAACAACAACAACAACAAAATAGTAGAACAGACCAACTGGGTTTTTTGAAAGAATAAACAAAATTGATAAGCCCTAGCCAGACTTCTTAAAAAGAAAAAAGAAAGGAGTCAAATAGATAAAAATCACAAATGGAGGTGGAGAGATTACAACCAACACCACAGAAATACAAACAAGTATGAGAGAATACTACGAAAAGTTATATGCAAACAAACTGGAAATTCTGGAAGAAGTGGACAAATTCCTAGGCACTCACACAGTACAAAAACTCAAACATGAAGACATAGAAAATTTGAAAAGGCCCATAACCAGCGAAGAAATTGAGTCAGTTATCAAAAATCTTCCAATATATAAGAGTCTTGGGCCAGATGGCTTCCCAGGAGAATTCTCCCAGATTTTTAAAGCATACTTAATACAGATTATTCTCTAATTGTTCCAAAAAATAATAATAGAAGGAAAATTTCCAAACTCATTCTATGAATCCAGCAATCCCTTATTCCCAAACCAGACAGAGACCCCATAAAAAAGGAGAATTACTGTCCAATATCCTTGATGAACATGGATGCAAAAATTCTCAACAGGATACTAGCAAATCGAATTCAACAGTGTATTAAAATAATTATTCACCATGATCAAGTGGGACTCACTCCTGGGTTGCAGGGGTGGTTTAATATTCACAAATCAATCAATATGATACATCATATTACTGGAAGAAAGGATAAGAACCATACGATCCTGTCAATAGATGCAGAAAAAGCATTGACAAAATACAGCATCCTTTCTTAATAAAAACCCTCAAGAAAGTCAGGACAGAAGGAACATACCTTAAAATCATAAAAGCCATATATGAAAAGCCCACAAGTAATATCATCCTCAATGGGGAAAAACAGAGCTTTCCCCCTGAGATTGGAAACATGACAGGGATGTCCACTCTTACCACTGTTGTTTAACATAGTGTTGGAAGTCTTAGCCTCAGCAATCAGACAACAAAATGAAATAAAAGGATTCACATTGGCAAAGAAGTAATAAAACTTTCACTTGTCACAGATGACATCATGCTCTACATGGAAAACCCAAAAGACTCAACCAAAACACAGCCAGAACTGATACATGAATTTAACAAAGTTGTAGGATATAAAATCAATGTACAAAAATCAGTTGCATTTCTTTACACCAATAATGAAGCAACTGAAAGATCAAGTAATTGATCCCATTTATAAATACACCAGGAACCATAAAATATCTAAGAATAATCCTAACAAAAGAGGTAAAAGATCTATACACTTAAAACTGTAGACAATTGGGGCGTCTGGGTGGCTCAGTCGGTTAAGCATCTGGCTTCTGCTCAGGTCATGATCTCACGGTTTGTGGGTTCGAGCCCCGTGTGCTGACTGCTAGCTCAGAGCCTGGAACCTGCTTCAGATTCTGTGTCTCCCTCTCTCTCTGACCCTCCCCTGATTGCACTGTCTCTCTCTGTCTCTCAAAAACAAAAATAAAAAGCCTTAAAAAAAACTGTAGACAACTTACAAAAGAAATTGAAGACACACAAAAAAATGGGAAAACATTCCATGCTCATGGATTGGAAGTACAAATAGTGTAAGGATGTCAATACTGCCCAAAGCAATTTATAAGTTAAATGCAATCCCAATTAAAAAGCATGAACATTCTTCTCAGCTAGAACAAAGAATACTAAAATTTGTATGGAAACACAAAAGACCCTGAATAGTCAAAGTAATATTGAAAAAGAAACCAAAGCTGGAGACATTATAATGCCAGACTTTAGCCTATACTACAAAGCCATAATCATCAAGACACTATGGTATTGGCACAAAAACAGACACATAGACCAATGGAACAGAATGGCAAACTCAGAATTAGACCCACAAATGTATGGACAACTAGTCTTTGACAGAGCCAGAAAGAGTATCCAATGGAAAAAAGACAGTCTCTTTAGCAGGTGGTGCTGGAAGAACTTGTCAGTGGCGTGTAGAAGAATGAAACTGTACCACTTTCTTACACCATACACAAAATAAACTCAAAACAGATGAAAGACCTAAATGTGAGACAGGAAACCATCACAATCCTAAAGGAAAAAACAGGCAACAACCTCTTTGATCTTGGCTGCAGTAACTTCTTACTATACATATTTCCAGAGGCAAGGGAAATAAAAGCAAACATGAACTATAGGGACCTCGTCAAGATAAAACTCTTTTGCCCAGTGAAGGAAACAGTCAACAAAACTAAAGGGCAACTGATGGGTTGGGAGAAGATATTTGCAAATGACATACTGGATAAAGGGTTAGTATCCAAAATATAAAGAACTAATCAAACTCAACACCCAAAAAACAAATAACCCAGTGAAGAAATGGGAAAAAGATATGAATAGACAATTTTCCAAATTTTTCAGTTTTCCAAAGAAGATATCCAGATAGCTAACAGACACATAAAAAGATGTTCAACATCACTCATCATCAGAGAAATACAACTCAGAACTACAGTGAGATATCATCTCACACCTGTCAGAGTGGTTAAAATTAACAACTCAGAAAACAACAGATGTTGATGAAGATGTGGAGAAAAGGGAACCCTCCTGTACTACTAGTAGGAATGCAAACTGGTGCAGCCACTCGGGAAAACAGTATGAAGTTTCCTCAAAAAATTAAATATAGTACTACCCTATGACCCACTAGTAGGTATCTATCCAAAGGATACAAAAATGCTGGTTTGAATGGGCACTTGCACCCCAATGTTTATAGCAGCACTATCAACCATAGCCAAATTATGGAAAGAGCCCAAAAGTCCATTGACTGAAGAATGGATAGAAAGATGTGGTATGTATATATAGAGAGGCACATACACATAAATAGAACATTACTCGGTGATCTTCAAGAATGAAATCTTGCCATTTGCAACAACATTGATGGAAGTAGAGTATATTATGCTAAGTGAACTCAGAGAAAGACAAATATCATATGATTTCACTCACATGTGAAATTTAAGAAACACAACAGATGAACATAGGGGTAAGAAAGGAAAAATAAGATAAAAACAGAGAGGGAGGCAAACTGCAAGAGACTCCTAAATACAGAGAACAACCTGAGGGTTGCTGGAAGGGATATATGTGAGGGGATGAGGAAAACAAGTGATGGGCATTAAGGAGAGCACTTGTTGGCATGAGCACTGGGTGTTATATGGTAAGTGATGGATCATTGTAGTCTACTCCTGAAACCAATTCTATACTGTATGTTACCTAACTTAAATAAATTAAATAAAAAATACAAATACATAAAGTAGAACAATAAATATAATTGGATGATCAGATTGATTTCACACACATAAAATACGTAGGTCATATATTCCTTACAGGAAACATATTTAACCATGTGTCATAAAGCCTATTTCTCTAATAACCACAATACTTGCTCAATGGGTTCATGTGCATTGTGTCCATACTGTCAAAGATGGAAGCTAGGTATGGGCTAGCTTAATTTTCCCTCACCGAAGATGATCTAAGTACCACCACTGCTGAGTGCCCAACCTGATTGCAAGTTCATCATACTGCATCCTTTCTTTAACAGAGGTATAGCAATTTCCCTTGATAGAAAAATAAACTTATCCTCGATATGGATTACTCTCTCAGTCTACAACACTTCTGCCAATACCATTATTAGTTAACTTAAAGAACACCTTTTTCATTGCCCTGTAATGCTACACAAGCAAGGAACCCTAACAAGAAACACATTTTATAGTAAAAGAAATGTAGCAATGGGCTTATGCCAATGGAATAACTGGTCTTACCCTATGCCCCATCTTCTAGAAATATCTGGTATGCATTCAACCTTAATTGTGTCTCTGTTCAGAAGAAGTTATTGTCCTTTGTGCTGCTTCCAATCTGGCTCATTTTTATAGTATTTCATTTTTCCCCTTCTACTTCATTGCTCAGCTTTGCCAGTTTCATCACCTTATCAGTTATGATTTTTTGCAGACAAGAGATGGCACAGACAAATTGCAAAAATAATAAAGAGATTTTTATAAAGGTGAAGGCAGAATGTAGGGAACACACAAGAGTTAGTGCAGTACCCACTTGGGCCATGGAAATTGACTACAGGTCTGAAGGGGCAAGGGGAGGGAGTGGTAACTGGAACCCAAAGTGAATGCCATTTTAAAGAAGCTCTTTACTTAGTCAAGGGACCCAGACAGCATGGTCCCATGGGGAGAGCCAAAGGAACAAGTACCTTTACCTGCTTTCCCCTTTCCTTCCATTTTTCTGCTCGCACTCTCAGTTGGCCAAGTCCATCTAGAAGTAGGAAAGGGAACCCTATGAAGCAGTTCTGAGGTCAACTTCCTAAGGCACAGACCAGGGTGGACAGAGAATACACCTAGCGGGGCATCCTTCCTGAGCTCTAACATCTCTACTATATCATTTTCTTTTTCAGTTATGATTCTCATTAAGGTTTGGGGGGTATTTGTTTTGGTACGTGTGTGTGTGTGTGTGTTTACTAATTCTTGATGACCTATGTGGTTATAATTTCTACCTCCTCATGGTATATTTTTCTTGGTGAATGTTCTTCGCCTGTGATTTATTTTTCTTGTTTCTTTGCTTCTTTTTTTCCCTTTGTAAGAGCTTTGGTTAGAGCTTATGCTGCTTCCTGTTATCATTATTATTCAAATGAGCACCCTTCCCATTCGCCCTTTGAGGAAGATTTTGGCGGAAGAGTGGATAAAGCTGTGCTGCAGACTCCCAGCAATTCTGCTTATGACAGAGTTGCTTGTGTAGTGAGCTATTTTAACTTTTACATCTTCCCTGATAACAAACTGCAGCACTGTAAGCAATATAAAGTGTCCTCTTCTTTGCTCCAACCAGAGTTACTTTCTGCAATTATGAATTGTTCATGTAATTCTTTAATAAACTGTGACTTCCAAACATCCAGAGATATTTCCTATTCCCATTGTTGCAAATTAAATATCTATCATTTTATGTTTCTGTGGAACATACTTATTTGAGAGATTTGCGTTGAGCTTTTGTTGAGCTCTGTCACTATTTAATTCCTCTCTTCATATGTTCGTCTGCCTCAGTTGGCTTTGTATTTCTTTTGGCAGTTATGTTTTTCCTACTTTGTTGTTATTGTATTGAGACTTCCTTATCTCTGAGTTCTCTTGGAGATCAAGTTTGCTTTAATTTTTCCTTATTCTTTTTTGGCTTTTGGGTGATTTCTTATAAAAGAAAGCGACAATTCATAGACCTCAGTCCATTATGTTCAAAGCAGAAATCACATATAACCTTTTGACTTTCTATCAACCACACATATAAAGAACACATAAGGCTCATATTCTGCCATGTGAAAGAAAAAAAATCTCTGGCCAAAGCTATAACTGCATAACTCACTACACATACGAACATTTTCCAAATGTTGGGTATGTCTAAAATGACTCGGGTTTGAGATTTTCCCCATGATTTAGAGGTGTTTTCATTTTTCAAAGACAAATCATCTGTTCCCAAGCCTGTTTTTCTTTGTTTGTGTTCAGAAGTCTTCCTAGATGCACAGTCATCTGAAATGTCAAAATACTACCTTCAGAGTAGAAAATAGATTCTTCCAGTCATATCTTATCCTCTTATCCTCCAAAGCTCCCAATTTGCCAGTGAAGTAACATGAAAGTTGAAGTAGATAAATTCTGTGATCGTAATCCCAATTGGTTGGCACACTCATCTCTTAAACAATTCTGTCAACTTGGATTTATCTTCATGGAAGGCATATAAAGCATCGTTTACATAAATAACATGGAGCTTTGAGTTGGACAAATATCAGGGATGAGTAACTGCCCTGGAGTAGACCTATTAAATCAATCACTGGAGCTCAGACAATCAGAAAAGCATTGACTATAGCCATACAAAACCTGATCACAACATAATCTTCCTCTGCTTCTTGATGAGGTAACAAAATATGCCGTGTTCATTGAACAGCTGCTTTCATAAGGAGAGCAATAATGAAAAAAATCTCCCAGAACCTTCAGTACTTGCAAATGGAAACAAGATTTCCAGTGAGAAAATTAAAATGCCAACAAGATTTATGCTTACCTATGTAGATGTCCTGCAGTCTTACACACGTTCCATTACTTTCAAAGTGCAAGAAGGAGAAACAATGTCATTTTTAAAACTACTGTTATTGAAAACTGAAAATAAGAGGCATGGTTTCTGTTATGGGCTGAATTATGCTCCCCACCCCCAAATTTCCACGTTGATGTTCTAACCTGTAGTTCCTTATAATGTAACTATGTTTAGACAAAGGGTCTTTAAGGAGGCGATTAAGCTAAAATGAGAGTTGACCTAATTCATATGACTGAGCCCTAATTCTTATAAGAAGAAAAGATTAGGACACGGGTATACACAGAGGGAAGACAATATGAAGACCCAGGGGAAAGATGGGCCATTCACAAGCCAAGAGGAGACCTTAGAAGAAACTAGACTGCTAATACCTTGATCTCCTATAGCTTCCAGAATGGTGAGAAAATAAATTGTGTTGTATAACTTACCCAGACTGTGGCACTTTGTTATGGTGGTCCTAGGAAACCAAGAGTTTTCTTTCTCTTTTATTTTTGTTTCAATTTTTTAATGTTTATTTATTTTTGAGAGACAGAGAGATAGAGCATGAGCAGGGGAGGAGCAGAGAGAGAGAGGGATACACAGAATCCAAAGCAGGCTCTAGGCTCTGAGCTGTCAGCACAGAGCCCAAAGCAGGGCTCAAACTCACCAGTGGTGAGATCATGACGCTTAACTGACTGAGCCAGGTGCCCATCTTTCTCTTTTAAAGGCAAATAAGGAAATGAAAACAGAAAAAGTCAAAGTTAAGTCTGCTTTCTTAACTTTTCTACTTTGCTTAGGCAAAATTCTGACACTTGGTGTAGACATCCAGGTTTTCAATGATTACTTATGAATATCAGTGTTCCCTTAATTGCTTAAACTTTGGTTTGTGAATATTCTATCACTTCATCTCTGTTAAGAATGAAATGTCACATAACTGTTGAAAAGGGGCTTGCCAGAGCTGCATAAAGAAAGCAAGATCCCCATAGAAACATGTTTTTACAACCTCTAAAGAAGTAAATATATAAGTAGTCTGCTAATTGATTTCAAAGTGGGTGTAAAGAAAAAATGTTTGCAAATGACTAGGGAGAAAATGATGGTAAATAGTTGTTTGAGGATTATAGAGTTAGACTCCTTCAGATTGTTTTACTAGTACCTACAAAAGAAGGAAAAGAAGCTGAGTTTGAGGTCCCTTATTAACGATGACTTTTTTTTTCTTCCCCAAACATTCTATTCCTTTAAGGGTCTTTATAATGAATAAATAAATGATAGGATCACATCTCCTTGCTTACATGTTTGTATTAAAAGCTTCCCCATTTTGCTGCTTCCTACCAGTGAGAGTAGGGTGTGAAATAAAGCCTGTGGGGACCATAGCATCACTCACATGAAACCAACGTGTTGGCATCCTACTCAGATGCACATCTTAGGGAAGAGGCCCTGTTCACTTTATCCGTGCTGGCTTTTTTGGAGCACATGAATGATTTCCAAATTATTTTAGGTACAAACTCTACTAAGTCTAAATCTCAGAACACTCAGAATGAATGAATGATCATGTGACTGGAGCAGTGGTAATTTTTTACTTTGGGAAATACATAGAATATAAGCAGAATTTTTAAAGAGCAGTTTGACAATAAAGGCCTTGTTTTCCAAGATTTCTTATCAAATCTTTAAGATCCAGATAAAGCATTTTCCCAGTTATTAAGCACCACTTCATTTTACCATTTCACTGCATACATGTTGGGGGAGGGGGGTTCTACTTGAAGATAAAGTCCACAGCTGGTAGCACTGACCTATCCTGTCATGTGTTAAATGTGATCCAGAAAAGACATGGTCAATCCCAGTAGTATTCTTTATATGAAGAACCAAAGGATATCCTGAGAAAGAAAGAATTCAGCCCACGGGGAAAGCCTACTGCTGCAGTGACAGAGAGATGAATTGCCACCAGCAATGGGGTGGCAGTTCTTAGTGCAGCATGTGGGAGATGAAAGCTAGTGGAGGGAGAGAGAAAAGCAGGTTCTTTATTCCTGCTTCTATAATATGTCTGTTTCTTGCCTCGGCCTGGGCTCTCAATGCTACACGATTTTATTGACAGGGTGCTTTAATTTGCACTCACACAGGTACAGCACACATTACACAGGGAGGGGCCCAGAATGGGTTCTCAATATCATATGATTTACCTGAAGTCAGCTTTCCTCTGTCACTCTCTAGGTGTGGGTGTTGTGTTGAGTTCAAGTCTCTCACTTACAAACCTTCTAGGGAATTGACCATACAAGAATTCCAAACTAGGATATTTTTGAGAATGAAATAGGGTACTAAAAGTACCTTAAAGTAATTACCTAAAAGTAATTTAAAATTATATAATTTCTTCAAAATATGTATGTTAACTTATAATTTGGTTTTATTATATTGGCTGTCCAAATGAAGTATTTCTATTCAATAGCTCATTTAAAAAAAATCTTGCTAAAAATACAAAGATGACATATCTGCAGTCATTTAACAAAAATAAAAATGTCTTTATATGAACTATGTGAACATTCAAAATTAAATAAGAAACCCTGCCATTTGCAACAACATGGATGGGCTTTAAGGGCCTTATGCTAAGTGAAGTAAGTCAGACAAAGAAAGACAAATATATAGATTTCATATGTAAAAAATTACATGTGTAATCTAAAAAATCTGAACTATAGAAACAGAGAATATGTTGGTGGTTGCTAGAAATAGATGTTGGGGAAAATGGGTGATGGTAATCAAAAAACTACACACACACACACACACACACACACACACACACAAACACACACACACCAAGATAATCAAAATAATTGTTATTTTTGGTTCATGTACACATTCTTGGCAGTACCTGTCTCTAACCTTATGTCATTTGAATAATTTTCTTGAAGAATATATGTTTTCAATATTGTATTATTTTAAATTAAGTAAAGTTGCCTGCAATTTTCTTTAAAATTAAATTTTTTTATTAATAAGATTAAAATTGACTCTCTCCTATAGACTATGATATTTTTAGTTGAGAAATACTACCTATAGGTACTGAGGCTATTGATAAGAACAGAGAAATTCTGCTAAATAGAAGATATTCTCAATTCTAATTGTATTGAAATATGTAAATATTTTGGTCCAAGTGTTTTACCAGTTAAAAGACAAATGAAGCACTAGAACAGGAAAAAAAATAAATGGCAGTTGAAGAAATCTAAGAAAAAGATTCCATGGAGAAGAAAATTATGACCAAATACATCAACAGGAGTTTTTAAAAATTAATAAAACAATCATATCTTAACAACAAAAGTATAATTATGGTAGATATAAAAAGGTTTGGGGAAGACTTGGAGATTTCTTTCTCAATCTGGGCCATCTAGATTCGTTAAAGACATTCTAATCATTTTGATCCTTAAAGTGAAAAGATCTAGATTACTCTTGCTCCTAGAAGGCTACTTGGTCTTCCAACTTATTCCCAGCAACTTTTACCCCTGCTGGAGAGCATGAGAAAGATGCATAATCCAAGCCAAAATAATAATAGTTATATTCTTCCCCCAAACAACTGGGGAAGCATTATTGACTTATTTAAAAGGCTATCCAAGTGGTTTTTCACAGACCAAAGTCTATCTGCTACAAGAAACCTTCCTAGAGGTGCCTCGTGGCTCAGTCAGATTAAGCATCTGACTTCAGCTCAGGTCATGATCTCACCATCTGTGAGTTTGAGCCCCAGGTTCAGCTCTGTGCTGACAGCTCAGAGTTTGGAGCCTGCTTCAGATTCTGCGTCTACCTTTCTCTCTGCCTCTCCCCCACTTATACTCTGTCTCTCTCTGTCTCTTAAAATGAATAAACATTAAAAAAAAATTTTTTTCAAAAAAAAAGGAAAGAAACCTTCCTAAATTCACTGATAGAACAGCTAGCTACTTTTAAATGGAAATTTTCTCATTTTCCCTCCTTAAATTAAGTCCTACCTCACCCAGCCACTCCCCCCATTGTTATCTTTAGCACCAACACTGTGATTAATAACAGGCAAGAAGAAATGATTAGATGTGCACCCAAAAATAAAGTCTGAGAAAAGTGCGTGAATTTGCAGTGTTTTTCCAAAGATTTTTCTCAGCATTAAAAACGAACCTGAAAATTTACTTATCTTGTTGTTTCTCTCCAAATTAGGAAAGATTTCACATGCTTTTAAAAAATACTGATGTTGGGGAGCACATGTGAAAAGTAAAACTTTTGAGGAGACAGGAGTAAAAAGAGAAAAATGTATACAAATTAAAAAGCCAAAATGGAAAATACATTCCTGTGGGTATATTTTAAGTACCTATAACAAATAGACTCTAAAATTCAATGGCCCAAACAAAGTGAAATGTTATTTCTTCCTTAGTTCAAGGTCCAGGGGTGAGCCCTTCAGGCCTGGCAGGGAAGCTCTTTCCCTACAGAGACCTCTAGATATTCTTCTAACACCTAGGATGTTGTCTGCATTGGACAAGGTTCGATCTAGTCCAAATTCCATCTTGTAAGAATGGAGAAAGAGATGAGGTGCAGGCTGGCAATTTCTTCTTTAAATCATGTTTTTGGAAGTTGTACTTAACACTTTTGTTATGAGATAGCTAATGCCACAGATATGGCATATGACATATATGTATACACATATATATACACATGCAAATAACACACTAAATATGCAATATAGATATAGACATTATATATACATATATTTAAACCGTCTGACAGTGCAATGACACAACTAAAATCAGACTGTCGCAAAAACATCTGAGTGTTTTTATAAAAAATACACTTAAACTCTGTCAGATTAACATTACTTAGCCACCTCTAATCCTTCTTACTTTGGCCTACCACCATTTTGACTGTTTTACAGATTTTTGCATTGTAACCCAAATTGAACAGGAATAAGTCAGTCATATTTTCCTTGAGTAACTATCCTGTTACATAGGAGTACTAACAGTACTTCTCAGAGAGTAAAACGTCAGTACCTTTGGGGAGACTGATGAAAGAGTGGATGGATGGATGGTAAGTATTCCTTTAGGAGCCAAATTCCAATTTTTACCTGAAATTCCCTTTATGTAATATCTTTCCTACACAACTACAGATGAACTAGTCTAAAATGAAAATTGGGACTAGTGTAAAATACTTACACTAAATGAATTAGGAAACACTACATTGAACAAGAAATCATAGATAATTAAATATGCTGCTTAAATCTCTTACGAAAAATACATAAAGTCATTACTAGAAGACATCTGCACTACAATTTTAAGATATTCTACTCTGTGGTATAAATCTATATTAAAGTGCACATTTCAAAGCAAAATTCCTCTGATGCCCTTGTAGCCCACATAACACATTCATACTCTCAGCATATTCCATATGTTGTTTTGTAAAATTACATATGTAGTTCTACTAATACAAGGCCAAATAAACCAACTCAATGGATTGAGAGGAAAGTAATTCAGCCAATCTTTAATTTTTCTCTAGTTCTGCTACAGAAGCATCTTAGCATCTGCCATTTAAACAAAAAGAAAAAAAAAAAAACAGATTCTTTGAGACTGCCTCTCATTCCAGACAAATTAATTGTAAGCCTCCTTTAGAATAACAATAAGTTGTGGAATGAAGATTAGCTACTATTGAAAAGGTATCTTTGCCCGAAAAAGTTAGAATCAAATTCAAATACTCATCCTGGGTTACTATAGAATGGTCCCTAGAAGCAACAGCTTTCTGCTTTGTTCCTTAGCTAACTGGAGCCCTTGTGCCTGCTGGGCCCCAGATTGGATGGGGATCTTCTGCTTCTCCGCTGGTGCCCAGCCTTTATCATCAGTCTGCATAGAAATATTTTTAACTTAATTCATTGTCCTTTTAAACACCTTGAGCAGAGGATCTGGAACTGGGCTCTAGAACCAGGAAGTGAGCCAAGGTGACATTGCTTCTTATGGTTAACCTGCATTACAATTTCCCTGAGTTCTGGTAAACAGGAATTGACATATTTAGCAACACTAAGCAATCAACAAATTTTATCGTGGTCAAATGTGCAACCTGATGCAGGTGCAATGGAGAATACAATTAAAATAGCACCAACCCTTAAGGAAGTTATAAATTAATTGAAATAAGGAAGGGAGAAAATATTTAGTAGTATAATGGAGCATATGATATTTTAGGAATTCAGACACAGGAAAGACCACTGTGCACAAGACCATTCAAGGAAGTCTCCATAGTAGAAATGCAATGGAGATGGCAGATTCTAATAAGGCAGAGAGGAAAGTGGAAAGAAATTCTTTTTTAAAAAGTTGGGAGGAGGGTATTCTAATCAAATTCTTTAGCCATCTTCCTTAAAACTCATCCACAATAATAATGTCAGTTAACATTTACTGAATTCTTACTCTGTGCCAGGCATTCTACAAGGATTATTTCATTTGAACTCAAGACACACTTCTAATCTGGATGCCAAGATAATTTTATTGATAAGGATACTGATACATAGATCAGTTTATTAATTCATTTAAGGTGACAAAGCTAATAAATGGCAGAGACAGAGTACAAACCTTGTCTGACTCTGGAATTTGCATGCTTAACACTGTAACATAATAGAACTTTTTCAGTGTTATTGGACTTCGCCCCTTCCATCTCACTTCTACTGCCAGTGATGACCTTGTAGGCCCTTATCACACCCCACATGAACTGCTATTACTGCCTACTTAAAGTATGGCTTCCCTAATTGTACTATCTGTCTGTCCACTTAATCCTTCATAATATCTACCCCATGTTTTGACCATTCACTGCCTATTCAAAACCTTTTAGGGACTCCCACTGCTTTAAACACACACACACACACACACACACACACACACACACACACAATTAAATAACTTTTTAAATGTTTTTATAACCCCAATTTACCTTTCTACATTTTCCCCTTCCCACTATTAATTCTGCTTCCTATCAGATTTGTCTATGTTCTTGCTTGTCTTTCCCACTAGATTTCCAATTACTTAAGGACAGAAGCACTAACTTTTCTTTTTTCTTCTTTAGTTTCTAGTGAAATCCCAAGTATATAGTAGACACTGAATAAACATTTATTTGAGTTTTGCTGAGTCAGCCTGTTGTGAGCACAGCAAGTGGCCTATGTTGACTGGAGCAGGTGGGATATGGAGGGAACAGTGACACAAGTGGCAAGGTAGGTAGGCCAGATTGTGGGGGCACCTTGAATACCAGTGTGAGAAGTCTGGATATTAATCTGAAATGCTCTTTGTGCTGAAACATGTTCTGAGGTATACAGCAAGGTATAAAAACAAATTTCATTGTTTTGCTCCCACTGCACCAATTCTTTCTTTCTTAATACAAACATGGGCAAGCATTTTGCACAACACCTGAGGAAAATCATCTGCCTGCACCTTTCAGGAGAAGCAGTTCTCAATGTCATTCCATGTCATTATCACAACTTCCCAAATTGTTCTATTCTTTCAGTGTCTGAAAGCGGTTGCTCCTATGGGTATCAATGCCTCATTTAAGAAGGTACAACAGACTGCCATTAGTAGCATAACTGGACATGTTAAAGCATGACATCTCCATCACCTGAAAGTGCATGGGGAAACCAAGCTGAACCAAGCCACGGCTCGCTGGCAGTGGTAGCTTGTTCTGGAGCATTGACTTCAGACTTATTAGCACCTGTCACTTGCAGTCTCCATTGCTAATAAAATTATACCTATGATATCACAGAGTCACATCAAGAGGTTAGAGTTACCCTCTCTTGAGGAAGTAGGATGCCCTGGTATCTACCATCTGACAATAGGATCTCTCCTGCTAGTGTCCTGGCTAAGGTCACAATCCTAATATTGATGGAACTGCTTCTGTTGAGGTTCTTTAGCCATAAAATAGGAAACAATACATATCAAAGATACCTGACAGTTTTTATTTTGTTTTTGTTTTAGGGCAGATGGAGTTCTAACTGATATAATAGATACCAAAAAACGTTAAGTATAAACCAAGATTCAACATAAGGAAGTGATTTTTTATAACCAGTTTCTATAAAAACTATCAATCAGAGTTTGAAGATTCAAACAAAGTTACAACATTAAGGCTTTAATACTCCTACCACCCTTTTCAGTCTCTTTCTGCTGGACAAATCATTGCAGGGTCTATGAAAACATAGCCTGATGCCATCTGGAAACTTCTAAAGTCCTTTAACTTATTGTTATAACATTTTTTATCTTTCAAAAATGTAGTGAGGCAAATTTATACAGTGACTAGGGCTCAGGATTGAGCATAAGCCATCATGAGGATTGGGCATTGTGTTCAGGAAGACAACTTCTCCAGGTCTCAAGGTTTTTATTGGTAAATAAGGAAGATACTAAAATCACTGCAAAAGTCTCTGCTATGAGGCACAATGACTTTGTGATAGCAAATTTCTCAAAACAGACCTCAGGAAAGAAGAATGGCAGATATTTGGTGATAGTCTCATCATTACACACATGGATTTTGTTTGTTTCACTGACAGTTCTTAAAGAATAAGGTAAAGTCTCTGCTCTCAAAAGGTTTATAACCTATAAGAAGGAAAAGGTAAAAGCATTTAATATAATGCAAAATTTAGTAAAGCACTATTAGAGGTTCAAAAGAGGGAAGAAATACAGTCAAGTGAAATAAATGGATAACATGTTACTAAAGTGTTAACATGTGATTTGAAGATTGAAGGATCAATAGTCTTCGTCACTGATAGAAGTTAGGTGGAGGGGAGGGGTAAGAAAATCTCAGAAGCACACAACCGCAAAGGAAAATCACTCAGTAATCTACGGATGAGAATGAATGTGAAATCATAGGGCATTTGATGACAAACCTGAGTGGTACTATAAGGCATAGTCAATGTGTGCACAGGGATGTGGTAGATTAGAATTAAGATAGGCTAGAGGTGCCTGGGTGGCTCAGTCAATTAAACGTCCAACACTTGGTTTCAGCTCAGGTCATGATCTCACAGTTCATGTGTTCAAGCCTCGCATTGAGCTCTGCACTGACAGGATGGAGCCTGCTTGGGATTCTCTGTCTCCCTCTTTCTCTGCCCCTCCTCCACTCACTCTTTTCCTGTCCCCCTCGGCCCCTTCCCTGCTCTCTTTTTCTTTCTCAAAACAAACGAACAAACAAACAAACATTAAAAAATGAATTAAGATAGGCTAGGACAAAGAATAGAGAGTCTTGAATGCCAGACACAACAGTCCAGAAGTAATAAGGATCCATGGTAGATTTCTGAACAAGGGAATGAAATGAAAAGTTCAAAACTGAACTTTAAACTGGTATCAACTGAAGAGTGAATAAGAGACATTAATGAGGAACCTTACCCAGATGAGAAGGGACAAGATATAGATTTGGCTCCAGAGATGAGAACAGAAAGGAAATGAAGGGAGGGACATTCTATAGCTCAAAATGTTCAGTTTTATAAATGTGCCTACCAAATACTAGATACCTGGGACCAAGGTGTGTAATATAATGATGATATCCTCTGGCTTATTGGTTAAAAGGATGGTCTCTGGAAGTTGAAACCTGGTTTCATAGCTTATAAGCTGTGTGACCCTAGGCAGGTTGCTTAATTTCTCTGTGCCTTAGTTTCCTCATCTGTTAAATGTGGATAGTTAGTAACATTACTCATAGCATTATTATGAAGATTAAATGAGTTAATATAAAGCACTCAAAACATTGTCTGTCATGTAAGGGTCTAATATATAGCTATTTCTACTTCCACATAGAATTACACAAAATAAATTGATTTCAGAAAGAGGAATTTTGGTTAAGTAGAGGAAAGAAATTTCAAATAGCAAAAAAAAAAAAAAGAATCTCCTTTAAAAGTGTTTTTTAAGAATCCATCTACAAATATTAGCTCAGCTCAAGGTTGAATACAAGCAAATAGAGGCTTCATCTAATCTAATAATTTAAAGACATGTTATTTCTCAGAGGAATGGATGTCTCATGGCAGAAGAACAAATTATATATTTTATATTAAATCAATAATAAGAGTTCATAGTTATAATAATTCAGTCTATTCTGCATTACTTGATCAATGATGGAAATAGAAAATATAAGAATAATACTACTTTATCCACGACTATCTAGTTTTTGTAAACTGTCTTTTCTCATTAAACAAGAAAGATCTTTCACAACTAAAAATTAAATGTGCTATTCATTGGATATGTAACATTTCAAATGTTTTCTCTCTTGCGCCCCATACTACGCTGACTGGGCTGCCTCTTGCCAATCCTTGAAAGTTTCTATTTTACTCAGAGAACCCAGAAAATTAGGAGTAATGAAGATTCCCAACGTTTAATATTGGGGCTTTATGATTTTAAACAATAAACTAGCTAAGAGTTTACATGTACTCTTCCTTTGTGTCTGAAACTACTGATAGATTGTCAGGAGCATCATTATCAAAGCTGTTTCATTGTGTCAGCATTTATTTTAGCTTTTGTTGTCAAAGATTATCCAATTCAATCTGAACACTTCTTAGTCACCAATCTCTTCTGGAAACCTTCAGTGCTGAAACAGATTTCCTAAGCAGGATGGAGTTAAATAAAATACTCGTTTTCTAGGATTTGGAACATTTGTCCTAATTTCACACCTTATGCTGCAGCTCAGTTAGTGCTTGAAAGGCAAAGGATGCAGCCAGAAAGCAAATTCCAATATCACCTCTTCTTTTCCATTACTCCTTTTGAGCCCATTCAATAAGGGAGGATGTACTGATTCACCTATTTCCTTGGCAGTCAAGCACTGTTTGGAAAAAGTTAAAACCAGAGACCTGGGAACAGATGCTCGATTTACATTCAAACACTGTTTCAAATCTTGTCTACTATCATTTCTAGAAGCCCTTTTATTGTTTAAAAAATAATCCCTCAAATAGCTTCAGTGATGGAAAGCAATTTATTCACACAGCACATTTATTAAGCACCTACTATATGTATACCACTGAAATCAATATAAATTGGGGAAGAGCAAGTTGAATAGATTATACAAAGATAGCCAATAAGAAGATATTGTTTCTAGAAGTTCAGAATCAAGTTGAAAATATAAACAGGAGTACATGGACTATACACCCTTAGAAAATTATGGATCACAAATTTTCACTTCAGATTCATTTCTGTTTTTCAGATACACTGAGATGCTTAAATTTAAAATCATCTTTCATTAAGGGTAGAGAGTAATGCTTGAATTCTTTATTAGAAACTGGGTAAAAAGACCATAGAGAGTACTGTGAATGAAGGCACCAGATATAAGCAAAATAAAGGGATCTCTCCTAGTGCAGGCATACTTTGGATATATTGTAGGTTTGGTGCCAGACCACTGCAATAGGGCAAATATTTCAATAAAGTAAGTCAGATGAAGTTTTTGGTTTCCCAGTGCAGAGAAAAGTTATACTGACACTATACTGTAGTCTATTAAGTGTGCAATAGCATTGTCTGGAAAACAATGTCCATATCTTAATTTCAAAATACTTCATTGCTGGGGTGCTTTGGTGGCTCCGTCAGTTGAGCATCCAACTTCATCTCAGATCATGATCTCACAGTACATGGGTTCGAGCCCTGTGTTGAGCTCTATGCTGACAACTTAGAGCCTGGAGCCTGCTTCAAATTCTGTGTCTCCTTCTCTGCCCCTCTCCTACTCATGCTCTGTCTCTCTTTCTTTAAAAAATAAACATTAAAACAATTTTTAAAAATATTTCATTGCTAAAAACTGCTAATCATCATCTGAGCTTTCATCAAGCAATAAATCTTCTTGCTGGTGGAGGGTCTTGCCTTCATATTGATGGTTGCTGACTGATCAAGGTGGTAGTTCCTGAAGGATGGGGTGGCCACAGCAATTCCTTTCTTTTTTTAAAAAATCAATTCCAGAGTAGTTAACAGTGTTATATTAGTGTCAGGTGTACAATATAGTGATTCAACAGTTCCATATATTACTCAGTGCTCATCAGTATAGGTGTACCCCTAATCCCTTTCACCTATTTTGCCCATGCATACACATCCCCTACTTAAGAGTCTGTTTTATGGTTTGCCTCTTTTTTCCCCTTTGTTTGTTTGTTTTGTTTTTTAAATTCCACATATGGATGTAATCATCTAGTATTTATTTGCCTTTCTCTGACCAGCTTATTTTGCTTAGCATGATACTATCTAATCCATCCATGTTGTTACAAATGGTAAAATTTCATTCTTTTTTATGGCTGAATAATGATCCTCTGTGTGTGTGTGTGTGTGTGTGTGTGTGTGTGTGTGTGTGTGTGTCTGCACACACATACAACTTCTTTATCCATTTATCTATCAATGTATACTTTTGCAGTTTCCATAATCTGGTAATTGTAAATAAGGCTGCAATAAAATAGAGATACATATAGCCCTTCAAATTAGTGTTTTTATATTCTTTGGGTAAATATTCAGTAGTGCGGTTACCAGATTGTAGGGTAGTTCTTTTTTTAACTTTTTGAGGAACCTCCATACTGTTTTCCACAGTGGCTGCACCAGTTTGTATTCCCACCAAGAGTGCATGGAGTTTTTTTTTTACATCCTTGCCAACACATGTTGTTTCTCGAGTTTTTTATTTCAGCCATTCTGATAGTTGCAAGCTGATAGCTCACTGTGATTTTGATTTACACTTCCCTGATGATGAGTGATGCTGAGCATCTTTTCATGTTGTCTTCTTTGGAGAAAAGTCTGTTCATGTCTTCTACCTATTTTAATAAGATTATTTGTTGTTCGTTCGTCTTGGTGTTGAGTTGTATAAGTTCTTTATATATTTTGGATGCTAACCCTTTATCAGATATGTCATTTGCAAGTATCTTCCCCCTTCAGTAGGTTTCCTTTTAGTTTTACTGTTTCCCTTGCCCTACATAAGCTTTTTATTTTGATGTAGTCCTAATAGTTTTTTTTGGTTTTATTTTCCTTGCCTCAAGAGACATACCTAGAAAGATGCTGTGATAGCCAATGTCAGAGATATTACTGCTTGTGCTCTCTTCTAGTATTTTTGTGTTTTCATGTCTCGCTTGGAGATACTTAATCTATTTTGAGTTTACTTTTATGTGTGGCATAAGAAAGTGATTCAGTTTCATTCTTTTGCATGCAGCTGTCCAGTTTCCCAAACACTATTTTTGCAGAGAGCTGAGGAAACTTCTTAAAATGAAACAACAATGAAGTTGGTACATTGATTGACTCTCCTTTCATGAAAAATTTCTCTGAAGCATATGATACTGTGTGATAGCATTGTGCCCACAGTAGAACTTCTTTCAAAACTGGAGTCAATCCTCTCCAACCCTGCTGCTGCTTTATCAACTAAATTTATGCAATGTTCTAAATATTTTGTTGTCATTTCAACAATCTTCACAGCACTTTCACCAAGAGTAGATTCTATCTCAAGGAAACTTTTTTTTTGCTCATCAATAAGAAGCAACTCCTCATCTGTTAAAAATTTAATGATGGGATGCCTGGGTGGCTCAGTTGGTTAAACCTCTGACTCTTGATCTTGGCTCAGGATATGATCTCAGGTCAGGAGATAAAGCCCTGTATCAGGCTCTGCACTTGGTGTGGAACCTACTTTAAATACATATGTACATACATACATACATACATACATACATAAACAATAAAAGTTTTATCATGAGATTGCAGCAGCTCAGTCACATCTTCAGATTCCATTCCTAATTCTAGCTTCCTTGCTATTTCTACCACATTTGCAGCTAGTTCTTCCACTGAAGTCTTGAACCCCTCAAAGTCATCCATGAGGGTAGGAATCAACTTCTTCCAGACTCCTATTCCTGTTGATACTTTGACCTCTCCTCATGAGCCACAAACGTTCTTAAAGACATGTAGAATGGTGAATCCTTTCCAGAAGGTTTTCAATTTATTTTGCCCAGATTCAACAGAGAATCTTTGGCATCTTTAGCCATACAAAATATACATTTTTTAATTTTTTATTTATTTTGAGAGAGAGAGTGCAAGTGGGGGAGGGGCAGAGAGAGTGGGGGACAGAGGGCTCTACTGACAGTCTGATAGCAGGGAGACCTATGTGGGGCTTGAACTCAAAAACTGAAATATCATTACCCGAGCTAAAGTCAGATGCTCAACTGACTCAGCCATCCGGGTGCCCCACAAAATGTATTTCTTAAATAATAAGACTTGAAAGTCAAATTACTCCTTGATCCACAGGCTGCAGAATGAATGTTACATTAGCAGGCGTGAAAACAACATTAATCTCAGTGTACATCTCCATCAGAGCTCTTGGCTAAGTAACTAAGTGCACTGTCAATAAGAAGTAATATTTTTAAAGGAATTTTTTTGTCTCAGCAATAGGTATCAACAATGGGCTTAAAATATTCAGTAAACCATGGCTTTGTTGTTCCATTAATAAGGCACAGGCAGAGTCTATTTAGAATAATTCTTAAAGGTCCTAGGATTTTCAGAATGGGACACAAACATTGTCTTGAACTTAAAGTCACCAGCTGCTTTAGGCCCTAACAAGAGTTAGCCTGTCCTTTGAAGTTTTGAAGCCAGGCATTGACTTCTCCCTCCAGCTATAAAAGTCCTAGATGGCATCTTCCTCTGATACAAGGCTGGGTTTTTTTCTACATTGAAAATTTGTTTAATGTAGCTACCTTCATGAATTATCTTAGCTAGATCTTCTGGATGACTTTCTGCAGCTTCTCCATCAGCACTTGCTGTTACACCTTGCACTTTTATTCTGTGGAGTTGTCTTCTTTTCTGAAACCTCATGAACCAATCTCTGCTAGCTTCAAACTTCTCTTCTGCAGCTTCCTCACCTCTGTCAGTCTTCATAGAACTGAAGAGTTAGGGCCTTGCTCTGGATCAGGCTTTGGGTTAAGGTATTGGTGTAGCTGGTTTGATCTCCTATACAGACCACAAAACCTTTCTCCACATCAACAACAAGGCTGTTTTGTTTCTTACTATTTATGCATTCACTGGAGTAGCACTTTTAATTTCTGAGAACTTTTCCTTTGCATTCACAACTTAGCTAACTGGCACAAGGCACCAAGCTTTAATCCTGTCTCAGCTTTTGATGTACCTTCTTCACTAAGCTTAATCATTTCTGGGTTTTTTATTTAAAGTGAGAAACTTGCAACACTTCTTTTCACTCAATACTTAGAGGCCATTGTCAGATTATTAAGTGGCCTAATGTCATTAAATCTCAGGGAACAGTGAGGAGAGGGAGAAAGACTAGGGAATAGCAGGTCAGAGAGCAATCAAAACACATCTATTATTGATTAAGCTCACTGTCTTACATTGATTCAGTTCATGGTGCCCCAATACAATTACAATAGTAACTAATTACTCATCACCACAACAAATATAATGATAATGGAGAAGTTTGAAGTATTGAAGAATTACCAAAATGTGACACAGAGACATGAAGTAAGCAAACACTGTTGGAAAAAATGGTACAGGCTTGCTGGATGCAAGGTTGCCACAAACCTTCAATTTACAAAAAATTCAGTATCTGCAGAGAACAATAAAATGAGGCTTGCCTGTAAATATCAGAAATCTCAAAGATTAAATAAAATTTATTTGAATAAACAATGGTTATGTTACTTGCTAATTTGCATTTAGACACATTTGAAACATTCCTTTTTTCAACTTGCCAAAATTCAATTTGATGTGTATTGTCTCTACCTTTATTTAGTCTATCTATCGTTTATCTATCTATCTACCAATCTATCTATCTATCACCTATCTACACACATATAAAAACTTCAATCCTTCCTCCATCACTGACTAAGAAAAATCAGTATCTGCCTTGTGCAAACATTGATCAATTGTTTGAGTTGAGTTTTCACAGCTAAATTCCTCTGTACTCTGTATCTCGGTTTCCCAAGTGTAGGTTGAGCCCAAAGGGAAACTGCATGGAAGTGAGTCCAAAGAGCTGATGGGTCACAGGCAAGATCCTTAGTGACTTGGCACATGAGGTGTTTTTAAAATCTACAAATGTGGAACACATATCTGACATTTCTACATTAAAACAGAGGAAATAAAAATGTACAAGTTGTTTATTGAATTCCTCATTTGTCCTTTACCATATTCTCATTGGACCTAGTTTAGTTTATTTAACATACTTTTGGGGTAGACCAGAAACTAGTGCTATAAGCATGCTGGCATAATTAGCATAAGGGGTGAAAAAATGGGCTGGAGTCAGATTTCCTAGGCTTAGACCCTGGTTCTGTCACTTACCAGCCATATATGCTGGAACAATTTTCTTCACCTCTCTGTGTCTTAGTTTCCTCATCTGCATCAGGGAAATAATGGTATCAAGCTCATGAGGCTGCTGGGAAGATTAACTGAGCTGATATATGTGAAGGATTTAGAACACTGCCTGTAGCGTTCTAAGCACCTTTAAGGTTTTGCTCTTGCAATATTATTGTTCCTTAAAATAAAATCAGGAAACCCTACTGCATCTTCCTATTCCCATAAGCACTTTATCAGAGCTAAAAAATTTAAAAAAGCACCTCAGGAGAAAAGAGTAGAATGTCTCCTGATTTTTAAGCACAAAAGTAACTGTTTTTTTAATATCCAATTTCTATGACCTAATCAGTCGCCAATATTTCTCTTAATTATGATTCAAATGAAGTCTGCTTCAGTAGTCTCAACTTTGCAAAGTGTTAACAAAGGGAATAGAAAGCTCGGTGCTAAGGAAACTTTCACTCTTATTTAAGTAATAGTTGATTTTGACTATTAATATTTAAAATTCTCTATAAAATTATGTTTCCCTTTTCTCCTTTCTTCCATCACTATTTATAAATAACTAGAAAAATTTAGCACTCTTCCTCTAAAATCTAAACATAAAATCTTTTTCATAAAAAACAACAGGTTAATCCTGGCTTTGGAATCAGACAAATTATATTAAAATGCATATCCTGTGATTCATTCAAAAGCTGAATATAGCAATATAAATCCTATAAAGCCACATGGATTTTAAATCAAGGCAAAAAAAGTAAATCAAACCTGAAATGAATGGATTAGCAGAAACAAGAGTGCTACTGTAATATTCCTTTGTATTGAGTAATAGAGAAGCAGATTTTATCAAATCTTGCTTTCTAATTCCCATCTGGAAAAGCCTTGCTCTGGAAATGAACAGGTTTGAAGGAATGCCTTTGACATCTGTAAAGTTAAAAAGCATCAATAATTGGAATGGGCTTAATCCCCCATTCAACAGCAGGTACTTTATGTACAATCATAAGAAGTGATGAAAGTCAGACACAGATGTACAAATTGTTAGATTTAATCAGATCGATCCTCTACCCCTAGTTAAGTCTACTCTGCTGTAGCTTCCACTTAACCTGGACTAACTGATGGCTGGATATATAAAGAATAAAGCCAGGTCAAAAATCAGATGTGAGGTGTCATTCAATAACTTATTTTAATTCCATAAACCACCAAGAACAGAAAGCTTTTCCACTGGTAGTTTTGCATGTATCACTGTGCATAATTATTCTATATTAAATTGTGTCTGAGAAATGGGTGTAGTGTTTGCCCCTTTGAGATTCTGAAACGGGAGGAAGAAACTGTGTGTCAAAGAAGAATAATGGTGATAGAATGCCCACACTAAAGAGAGGAAGTAGACAAGGGATTTGGTGGTTTAAAACACTGGCTATTTATGATGCCTAAAATGTTCTTTGGAGTAGCATGCACATTTAGTTGCTCTGAAATCTATTCTGTGTTCACAGCTGCAGCTGTTAACTGCTTGTGTCTTTTCCCACATGGTTGTATGAAGATAGAGAAGGGAGATGAAATTTGTAATTACATAATCAAATAGCAGTATTGGTTTCACTAGAAATTGGTTCTAAAAGTTATGCATATCTATAAACTTATCACCAATATTTTAGGGGTGGTTTTACTCTATTTGCTATTATTCTGTTCTATTATAATTCTAAAGAAAAACTTATAAATAGTCTGGAAAATATCCCACCAGTACTACTAAGCATATTATTACCTGCCACTAGATTCTTTATATAGTGCTGCATAGGCTCTTATAAAAGAAACCAAACCCTTGGGTTACTGATTTTATTAGAACTGATACTATTAAAAATGGTACTATTTTCTTTTGCTTCTTCATTCATGTACTAGCATTTTTAACAGAGGACCATGAATGTGTTTTTAATCTCTAAGCTACCATATATGCATATTGGTTGTCAGCATTAGAATCTTTCCACAGTGATAGAAATACCTTACAATTAAAGGCATCATAATCCAATAAAAATTTATATTCAGAGAATGTAGAAAACATCCTGTCCAGTTTTGTCTCACTTTCATGCAAATAAGAGAATTTTCCCCGTAATCTCCTGTCTTCATTAAGTTTTAGTTTCAATATAAAAAAAAATTTGCAAACTTCATATGTAGCAACCTCTCTCCCTCTTCTGACCTCAGTCCCCACAACCATAAAACACACAAAACTTTAAAATTGAATTATTTCTTACCATATGGGATCTGAGAATGAGATCAAACCCAACCTAGACAAATGCCATGCAAGTTGACAACTGTTCCTGGAGTCCTGGGCAATGCCTGGGAGAGTGCCTGCCAGGGCCTACTGTTTTCAAACGAGTTTCATTTCTCTAACAATTTAAATCTGCCAAGAGGAAACCGAGACAATCAAGCTTCGTGCCAAAAAGCCCCAAGCTTAAGCTAGAGATATATCCTCTCTTTAGCCTGCTGATGAGAGAGGGAGCAGGGGGAGAGAAAAGGATAAAGATTCATAATGAGTAGGACAGAGGCTCAAGTATGCATTTGGAATGCCACAACAGAGCAATTTCTGGTCCTGATTATGTTACTTTGTTGAGCTCCATGTCCAGAATAGAGAGTACTTTTTTCCTTTCCCTTCATTAACTCCCTCTGTTTCTGGGGTTGAATATTGTCTGGAACATATCTTCTTCCTGTCTCCCCTTCTTAGCCTTGCCGGAACTGTGTCACCAGGGAGCCAGGCTCTCAAAAAGGCCACTCCCCACTGGTCCAATTTTGGAAGGATGTTTTGGTGCCAAGGAAAGTTCCCCAAGGAAGACTCAGCATTTCCCCTGCTCCCAGCTTTCTGGGGTTTTTTCCTTTATTTTTGTATCATCTCAGATTCACCCACAGAAAGGAGGCTAACAAGAAAGTCACACCATTGGAGTGCCTGCGTCTCTCAGTCAGTTGAGTGTGAGACTCTTGATTTCAGCTCAGGTCATGATCCCAGGGTCGTGGGATCGAGCTTCATATTGGACTCTGTGCTGACAGTGTGGAGCCTGCTTGGGATTCTCTCTCCTCCATCTCTCTCTCTGCTCCTCCCCTGCTTTCTCTCTCTCAAAAATAAGTAAACTTTAAAAATAAAAAGTCACACTAGAATCAGAACTCCAGTGCGTGAGTGGAGGAGAGATAATTGGAGGATGAGTGGTAGCTTCCCACACCAGAGAGCCATGTGCACTAAGATAGTATGAGAACTTCTGCCAGGCTCATGCCAGCCTTCCCAGCACATCATGTTTGAGAAATGAGACCCACTGTTTCTTAGCACATGTCCAGGTGGTACAAATACATAGTCGATCCAAGCAGACACCTTCAACCATGAGACCAAAATGACAATAGATTGAGAAGAAAGGCTGTTGTTGTAAATATACAAATAAGATACAACGTGTGCTATTTGAAGGTACGGTATTTTCAGAATCACAAGTTTAAGCTCTTACCTGTTTTCTACAGTAGCTGAAATATTATCTTTTGAATCAGGCTGCTCTGCATTCACACATCAGCTTCCCACCAACTAGCTGTGTGACCTTAGGCAAGTGTGTATAAACGTCTGAATTTTGGCTTCCTTGTATTAAAAGGAGCATAATAAACTTACCTCACAGGTAATTGTGAGGATAAGCTAAAATAATGATGTAAAGCCCACAGAATTGTTTCCAGGTTACCATGTATCAATGGTCCATGGTAAGCAGTCAGTAAATGATAGCTATCAGTAGTTTTCAATTTGGCATTAGAAACATGATATTAAAGGATCTTACTCATTTCAGTCCTAAGATAATCACTGGGAATATTTTGCTTACAAAATTCTTTCAAGAGATATTCTCTCAATCATCTTCCATTAATCCTGGAAATACATTAGTTACTACATGACATCAGAGAAAAGAAGAGCTTTAAAATCACAATTGACAATGAATTTGAAACAGATGCTATTTTGGGGGCAAACTGAGATGACCTTTATGGAGGAAAATTTGGCAATACCTGTAAAGCAATCAGAGCTACATTTCCAGGATGTATCCAAAGTCTTGATTAGGATATAGCTCTAAGGATGCTCACTGCAATTTGTTAGGAATTGGAAACCACCGTGTGCCCATCCACAGAAGACTGCTTAAATACATTATGTTATATCCAGTGAAGCCTTATGTAGCCACTAAAAATACTGTAGAAAAATACTGAATGACATAATGGAATAATCATACAATAAGTGAAAAAAAAGCACACTGAAAAACATTATAATATTCCACTAAAAAGTATATATTTCCTAGAGAAAAAATATTGGCAGGAGACACACCAAAATAGTAACATGTTTGTATCAGCACAGTAGGATTATGGCTGGTTTGATTTTGGTGTCTTTATTTTTGTTTCTCTGAGATTGTTATTTTTTTTGCAAAACTTGTATTGGTTAGTAATTTAAAAATAAGTGAATGTCCTTGAATTTTAATTTTTTCTATTTTATTGAAAATTTGGAAATGTAAATAATGATATCCCTAAGTTTGTACATACTCACACACATTTATTCAGATTTTCTCCAAATGCCAGTATATTGATTTACATTATGCTTGCATAAAGAGGCATACTTTCAGGAATAAATGAAAAACCCCTACTAATTTCTCATAGAAAAAAAACCCGGTATTTCTTCAAATATCCATTTAAAACCCAATTTTAATCCCTACTTAAGAAATAGTTTTAGAATATTTTTTAATGCCTCTTCTTGGTAAAGTCTTCCAATGCTGCTGACCTTGCATAATAATTTTTCCCTTACAACATATTAATTATTGTTCTGGCACCTCTGGCCTACTCATGAAACCAATGAAGTATGAAATGCCTCTGTGCAGAGTAATATTTCATATTTGGTACTTTATGTATTAATTACTTTTCTGTTTTTGCTAATCCAGTCAGAACAAAAAATAACCTATCTCATTTTGTAATGAATGGTCAATGAAAAAAAAAAACCCAGAAAACAGCCAACAAGTCACATTTGCTGACCTACTGAAAGGTGCTAAGAGAAGAGAGACTTCCACCCTGTACCCTTTTTATCACTACACCATCTTGTCAGGTAAGCCTGCTGCTTACTAACTGAGGGTCCTTATAGTACTGACTGGCATTCTTGTGCTTAAAAAACAGATGTGAAGTCTGAGAAGCAAGTAATCTCAATCATATATCCTTCTTTTGAGCCTGAAATAAAAAATAAAGCCCAAAACACAAAATTCAATTCAAAGTCAACAGGAGGTACACAGAGTGTAATTCAAAACTTTAACCATTTGCCAAATTAGAATCTGCAAAGAGGAAAAAATAGCGGAAGATGCTAGTATATTAAAATTCTATTTAGTTGCCACTTCAGCTGCTCAATGGTTAACATATAAATCAGTTTGACAGTCCGAAAGCAGTTTTAATCCTGAATTCTAAGAGTGTATGCACTTTCTCTCTCTACCTCTCTCCCCCTCCTCCTGCCCTGCCACCCCTCTCTAATGCCAGTCATTTAGCCTGAACAAAAAAATTCAGGTGTGACATTTCTTGATTCAAGAGCTGTGTTAAGCAGTTATAAAGCTGCTGTAATTTACAGCAAAGAATAAAGCTAACCTAAGAGACCTCAGCCCCAATTTACTAAAACTTATTACACCTCATTGGCCACTGAATAGCCAAAAGAAGAAAAAAGAAAAAAAATTATCTGAATAAGAAACTTTACTAGCATTGCCCTAATGAGAAATGATTGGCCTAAAATTGCTCTGGCTACATGGATAGGTTCAGTTTAACACTATTTACGATGTTATGATTTCCTATTTCCTGAGTTATATAAAAGCCAAAGCAGTTACTGAAACAATACTAATGAGTCGATAGATGTTTTCAGATGTGTGTTTAACTCCTGAGTCTAGTTAAATGTCTCAATGTGATGTATGTAGTTCTCTGTTGAATATCCTAGCTATTGAATTAATATTTTAAGAAAATTATCTTAAGCTATAGTGACTTTGATACTATAGTTATATCAATTGTGTTGATCTTATTCACCCATCACTTTATAAAGTACAGTGAACATGCTAAATAAATGAATGTGTGATCATTAGCAACTAGCCTCTTGTTAATTACATCCCAATGCTCTGTAAGGAGGAATGCTCTACCTGGGTTTTGCCCCATACCATCTTCAATCAGTGTTTTTAATGAGAATTTTCCACTGCAATACATGTCTCTTTTGCCAAAATAATTTGGGTAATGCTAAAGGCACAGAATAAATTCATAGTCAAAATGTTACTAAGTAAAAGAAAAGTTACAAATAACTGGGTTGCTCTAAATGAGCATTCTCGGTCCAAGACAATTCTAACAATCTCAGAAATTAACCCATAATGGTAAGTTTGGTAGGTAAGGTGACTTATTTCCCAACAATATTCTAAAAGTTGCATTACGTGTTAACAAATACTAACATATAGTCTTTGTAGTATAAAACTGTCACATTGATATTTAGACCATGAAAGACAAAGTTCTAAGGCGTGATTAGTGCAATTCACAACATTTTTAAATATGAACCAGTCTGTTGCAATATTACATGACTTTTGAAATTCTCGGATTTGATAACTTTCCAAAATATAGATCAGATAGCAAAAACCATATCCATAGTTGTGGAATGCAACATTTAAAGGCATTAAATACGGACAAATCTATAGCATATGTGTACCTTAGAATACCTATAAAAACTTTCCTTAAGAAACACATAAAACAAAACAAATCTACCATTGTGTTGTCACCAACCCTCTCTCCTCACTCAAGAGGTTAATGTGTGTTTGCTTTCTATTTTAGGTTGCGTACCCATTTTACAACTCATCTATGGTAGAGCTAACTCAATTATGGGAGGAAATCATGTATATATATTAGGATGATATTAAATAAGCTGAAAAGCAATCATTTCTGGCCTGTTTTGTTTTGTTTTGTTTTGGGTTGTAGAGTAAAATTGAGTTGATCTCAGAATCATTAAAGAAAATGAGCAATGTGGTAAGATTTCATTCTTTTTTATGGCTGTGCAACAATGTATTTGGAGCTAGGGGGTATAATGCTACGTGAAATAAGTCAGAGAAAGACAAGTATATGATTTCACTCATATGTAGAATTAAAAAAAAAAAACAAGCAAAGGGGAAAAATAAGAGAGAAAAACCAAGAAACAGACTCTTAACTACAAAGAACAAACTGATGGTCACCAGAGGGGAGGTGGGGGAGAGGGGTTAAATAGATGAAGGCAATGAAGGAGTGCACTTGTCAAGATGAGCACCGGCTGTTGTATTGAACTACTGAATCACTGTACTGTACACCTGAAATTAATATAACACTGTATGTGAACTCTATACTGGAATTTTTTAAAAAGTTTGCAGTTAAAAAAAAAAGAAAAAATGAGCAACATATGTTCTGCTTAGAACACAGTACAATTTCAGAGTAAAATCAGAAAACTGTTGAATAGAAGGAGGCCAAAGGTTAATGTTGAGAAGCAGAAATCACTTATTATAAATTGCTGGCTTATAAAAATAAAAGGCTTACTCTTTTCTCTTGTTCAAGGTGTAATTGTCCATCCCTACTACTACCCATGGCAGTTAGATAATACACAGTTGGGGGAAAGACAAAAAAAGGAATACTTTAATGTCCAAGGATGTATATAGTACATTCTACCAAAGCTTCCAACACTGAAGTGTTTGTATTATTAACACCCTGTAAAATTTACTGTAGTGACTAATTTGCTATAGTCGTTGGACAGAAATCATGTAGCATGATTTACATTACTACAAAATCTTTACTAACTTGGGCACCATAAATTTGATCATTTAATAATTTAGTGCTAAATCTCTTCTTTTAATGAAAGGAGAGTGATCATGATTATTATTAATGCTATTTTTAGTTAGTTTTAAATTATGCCATTATGATAAAACATTCTACTTAATTTAACATTTCAACTCAAAATTAATTTCCAAAGTCTTTAATTCTACTCAGTCTGCATAATTACAAGGTATTGTAATACTCTTGCAACTGAATCTCTAAAGTCCATGTAACAATAGAGAATGTTAAATGGATATCTTATTTAGGTATTCCAGCTTAAACATGGTCTTGGTTTTCCAGAATTCCAAAAGAGAGCAATCTAATTAAGAAATTAAAAATTTATTTCATTCTTGAATAAAATATAAACAATGGATAAAGCCGTTTATATCGCATTCTGATACAAGAATCGCATGATTTTAAGTGGTGTGTTATGATTTTCCTATGATTTTTTCAAAAACTTATTTTTCAAAAATAAAAGTTAACATATCATCTCAGAATGCTCTCTTACATGACTGTCTTCCAATTTACAGCAGCCAAAGAATGGAAAAGTGAATTTTGACACTTTGTGGAAAGCAGTAGTTATTTCACATGCTGACAGGTGTTACTGTAAATGCAACTTGCAACTTAAGACCACCATCTACTGGCTCTGTCCAACTCTGCAAAAGCTATCCATGTAATATCCAACGGATTTTAAATGAACGCTACCAAAAAATCTACAAATTCCCTTTGAAAGAATTTATTAAACTAGTCACCTACCTCCCAACCTATATGTTAATATTGAACTTGCACATTCTTAAAGGCATTCACCATTCTTCAAGAAAATACAATAACTAGAATCTATTGTTAGATGTTGTTACCAATGATGATTAAATGCAGGGTGCTTTTTTTCCCCCACATAATAAACCTGATACTCTTGAACCAGACTTGACTGATAGGCAGGGATATCAGAATTTATGCCCTGCCACAGAAGATGCTCTATGACAGGATTCTATTTACAAACTAAATAGGACACTTTGTTAACAATGCTTCATTATAGTAATTCATATTCCCTTTCTTTCATTCCCCAAGACCCATGGCTTGGTATTGACTTTGGTAGGACACTGCTGTCAGAATGAGGGCTTAAATTATAATCTAGGATCACAACTTTCTCTAGAGCCTTTTAAATTACTCTGATTAGTAATTTCTAGAACCAAATGAAAGTTGAATTACATTTCCTAAGAGTTTTTACCTTAGTTCTGCTCCCTCTCAACTGAACTTTTATTTTCAAATTTAGGGATAAAGCATTACATTTATGAAAGCTTTCTTTTATGTACTATTGCACCTGTCCTGGAAAATATGTAATTCTTTGCTTTCCAAGTTCTTGAAATCACTTCATTCAGTCATTCTACAAATATTTATTAGGGCCCTGGGCTCTGTAGCAGTTAATGGGGGTGTACAGTTTCAAAAAGAAAACCATACGCCTGAAGATCTCAAATCAGTAAGCCACAACTTAATACTTAACCTAACTCAGTTTCAACCACCCAGAAAGGTAGTCTTACCCAATCATTTCGGGAATTTTCTCATCAGCACCAATAAGATAATATGTCACATGAGCTCTCTTCATCCTGAAAGGGAAGATGAGGTAATCTACCCACTAAAACCCAAATGAAGGTGACTGCACCTGAAATAACTCTTTTTTTCTGTTTATGACTTCCTTGTCCTACCTTTAAAAATGTTTCCCTTTCTGGAGTATTCTGGAGTTCCCTTCTACTTGCTAGATGGGATGCTGACTGATTCATGAATTGTTTGATGAAGCCAATTAGATATTCAAATTTACCCCATTGAATTTGTTTTAACAACAGGTAAGTAAAAAATACAGTTCCAATGAGCATAACTGAGATTTATATGAGACAGATATATATATATATATATATATATTTCTATGCTCCCTCATTTCCATAAAGGTGTGAAATATATTACTATGAGCAATTTTTGAGTATTGATAGTAAAAAATTCCTCTTAGGAATTTGCAAAGTTATGTTTTCCCCCTTCCCCAACTTCCACCATGTCAAAGATATGCATAGCCAGTGAGGGCACTTTTATCAGAGACCAATGAAGTGACTATTCACTTCTCAGCCTTCTGCTCATCTCTATATACCCTGTGAAGTCTCCATATACCCATGATGATTTTCTCTTTTTGAGCATGTGGTTTGTTTGTCATTTTCCAAGCTACTCCAACTTGAAATCTTGCCTCAGGTTTTCTGATTAAAATAAAAACTATGAGACAGAAACTCCATCATCTTCCCAAAAAGAAATCTTCCAGTTTACCTGAAACTTTAACTGTAATTTCTGCCTTCCTGTCTGTTTTAATGGAAGACAAGTCCCTCCTCTTAAAAGTCATACCTTCACTGTACCCCACAGGCATTAGCTTCTGGATCCTTAAAAACTTTCTACCTGCAAATAGGACTCTCTTTATACTGCATTATCAACTTCTCCCTCTCTACTCACCATTCTCATTAACATATAAAGAGTTTTTAGTTTTGTGCATTAAAAAAATCATAACTACCCCCAAATATTACCCCCATTCACAGCAAAATTTCTTGAAAATGTTGTCTATACTCCCTGTCTCTATTGCATCACCTCCTGTTCCCTCCTCATTCCTTTTATTGGGCTTTCTGGCTCACCACCCACTGAGATTGCACATTAACATCACCAATGATTTTCCTGTTTTCACATTCAACAGTAACATTTCTGTTCTTATCTTTACAGACTTAACAGCATTGGACCATTCTGTCCTCCTGGAAAGCCCCTCTGTTTTAGGCTTCAAGAAACTTCACTGCTGGCTTTTCCTCTGTCCTTACTAGCCATTCCTTTGCAGTCTCCTTAGTATGGATCTGAGGCTCTTTCTCTTGTTTATCTATACCTTCTCACTAGGTGATTTCTTCCAATCCCATGGTTCTAAAGAATATCCATGTTTCCAGTGATTCTGAGTTTTATTTTTCTATCCTTGAACTTTGCTCCAAATTCAATTGGCTTCTTGATATTTCCACTTGAACTTCTAATATGCATCTCATTAACATACCCCAAACAAAACTTCCAAGACCTGCAAAACCTGCTTTCCCCTTGTGTTTTGATTTGTCAATACAAAGCACCACAATTAACCTGGTTGCTCAAGCAAATATTTGGAAATTCTTTCTTTTCCTCTCCTTTCTCTGTCTAATCCATCAGTAACTTTTGTCAATCACGCCTCCACAGTATCTCCAGAATCCATGAACTCCATTTCTATTATGCAAAGTGGAACACTGCTATGGTCTCCTAACATGGTGGTTGGCTTCTCCATATTTTATATTACTATTCCTTTTTCACACACTAGCCAGTAACTTTCTTTAAAACAGAATTTGTATCACATAATTGCTCTATTTAAACCTTCCAAATTAAAACCCCTGTTACTGGTATCCAGTGCCCTATAGAAAGCAGACTCTCTTCACTGTTGTGTCTTCATCTCTTTATACTCTTGGCTCACTATACCCCAGACACATTTACCTTACTTGGGTTCTTTGAGCATGTCCAGATGCCCAGATCATTCTTCCCTGGGGCTTTTGTACTTGCTGATCTCTCTGTCAGGACACGTGCCCCAGATCTTTAGATGGTTGGTTCCTTCCCATCATTCAGATCTCTATGTACATGTCAATTCTCCAGAGACACCTTTCCCTCTCTACCACTTCACTCTTTTATTTTCATCATAGCATTTATTGGTACCTGATTTTTTTCATGTATTTGTTTATGGTAAGTTCCCTCTCAGTAGAATGTGTACTCTATGACAACAGAGAACTTGCCTGCCTTGCTCACCCTGGCATCATAGTGCAGATAAAATAGTGCACGGCGTTTGGTAGGTGCTCCATGAGTGTTTATGGAACTAATGGATAAATTACTAATTAATTTTGGCCCCAGGTTTTCCCCAAATATCCACCCACATCCAGTGAGGCCAAGTCTTGACAACTCTTTATTTCTACAGCTATCACTCTAGCCCAGATTCTTATTATCTGGATTCTTTACTGCCTCCTTGAAAACCCTTTCTTCTCCCCATCCACATAGCCATACTATGGAGGCAGAATGATATAATGGTTAAAGCACAGACTCTTCAGTCAGACTGCCTATGTGCCAGTCCAATTCTACCACTTAGGAGATGTTTGACCTTGGGTAAATTATTTGGCCAGTCTGTGACTCTGTTTCTTCATCAGTACAATGGGTACCCATCTCATAGACTGTTGTGAGAAATTGGTTAATTTTCACAGTAATCCATGGTAACCATTTGGGCCAGAGCCTAGAAAGCACTGATGAGTGTTCGTTTCTTCCCTGCATGTCCAATTAATCTTGCTAAAACACTGCTTTACCTACATCACTGCTTTACTCATTTCACCCTGCAACTCTGGGTAAAAACCATTCAAGGCCTCTCAGTTCTCAAATAATTAAGATCTGATTTGTCCTTCAGGCTTTCCTTGATATAGTACCTATATCTTTCTTTATATTAATTAACTTCCTCCGTTCCGGCATATGAACATTTCCATTCAGTCCAGGCTATGTGCACATGTTTTATTTCAGCTAAAATTTACTAAGCACATGTAATGGACCCAGCATTGTTGCTGGATATATACATAAGTGAAATATACCACCTTTTCCCTCAAAATCTTCAGAGTCTCCTAAAGCCATTTATCAGTTAGGGTTCTCCAGTTACAAGAACTAGAAACTAACTCTGGAAAACCTTAATAGAATAAATAAATTTATCAAAGGCACATGGAAAATTTTACAGACTCCAAAGAAATCTGGAAAGAAAAAAAAAAAAAAAGAAAGGATATGAATCAAGGTAGGTCTTGAAAATAAAGCTAGTATCTTCAGGGTCCCAACCTAGAGTCAGTGGTAACAACTTTCACCCTTCTGTCATTTTTCTTCTCAAAGGGCAAATCCCAGGGAAATAAAATGCTGCATGTCTATCCCTTGGCTAGAGGAAGGCATGGTATCTAGAGGAGGAAGGATAACTCAAAACAAAATTGATAGTTGAAATTTAGAAATAAATGGAGCCCCCAGTCCAAGATTCTTTCATCTTCAACTTAGCTGTCCATTGTTTTCTCCCAGCTTTCTTTTCCTAAGTGTCATTTCACTTGCTAAGTATTGGCCCCTTTTTAAGTACAGGTCAAGCTAACTGCCTCCCCAGAGCCTTCACAAGCTGCCCCAGAATTTAACCATCACTTCTTTCTGAGAACTTCTACAGGAGTTATTTATACCTGACATCTGGCAGTTAGCATTGCCTTCTTGCTAATATGTATATTGTAATATGTATATTTTGTTTAAATGTTCTCCCCCCTCCCCCTGCCAAAAAAATACTTACTTGTAGGTTCTAGTATACCATTTGAACTTCTCTTAGTTTATCTCAGATTGAAAAAGGCCCATGGATTGCTCATACTGGTTGTCTGACAGGAAAGGAACATATCTCCCAGAACAATGTTTGTTATGTCTGTTCTCTTCTTTAACTGCACCTGCATCTCCCAACCAATACCACCAGGGAGGTGGTTTAGAGTGGAAGGCCAGGGGTGTTTTCTTTTTTAAAACAAATATTTATTTTGGGGAGAGTGCAAGCAGGAGAGAGGCAGAGAGAGGGGAACAGAGGGTCCAAAGCGGGCTCTGTGCTGACAGGCTGACAGAGGAGAGCCCATTGTGAGGCTTGAACTCATGAACTGCAAGATCATGACTTGAATTAAAGTTAGATGTTCAATCGACTGAGCCACCCAGGCACCCTGGGGGTATTTATTTTTATCTGATAAATCCTAGGTTATCTCCTCTGAGACCTTGCTGACTAACTAACCCCTTAGGAACAATGTGATTCTGAAATGATTAGATATAAAGCAGGTTTACAACATATTTTCACACTTACTTACTCATTTGTTAATGTCATTTATCCAAAATTTATCCATTTATTTATCTCAGGCATACAGAGAGGCTCAGAAGCTCGGGACAACACTGAGTCCTCAGAGCCAAGACTGGGCATCATAGCAAAGTGATGACTCAGAGTTGAGATAATCACAAATCACTTTTTAATCTACTATATAGTTAATTTAGTTATAATATTGCTCTTTATTTTCTGAAACTCCCACTAAAATGTATATTCCTCAAGATCAGAGATTTTTACTCTTTGTTCTCTAATGTGCTCTAAGTTCCTGCAACTATGTCTGGTGGATAGCAAGTACTTGATACAGATTTGTTGAAAGAGTCAATGGGTAAGAGATACACAAGAACATCCTGGAAATAGGCTCAGCAACTTCCAGAAGAATCTATAGCATCAAGTTCAAATGGAGTAGGGGATGAAAGGTAAAGTCAGGTAAAGTTTGTGAGATCTTGGAACGGAGAAGCAGGAGCAGTTTACATGGCCCTTCTGGCTTTGCGCATGGGTGCAAAAGGATTAGGGACATTGAGCCAACTGGGACAATAGCCACCAGAGAAGACATTATTGTTCCCCTTTCCAGGTGAGGAGACAAAATTGGAAGAGTCTTAATTCCCAGATTACATAGCAAGACATTCCAGAGCTAACTTGAGACAGGATTTAGGCAAATTTTAGTTTAGTTCACAAGAACACTTAAGAGACCCAGTTAGACCTGCATGATAACCCTGGCTCCACCACTCAGCAACTATGTTACTTAAGGCCAGCTATGTATGGTTCCTCAACGGTCAAATGAGAATAAAAGTAGCATATATCTCTTAGATTTGATAGGAGAATTAAGTAAAAAACTTCTTGCAAAGTACTTAGTTCAGTGCCTAGCACGTGGTAAGTCACCAATAATACTATTATAATAATCATTGGTATTTCAATCATTGAATAAGTATTTATGGAGAATCCACTATAAGGAATATTAACTGTGCAAATATCAGTAAGATGCATTTTTCAGCTTTCAAGTATCTCAGTCTAGACCTCAAACAGATAAATTAAAAACAGTGCGATATGAATGGTAGAGATAAGCCTAAGAAACAGCACAGGGAAAATGCAACTATTATGCCTTGAGTGGTCCAGAGAGCTTCTTGGCAGAGATAACTCTGGAGAGATATACTAAGAGCATGTAGGAGTTTTTAAGGCAAAGAAATATGAACAGGCTATTGCCAAGAAAGAGAACAATATGAATAAAGGCATACATGAAGGGTGATTATAAGCAGTTTCAAGAACAAATTTTAAAGTAGAGACGGGAGAGATGAGATTGAAGAAGTAGAAGCCAGGTAATTCAGGGCATTGTGTGGCGTGTTAGGAAACTTAAACTTCTTCTTTTGGCAATGTGAACTAATAGAATGGGTTTAAGAAACAATACAGCATGATCTAATGTTCATTGGCTAGATCACGGGCAACTGAGTGGAAAATGAATTTGAAGGGGACAAGAATAGGAACAGGATTACTGTAAGAACCCAGGTGGGAGAAAAGAGGGCATGAAAATAAGGCAGTGGAGAGGAGAGAAGAGGCAAAGAAATATGTGAAGCCCTGGAACTGGATAATGGATGGCATTGAAGTTGGTCGGGGAGATAGTAATGGGAACCCAAGAAATGGAAATTAAAGAAACTTGGAAGCTTCTACCAGCCAATTTTTTTTCCCAAAGAAGTTTGCAAATAAATCACTCCAGGATACTTCATGAACCAGAGTTCATTTTCAGTTACACATAGGGTGTCATATGCCTATCTTTCTTCATGATGAACTCACCAGTCTCCATTGGCTTTTAACATCTCTTCTAGTCAACCCTTTGCATTGTTTTCTTTCTTTGTTTCTTTGTTTCTTTCTTTCTTTTCTTTCTTTCTTTCTTTCTTTTCTCTCTCTTCCTTCCTTCTTCCTTCCTTCCTTCCTTCCTTGCTTTTTGAGAGAGGGAGAGAGAGAGCATACATGTGCATGCACACATGCAGGGTAGGGGCAGAAGGAGAGGAAAAGAGAATCTTTTATTTATTTTGAGAAAGAGAGAGAGAGAAAGAGCATGAACAGGAAAAGAGGCAGAGAGAAAATTCCAAGCAGGCCCCACACTCTCAGCACAGGGCCCACAGGGCTTGAACTCATGAATTGAGAGATCATGATCTAAGTCAAAATCAAGAGTCTGAAGCTCAATCAACCCAGCCATCCAGGTGCCCTGAGAGAGAGATCAGGCCCTGATCTCAAGACTGTAAGATCATGACCTGAGCTGAAACCAAGAGTCAGGTGCTGGATGCTTAAACAACTGAGCCACCCAGATGCCCCAATCTTTGGATTTTAAATGCATTCTCCTTGAAAACAAGAACAAGATCATAGGAGCAAGATTTCCAAGTAGGAATCAGATGACTGAAAGTCATTTTTGTTTTAATTATTAGAAAATGGATTAGATGCTCTAAGTCTCAGTTTCTACAGCTGACAAATGGGAATAGCACAGTCCATGCCTTCCCTTTATGTGAACAAGTGTATAAGACATGTAAAGAATTTTAGCAACAGAAGAAAAAAAGCATTAAAATATTCTAATCCTTTTAAAATATCAAATGCATTATCAAGGTGACTTAGCATTGGTTTGATTAAGGTCTTCTCCTTCTAAACTCTAAAGTACTTGAACATAGTTATATAAATAAACATTTGTTAGTACCCAACAGAATGCCAGACTCACTGTAAATTTAGCATGTTGCTTACAGCATATCCTGGTAAGTCCTAAATCACCTAATTTTGAGGATCTTCTCAGTTTGAATGAGAAACACTTTCACTTCTCCTGTCCGCTAGTTTTTAAGCATCTGATTTTTTCCCTTGTCCATAGTAAACTAGGATCCCACTCTATTTTCCATAATTCCAGATTTTTATTGCATTTCCAGATTTCAGGATAATCTACTAGCTTCACACAAACATCAAATATAAGTTCAAAATCAATAGACTGTACATAAAAATAAGTGTAAACTTGCAAAGTCTATGTCCTATTCTTCCTCATTTTCCTCATATGTACATAAAGTCTATGTTCCTATTCTTAATCACTTTCCTATGTATACATATTTCCATATAAAACATATTTTTCATATATAATATTTCCATGTATGATATATATTTCCACACATATAGTATTTCCATATATTATATATTTCCATATATTATACATATAATCCACATATGTAACATATGTTTCCATACACATATTATATATATTTCAACATATATAATATATATATGAAAAGAGAAGAAGAGCTGATTACATATTGATTGAATAAATGAGTGAACATATTGTCTTACCCTACAACAAAGTCTCTGTCTGTTAGTCTATCACTCCTAAAATGATACACAACTTGTAGGGGAAAAAATTCCTCAATTCTTCTTTTTCTTATGACAGTATTCACTCAAATTCTTCACCTTTCCCTATGACAAACATGTCTTCCTCAGAAATCTCAATCATGAAACTATACCCTGTGAGAACTGTATCCAGGGAACAAATTTGACCTCTATTCTTTCCAAATGATGAGGCATATAGATAACAGTGTATTTCAAATTGACAATGTGTATGTATTGTGTACTTAATGAGCATCAGAAAGAAAAAAATCTACAGCAATCTCTAAGAGAAGAGAGTAAGTATTAGACTATAATTACTTAAATCTAACAACAAAATTCTTCTAATTACTGTCTACCCTGAAAATATCCATATAAAGATTCATATTTCTTTCAAGCCATTAACAACTAGACCAGTAATAGTGTCTAGGAACCATTGTATGTCCTACTTTTCACTCTTTGGGAAACTAACATTAAGTCTTTTCCTGAAAAGCAAAAAAAAAAAAGAGAGAGAGAGAGAGAGAAACTATGTTAAGTGTTTTGCATCTACTTAGCTGTAGATTAGATGCTTTTACGGATGTTACACTAAGTATGATCACCATGAGAGTAGCCATCTTGAATGTGTTCCTTCCTCAGGCTACATCCACAGCCTAGCAGGGCCAAATACACAGGAATCTTTAGTAACAATAGCTTAGATTGTCTGGGTACTTATTATTTGCCATGCATTGTTCTAAGTAAGTACTTCTCATACACAAATTTGGTTGCTTCTCATAGCCATGCTATACAGTAGGTATTATATCCATTTTATAGTTGAGGAAACTAAAGCTAAAAGAAGTTAAGCAACTTGCCCAAGGTCACAAAAGTAGCAGAGCTGGGATGCAAACCTGGGCAGTCCCCATTCTACGGCCAGTGTTTAATCACTAGGTTAGACTTGTCAATGAACAAATCAACATAGTTTCTCTTAGGAGCTGGTAACTTTATACTGAAATAGCTCTGAGATCTATGCAAATGTACCTTTCCCAAAGCCATAGTGCTCAATTTCTGTAGCACAGATAAAGCAGTGTCTCCCCTCTGCTTCATAAATCGCAGGTAAAGGCTCTTTCTCCTGCACTTCACCTCATGTTCTTCACAGCTCAGTACTAATCATCAGCCCATAATGCAGTGTAGAATTGCCAACACCATCTCGATGATGTAGTTATTTCCAATTGGCACTTGGGAGCAGTGAGGATAGGAGGCATTACTCATAGCCAAGAGTACAGATGTTTCTAATTGCTTTCCATTACCAAGAATAACAGCTGTTTACATCTATCAGCAAATAATTCACAAGAGCTCCAGACTATTAAGATAACACACCCCACCTGGTCACCATCACAAGTTGTCAAGGCCAAGATAGAGGCTGCCAGAATCCCCTTCTGCATCTCTGTTCATCAACTGACAGCATGTGTCACCTTCAGATATCCTTATGCTACCCCACAAGCTCTGGCTTCTTGGTGGCCTGACACATCAAATGGACATATGGATTCTTCATGGCTTTGCAGTAAATGTTTTATGGTTATCTTGCAGCCAAGGGCAGCTGACGTGGAGGAGCAAGGGACTTGCAAATAACTTGATAAAAGAATTCCTACACTTTTTTCTCACAGAAGAGGAAGAAGAGTTGTGCTTAGAGGAGGTTCAGAGCAGCAATGTACTTAACTTCCTTTAACACACCAACAAACTCCATTGGGTGATTGCGTACGCAGTTCAGTAGCATCCTGGGGACCTGGTCACATGCTTGGATATAATCCTTGAAATGGACAGACAATGTTAACAGTTCAGTGGACTTTATGACATAGTTTTATTGGTCACAAAAGAATACATACATTGCAACACATCATAGATATTTGGAGTTAAAGAGACCAATAGTACCTCCTTGCCAATACAACATTGATCCCAACAACATTTTTTTTTCAGTCTAGTTTAAAGTGAGTCAGGTAATTGGTGTCTACTATGTTTTTTCCCCAGTGGAGAAATACAACTTACTGTGCTCCAGCTTCCTCTAAATTTACATCTGAAATGGACTTCTCATACATATTTTTTAACCCATGGATTTCAATCTATAAAACTAACAGAGCCTCATCTCCATGAGTTAAAACTACATGAGTGTCTATAAAACTACATAAGTGGAAATTTTGCCTTATGCTCATGGTAGCCTGTGTCCACAGTGCCCACGATCAGTTCCTCCCTTCCTTGTGGTTGTTTGCCAGCCTCCCATCAAAAGGTGCAATTTATGGAGTTTTTTGAATCTGGGCTGGCCACCCATTGCTTTGACCAATCGAACATGCCAGAAGTGATACTTGGCCAGTCCTGGGCCCAATTTTTAAGAGGATTGCCAATTCCTGTTTCCCTCATCTTGAAACTCTTGCTCTGAGGGAAGCCAAGCGCCATGTAAGAACCCTCACTACCCTGGGACTTGTGTGCTGTAATGAAGCCATGTGGAGGGACTGTATGGAGAAAAAGTGATAAGAGCCTTCTGCCAGCTGTTGCGGCCATCACAGTCCAGGTGCTGAATATGTGAGAGAACGAGCAAGTGGGGCATTCCAGGATCCCAGCCCTCCCAGCCATCTCTAGCTGTTTGTGCCATCCTAGCAGAGGCTCCAAAGGTAATGGAGACAAACTGTCCTTCAATTATTGACCTATAGAATTGTGAGCCTAATAAAATGGTTTTTTTTAATGTTATGCAGCAGTTGGTAACTGGAAGAGCCCTCCCCCTGCCACTTCCCATGAATCTGTTACTTCTTCAGCATCTTCCACAACACTGAGGTTACAACCTACAAGAGAAAACCCTCCCTCTAAAATAATAATTCATGTAGTAAATATCATTGTTTCTTCTAGTTAGAAGAAACCAAAAGAAGAGAAGAAAGATAAATGCTCTGAATGCATTTTACTCTTCTTTTTTTCTAGTCCATATCTCACTCCGTTGTTAGGGGTTCACTCTCCTACTTTGCCCATAAAATAAGCGATTAGATATTTTAGGTTTCTGCTATTGTACAGGATATCAATTAAAATCACTGTACTTAGCACTTTGGGCCAAATATATATCCAACAGTCTGGTTTGAATTAGAATAAAATCATCACTTCCTTCCAGGAAATTTGGTTCTTTTAATAAAATCCCAACAAGTTTGGGAAACTGTACAAATTCTCTTTTGACAACATCAATTATAAATATGTAGATGCTATTGGGAGAGGTACAAGTTTTGAAGCTTCGAGAAGTGTTTTTACTACTTACAAAGATACTACTTTTACAATAGAGCCTTATTTGTGTTTATGGCATATATTATGTATGTGTGTACATAGATACACACACATACACATATATTTATATATAGTGTATAAATATATATTTAGTGAGGAATATATATATATTTAGTGAAGAATATTATTTTTAAGTGAAGCATATATATATATTTGTGAGGAATATATATATATATTTTTTAGAGAGGAATATTTATACGTTAATAAGTATATGGCATTATTTCAGTCCCTTTACATTTGTTTAATAGTTAGGAAAAGAACACTGAGGTAGAACAGAGAAGCTCTGGATTCTAGCTCACCTTTCCAGCCTCCCTACAACATCTTCTAACTAGTTCTCAGAAGACTAGAAACGAACAAACAAACAAAAAAAAACCCTGAAAACATTGTGAGTTACCTTTTACTTGTAAAATTTATTTTTCTAATATAGTCTCACTTCTTATCTTACTTATTACTTATACATCAACCTATTATATCAGGGTCTATAGAGCCTATTTCACAATATTTTTAGTAAGAAATCTAACATTTGAGTGTTACTTAAATAAAAACTGCTCTTATTTTAGTTCAATTTTGTGGTAAAATTAAGAAATAGCTAGTTATTACCCTCTTAGTAATAACTTTACAATGTGAAGTACTAGTATTAACTCAATGAAAAGGAATATTTCCCCTAAATATATGCAATTATTTAGCAATGATATGTTTCCTTAAACTGTCAAGAAATCACACCATTTAGTGTGCATAAAGAAACAAAAGCTTTATATTTTATATTTCTTTTTACATAAAAACACAGTGTCTTTAATTACTCATAAACATAGTTTTATTTGGAGAAATAAAAGACTCTTCATGCAATTAATTGACACCACATTGAGAGGGCTTCAAAGTAAAGATATCCTAGATACATAGTCACTTAAGTTTTTCTTTCAAAACTGCAAAACGGTCACAATCACTTGTACTCCAATAAAATACAGAGCCCTCACTAGCCAGCAGCCCTGTCCTAGGAGCAGAGTGAAGAACTGTCCCTGAGGATCAAGTCGGGCAGAGTTATAGAACAGGAAAGATTGGCCTCCTTGATCTTCATTACTCATCTTCTCATAATTTGTCTCTGAATCATTCATTCATACTAAAGTGATCTGCAAAAGACTGGATGGAATCAGAACTTTAGCGTCTGACATGGACTTTGTAATGCAGATTTTGTAAACACCTGCATGGATACTATCTAAGTTATTGCTTACTTTAGTGACATAGGAGGCCAGCCTTGAGCTTGTGTCACAGATATTTTTTTAACTTTTTCTTTGAAATGATTTATAGACTCACAAAAAGTTTCAACTACAGTACAAAGCATCCCTTGAACCTTTAACTCAGATTCACCAATGCTCCACAGATTTTTGAAATTTCCCTTTTCCATTGTCTGTATTAAAACACAAGAAGATAAGTGTATTCTTAATAAACATGACAAAGTTGCTCTCACATTTGTCTTCAAGGGCTGCAGGAAGACAGCTAATTATTAATTAGATTGCAAGTAGAATGATGCTAATGTAGTCCTGGTGAACATACTTGTTTCCAGGCTGGCATGATATGGCATGCAAGTTGGCATGCAGTGTTATATGAACATATGGCAGCCAGAAGCTGCTGTTTCCTCCTAGGAAACAGCAATGGGAACGTCAGCTCCCACAGTATTGAAGACACACACCCCAAAACTCTTCAGTGCTGCTGAGGGCTCAGTGCACATGCCATTTCCCAGTCACCGGGATAGGGAAATAAACTCTTCATGGGGTGTCATGCCAACAACCACAGACAAGGCAAGTATGTTTCCCCCAGAAGAGAAGGACAAAGAACCAGAAGTTCTCCCTGAAGCTGTTGTGTCAGAGAATAGGCTGGGGCTTTCTGTTTGCAGTTATGAGATTTCATTATAAAACTTCTCCCTGGGAAGACCTCAACCATTCAAATAGTGTAGCCCTTTGCCTCCAAGCAAGGATGTCCTTATAGATAAGGATCTGTAAGGATCTACCTCTTCTTTTTAAGAGTGAAAAAACAGAGACATTCTATGACTTGCTCAAACGTCCAAAGTCTGGATGAATATTTGAAGTTGTGAGCATATCTACAATTCCACTGCTACGGTGGTTCCTCCTTCATTATTAGTCTCTCCCCAAGTGTAATAATCTTCATTCTGAAAATTCATCTTTTACCTAAATCTCCACCGCTGAAATTCCTTTCCTTCATTCTGTGCTCCATGGAAATAAAGCAACTTTAGTATGTAATATGCTTGCATCTTCTTGAAGACTGTTATGAAATTTCTCTCAGCTTTCCTTTAGTTAAAACATATAAATAAAGCTGCTTTAGGAAGAAGGTTGCGATTTAGGTTTATGCTTTTGATTACTTATAGCTACTCAAAGCATTCCTGTTTGCTTAAATATATAAACTGGGTAATATGTGACTTGAATTATCCCTGTTCTAGAAACTCTGCCATATAAAGTCAATTTAATAAAACATACTTTTTGCCCTTTAATGTGCTTTTTATTTGAACAAACAGTTTGAAATTCATCACTTGGCGGAATATGTTATTCCTAAAGACTCACTTATTTAATACAATATTTTTCACTGAATGAGTAAAGTACTATTTACACTCTTAATAAATGTACACTTTCCTTCCTGTTGGTCCCTGCTTTCTCTTCCCAAATGAGGTGGTAACTCAATAATGCAAACAGAAAAGAGGACGAGAAGAATCTTCTGTGGCATGATCACATCATGAAAATGAAATCTCCTTGCACTACTTTCTGGAAGAGTTTCCAAGGTGCCTTCAACTGACAGACTTTCTTTAAAGTTCTTTCCCCACATGAAACGATTCTTGAGTTTGGGTATATAAACTGTCAGCTTCTATAAAAACCTGGCTTCTGGAGGAACCAGCACGCCAAACTGCAGGAGAGCAGAGGACGTCAGGTGCCTGACCTGGCCGTGCCACCATGCTGAGGGGCGCAAACCTGAACCATCACAGCCACTGAAAAGCTCGGTTTCTTTTGTCTCTCTTCAGGCAAGCCTGTGAATGTTTTTTTATTGCTGTGGCTGTTGTCATTACTGGATGTTTCTATGTGCTTTGGTGCTCTTCCAGGGGGCAGAGTCCCCATCAGGAAGCATGCCAGACAGAGCAGAATGCCATTAGGAGGAGAGAGCGTCTGCTGTGAGTGGGCTGCCTCCGAGGCGGGGGATTTTGCTCTGCAAGTGCGGATCGTAATGGACTCCTTCACTAAATGACTTTGGGTGAGCAGGGCTTTGGCAGAGGCCCTGCAAGTCCCACGCTCTGTTATAAAACTGAATGCCCGTGTAATGGACGCTCCAGGAGAAGTGGGGATGTGAGGGCAGGTGGGTGGGACTGAGTCATTCTAAAAGGCATAGACAACAACATTGGAGAGGGAGAGTAGAGGAATGTGAGCTTGTGATGAAGTTTGCCCAACAGGCAAAAGGACCAAGCATGGACCCAACTAACTTAAAGGAATAAAGATATGTTTTGCAAGGATTCCCATCATAATAATTCTGGAGGAGAGAAACAACAAACAAACATATCATATTTTAATAGGTGGCTGAAAAGTGCTGTAAGAAAAATAAAGGGTTAAACGAGTGGTGCAGAGAGGATTAGCATTATTTTGTAAAACTCGGTCAGGAAACACCTCTCTGATAAGGAGAAATGATCCCAGACCTTGTAAGATGAGGTAGTAAGCAAGGCCTGCATATATTTGGAGGAAGCAACTCAGACAGAAGGAACAGTAAATGCAAAGGCTGTCAAGTAGGAAAGAGCTCAGTGTGTTCAGAGAGCAGCAGGCCATCTCTGTGGATGTAAAGAAGTAAGCCAGTGAGAGGGGATAAGAGAGTCTCATGGGGAACAGCAGCCCATAATAATTTGAGCAAGAAAGATACCAGTGGAGGGTACTGAACAGAGGACTGACTTGACCTAACCCAGGTTTTTACAACAAAAAACCTGTGTGGTGAAGAGATTGATTGCAGGGGAGCAGAAGTGGAAGCAGGAATACCAATGTGGAGGTTACTGAAGAAATCCAGAAGAGAAATGATGATGGGTTAGACTGTAGTCAGCATAAGCAGAGTAAATGATCAGATTTGAACTATAATTTGAAGGTAAAGCAACAGGGTTTGCCAATAAATTGGGTACAGGGTATACAAAAAGGGGAAGAATGAAGATGATCCCCAAGATTTTAACCCACCTGAGTGGAAGGATGGGATAACATTTATTGAGATGTGGAAGACTAGGAGGGGAAAGACTTGGGAGAGAAAATTAAAAAGTGTATTTTTGATATTTTGTACATTTTTAAAATGTTTATTTATTTTTGAGAGAGCTAAGAGAGTATGAGCAGGGGAGGGGAAGAGAGAGAGGGAGACACAGAAACTGAAGCAGGCTCCAGGCTTTGAGCTGAGCACAAAGCCTCATGCGGGGTTCAAACCCATGAACCACAAGATCATGACCTGAGCTGAAGTCAGATCTTAAGCAACTGACTCACCCAGGCACCTTATTTTAGATGTAGTATGCATGAAATGCCAACTAGATATTCAAACATAGAAGGCTGAGTAGGCAATTAGATACATGGATATGAAATTTAGAATTCAGAAAGGCTGTAATAATGGAATCTAGCAATAAGAAGGAAGTCATGACTTGTTTCATCAGGCTAGAGACGGTCATCGATGTCATGGAGCTTGAGAAGATCACCTAGGAAGTGGGTGTAGATTAGAAAAATTCAAGGGCTGAGTCCTGAAACAGCCATGCATTTAAGGAAAGGTGAAAATTGTCTATTATAGCAGACAAGGAGGTGGCCAATGACATAAGAAAAACAAGAAGGATGCTGCTCCACTAAACAGAAAATATTTCAAAAAGGAGGAATGAATAACTATGCTAACTGCTGATGATAAATTAAGAAACATCAAGAGTAAGAATTAAACATTGGATTTGGCTAGTAAAGATCACTGGTGTGTGTGTGACAATTCAGGTATTTTGCACTGACGTGAATAACTCTTATCAGAATGGTACAAAGACATGAGGGAAAAAGTGTATGAGAGATAGTGAGAAGAGGCAACTCTTTCAGTTAGTTTTGCTGTAAAAGAAGTAGAGAAATAGAACAGGAGCTGAAGGGGAATGATTTGTTCAGGAAAATTTAACATGGAAGCTAGTAAAGCTTATTTGGATAATGATGGAAAAGATATATTAAAAGAAAATTTTGATCTTCAAAGAGAGGGAACAATTGCAGGAAAGAAGTCCTCAAAGAGAGGGGAGCCTAGGTGACTTGAGCCCAACTCTTGATTTTGGCTCATGTCATGATCTCACGGTTCCTGGGATCGAGCCCCACCTCCAGCTCTGTGCTGAGCTGTGATTCTCTCTCCTTCTCTCTCTGCCCCTCCCCGATGTGTGTTCTCTTGCGTGCTCTCTCTCACTCAAAATAAATAAACATAAACAAAAGAAATCCTCAAAGGGAATAGTATAAAATGCAGTGTTTCTCATACTATTTTGTGATGAAAAATTAGCCCCCATCCATAATTTGTCAAAGACCAATGCTTTTGATAAATATAATATAAAATCAACATTAGAATGAAATAAAACACACATTATATACAAGATCAATTTTTATTTTTTTATTTTTATATAGATTTTAGAGTTTATTTTAAAGTTGGTTTCCATATACCACCCAGTGCTCTTCCCCACAAGTGCCCTCCTTCATGTCCATAACCCCCCTTCCCTTTTCCCCCTCCCCCTTTAGCTCTCAGATTGTTTTCAGTATTTGAGTCTCTCATGACTTGCTTCCCTCCCCCTAACTATTTTTCCCCACTTCCCCTCCCCATGGTCCTCCGTTAAGTTTCTCCTGTTAGACTTAGGAGTGAAAACATATGGTATCTGTCCTTCTCTGCATGACTTATTTCACTTAGTATGACACCCTTGAATTCCATCCACGTTGCCAGAATGGACAGATTTTATTCTTTCTCATTGCCATGTAGTACTCCATTGCGTATATATAAACCACATCTTCCTGATCCATTCATCAGTTGATGGACATTTAGGGTCTCTCCATGATTTGGCTATTGTTGAAAGTGCTGTGAACATTAGGGTACATGTGCCCCTATGGATTAGCACCTCTGTATCCCTTGGGTAAATCCCCAGTGTGCTATTGGTGGGTCATAGGGGAGTTCTATTGTTAATATTTTGAGGAACCTCCACACTGTTTCCCAGAGTGGTCGCACCAGTTTACATTCCCATTAACAGTGTAGGAGGGTGCCTATTTCTCCACATCCTTGACAGCATCCATAGTCTTCTGTTTTGTTCATTTTAGCCACTCTGGCGTGAGGTGGTATCTCAGTGTGGTTTTGATTTGTATTTCCCTGATGATGAGTGATGCTGAGCATCATTTCATGTGTTGGTTGGCCATCTGGATGTCCTCTTTGGAGACGTGTCTGTTTATGTCTTCTGCCCGTTTCTTCACTGGATTATTTGTTCTTTGAGAGTTGCTGGTGCAACTTTGATTGGGATTGCATTAAATGTGTAGATTGCTTTGGGTAATGACATTTTCACAGTGTTTATTCTTCCGATCCATGAGCATGGAATGTTTTCCCATTTCTTTGCTTCTTCTTAAATTTCCTTTATATAGTTTTATATAGTTTTCATCATACAGGTCTTTTACATCTTTGGTTAAGTTTATTCCTAAGTATGTTATGTTTTGGTTTTTCATGCAATTGTGAATGGGATCACTTTCTTGATTTCTCTTTCGGCGGCTTCATTATTAGTGTATAAAACTGCAACTGATTTCTGTACATTGATTTTGTACCCTGTGACTTTGCTGAATTCATGGATCAGTTCTACTAGGCTTCTGGTGGAGTCTGTCGGATTTTCCACATAGAGTAACATCTCATCTGCAAAAAGTGAAAGTTTGACTTCATCTTTGCCAATTCTGATGCCTTTTCTTTCCTTTTGTTGTCTGATGGCTGATGCTAGGGCTTCTAGCACTATGTTGAACAACAGTGGTGAGAGTGGACATCCTTAACATGTTCCTGATCTCAGGGGGAAAGCTCTCAGTTTTTCCCCCATTGAGGATGACATTAGCTGTGGGCTTTTCATAAATGGCTTTAATAATGATTAAGTAAGTTCCTTCTATCCTGACTTTTTTGAGGGTTTTTATTAAGAAGAGATGCTGTATTTTGTCAATGCTTTTTCTGCATCTATCTACAGGATCACATGGTTTTTATCTTTTCTTTTGTTAATGTGATGGATCACATTGATAGATTGTGAATATTGAACCAGCCCTGTAACCCAGGAATGAATCCCACTTTATCATGGTGGATTATTCTTCTTAAATGCTGTTGAGTTCAATTTGCTAGAATCTTGTTGAGTATTTTTGCATCTGTATTCATTAAGAATATTGGCCTGTAGTTCTCTTTTTGTTAGGTCTCTGTCTGATTTGGGAATCAAAGTGATACTGGCTTCATAGAAGGAGTCCAGAACTTTTCCTTCTATTTCTATTTTTTGGAATAGCTTGAGAAGAATGGTTATTAACTCTGATTTAAATGTCTGGTAGGATTCCCAAGGGAAGTCATCTGGCCCTGGACTCTTATTCTTTGGGGGATTTTTGATAACTGATATGATTTCTTCACTGGTTATGGGACTGCTCAAATATTCTATCTCTTCCTGTTTGAATTTTGGTAGTGCCTGTGGCTTTAGGTATTTGTCCATTTCTTCTAGGTTGTCCAGTTTCTTGGCATATAATTTTTAATAGTATTCCTTGATGATTACTTGTATTTCTGAGGGATTGGTTGTAATAGATATATTTTCATTTGTGTTTTTCTCTATTTGGGTGTTCGCTCTTTTCCTTCTGAGGCCTGGCTAGAGGTTTATCAATTTTATTTTTTAAAAAAACCAACTCTTGATTTCATTGATCTGTTCAACTGGTTTTGGTTTTTATTGTTGTTGTTTTGATTCTATGTTGTTTATTTCTGCCCTGATCTTTCTTATTTCTCTTCTGCTGAGTTTGGGGTCCTCTTGCCACTCCCCTTCTAGTTCCATTAGGTGCTCTGTTACATTTTGAATTTGTGCTTTTTCTAGTTTCTTGAAATAGGCCTGGATTACAATATACTTTCCTCTTAGGACTGCCTTTGCTGCATCCCAGAAAGTTTGGATTGTTGTATTTTTGTTTTCATTTGTTGCCATATATTTTTTAACTTCTTCTCTAATCGCCTGCTTGGACCAATCGTTCTTTAGTAGGGTGGTCTTTAACCTCTGTGTTTTTGGAGGTTTTCCAGCCTTTTTCCTGTGATTGATTTCATGTTTCATAGCATTGTGATCTGAGAGTGTGCATGGTATGAACTTAATTCGTTTATATTTTGGAGGGCTGCTTTATGACCCAGTATGTGATCTATCTTGGAGAATGTGCCATGCACACCTGAGAAGAAAGGGAATTCCCCAGTCTCAGGATATAGTTCTAAATATAGCTGTCAAATCCATCTGTTCCAATGTGTCGTTCAGGTCCATTGTTTCTTTAATGATTTTCTGTGTAGTTGATCTATCCATTGCTGTAAGCGGAGTATTAAAATCCCCTGCAATTAGCACATTCTTATCAATAAGATATTTTCTGTTTGTGATTAATTGTTTTATGTATTTGGGTGCTCTCGAATTTGGTGCATAAATGTTTATAATTGTTAGCTCTTCCTGATGGAGACACCCTGTAATTATTATATAATGTCCTTCTTCATCTTTTGTTACTGTCTTTACTTTAAAGTCCAGTTTGTCCAATATAAGTATGTGGTGGAAGCTGTTTCTGAACTCATGAAGTTGAGAAAATCTCCTTGTGAGGTAAGGCGGGTTTGCAAGGCCTCCAGCTGTTAGATGGCGACCAATGTCTACCCCCACTCAATTATTTTTGATTGAGCACCGACCCCAGGTGCCTGGCTGACTGGTATCAGGAGTGACTTTCTTCTTATGCTAAAAATTTTCAAATTGTATCTTGTGAAGGAACTTATTATATGAGTTTCTTCTTTTGTGATTATAGGAGCAAATATTACATTTCCTGAGAAAATCTGTTTTTCTTCCCCTCAAGAAAACAGGCTATTAACTCCTGCTCACAAATAACTAACTCTTGCCTTTGCTATGCTAAAAACATTGCCTTGCATTTGAATGCTAAAGATACATTCCTTCCCCCGTATGATAAGGGTCTAAGTCACCTACTTTAATCACTATTGATAAAGATTATGCATGAGTCTCCTCCAATCTAAGTTTTGGGAAACTTTTACATACCAAAGAATTTGTCATCAGAAATCATTTTCTAAGGCAATTGCCACTTCTGTTTTGTACCCCCTACATTTTTTCCATAAATAAAGCTGACTCTCTGGTCAGTGCAGAGATGCCTGCCTGGTGATCAGAAAGAAATTGAGGCTTTCTCACTCTGTTTCACTGACACCATTCATCCTTCAGGGAGCCTGGGCCTGTGGAGCTGGACTCTGGCCAAAGTTTGGCTACTCTGGCTTTCTTTTGATTTCCAGTCGCATGATAGATATTTCTCCATCTCCTTACTTTCAATCTGAAGGTGTCTTTAGGTCTAAAATGAGTCTCTTATAGACATTAAATTGATGGGGTTTTTTATCCATTCTGCTACCCTGTGACATTTGATTGGAGCATTCAGTCCATTTACATTCAGTGTTATTATTGAAAAATATGGGGTTAGATTCATTGTGTTCTCTGTAGAGTTCATGCTTGTGGTGGTGTCTCTGGTACCTTGTATTCCTTGCAACATTTCCCTCATAGAGTCCCTCTTAGGACTTCTTGTAGGGCTGGTTTGGTGGTGGTAAATTCTCTCAATTTTTGTTTATTTGGAAAAACCTTTATCTCTCCTTATATTTTGAATGACAGCCTTGCCAGATAAAGGATTCTTGGCTGCATATTTTTTCTGTTCATCACATTGAAGATTTCCTGCCATTCTTTTCTGGCCTGCCAAGTTTCAGTAGATAGGTCTGTAACCACTCTGATAGATTTCCCTTTGTATGTTAGGGCCCTTTTATCCCTAGCTGCTTTCAGAATTTTCTCTTTATCTTTATATTTTGCCAGTTTGACTATGATATGTCATGCTGAAGGTCGATTACAGTTACATCTGAGGGGAATTCTCTGTGCCTCTTGGATTTCAATGTCTATTTCCTTCCCCAGATTGGGAGGGTTCTTGGCCATAATTTGATTAAGCACTCCTTCAGGACCTTTCTCTCTGTCTTCCTCCTCAGGAATTCCTCTAATATAGATGTTCTTCCATTTGATCATATCAATTTTCAAATTCTCCTTTTGTGCTCCTGGATCAATTTCTCTCTCTTTCTCGACTTTCTCTTTTTGTATAATTATTTCTTCTAATATACCTATTCTCCTCTCAGCCTCTTCAATCCATGCAGTAGCCACCTCCATTTTATAATGCACCTCATTTATATCATTTTTTAACTCGTCACAGCTATTTTTAAGATCCCTAGTCTTTGTATCAATAGCTTCTCTAATGTCTTCCATGCTTTTTTCAAGCCCAGCAATTAATTTTATGACAATTCTTCTAAAATCTTGCTCTGTTGTGTATTTATATCTTTTTTGAGCAGTTCTGTAGCTGTAACTTCTTCCTGGAATTTAGAGAATTCTTCCATTTCGTCATTTTGGCTAGCTTTCTGTCTCTTGTCAGTTTTAAAAGCTTGTTATGCACTCTGTACCTGTGAGTTTGCTATATTAAAGGAGGCTCATTGACTTCCCAGGGCCTGTCTGTTCAGGAAGTGTTCTTTTAATGGTGTCCCTTTGGTTGTTTTATTTCCTTACTCATAGTGATATTTAGGACTCTCCACCATGTGTACTTTGGCTTGTTTCTTGAGGTAGCCCTGAAAAGGAAAACAGACAGACAAACAAACAAGGAACAAAAGCACACAAAAGTACAGACAAGTCAAATAAGCAAGCAAACCAAAAGGGGAAAGAACAAAAAAGAAAAGAAAGAAAAAAAAAAAAGAAAGGGGGGGCACAAAAACAACATACAAAGGACAGTCTAAAAGCATAAAACCAGAAATCCCAGCTACAAATAAAGAGTAGGGTGGAGGCAGTGCTGTTGGAAAATCAACTACAAAGAGGGAAGTGACAGGGGTGTGGAGGAAGTGAAATTAATCATTGACCAGACTGAGAGACTAAAAGGCTTAGTTCAGTGAGAAAAAGAGGAGAATATGATAGGAGATGAGGAGAAAAAAAAAAACAAAGATAATGTTACCTGAAGAACCTATATAGTCTGATTATTCCAGAGAGAGAGAGAAAGGAAGGTAGCATCAAGAAGATGGATTAAGTATGACTGTTTAGGCAAACCAATGTCCAGCATGCCCAGTCCAGTGGAGAGGAGAGATAAAAATGAGATAAGGGAAAATATATCTGAACAGCAAGAATAATCTCAGCAATGCATCAATGTTGGTCTTTCCCGGGCTCTGGGGGAGGAGGGGAAAGGCAGCTCTCCAGCTGGATGGGCATGGATTGGTGTAGGTAGGTCTTGCCTCCACTACGGGTCCCTCAGGCTGCTCCCCAAGGCCTTACCTTGGTGGTTGTGGGAGAAGAATGGCAGCGCCCCAATCCCTTCTCAAACCAAGCATTGCAACCCACTCTTTTGGGTCTGATCTCCCTGTGCTGAGGGCGGGCCAAGTTGTGTTTTCCAAGCCCTGCCTTGTTTCCAAATCCTAGTCCATGCACTTTAATGATACCACCCAAAATGTACTCACGCAGGCCTAGTTGGGGCTTGAGTAAGGGCAGTAGGGGAGAAGTTTCTCCTGGCGCTGCCTGGGATCGGGGCACCAAGCCCAAGGAGAACTCGCCAGCCAGACTGAAAGGGTCTCTCTCCCCACAGCCGTTGGTTAGAGGTGGGATAATAGGATTCCTCTCCATCCCTGGCCGAGGTTTGTTCTCTAGAGACAGCTCTAAGAGCAGTTTTCTGCCTCTCTTTCTCTTCCCCTAGTCTCTCCGTGGCTCTGTGCACTCTCAGGGGCTCTCCGTGTGCTGGGAGCCATTTCTGAAGTAAGGCAGGTTTGCCAGGCCTCCCACCGTCACAGGGCAACTGGCACCTTCACCCATTCAACCCCCATTCAATTTCTGCTTGAGCACCAACCCCCAGTAGCCTGACTGACTGCTATCAGGAGTAACTTGCCTTCTTATGCTAAAAATATGTGAATTGTACTTTGTGAAAAAACTTGTTATAGGAGTTTCCTTCTTTTGTGATGATAGGAGCAATTACATTTCCTGAGAAAACCTGTTTTTATTCCCCTCAAGAAAACAGGCTATTGACCTCTGCTCACAAAAAAACTAACTCTTGCTTTTGCTATGCTAAAAGTATTTTCTTGTATTTGAATGCTAAAGAGCTCTTCCTTCCCCAAGTGATAAGCATCTAGTCACCTACTTCAATCACTATTGATGAAGGTTATTCATGAGTCTCCTACCAATCTGTGTTCTGGGAAATTTTTACATACCAAAGAATTTGTCATCAGAAATCATTGTCAGAGGCAGTTGCCACTTTTGTTTTGTACCCCATACATTTTTTCCATAAATAAAGCTGACTCTCTGGTCAATGCAGAGATGTCTGCCTGGGGAGCAGAAAGAAGGCTCTCTTGCTCCCTTTCACTGACTCAGTCCATCCATCAGGGAGCCCTGGACCTGCTGGAGCTGGACTCTGGCATCCATGGAGGCGTGTTCCCTCCCCTCTGAGCCTCTGGGTCACGGCCCGTTTTTCTCTTCCCCAGTTTGCACTCACCCACGCACCTATGAGGCTGTCTTCTTAGTGGACTCTGTGTCCTTTCCTAACAGACTCTTGTAGATCAGAGTATTGTGGCTTCAGTCCTTCTTGGTTTGATAGAGGCGGGCAGGCAAAAATTACAGAGCTCCCTACTTCTCAGCCATCTTGTGCCTCTGTCCAGGATTAATTTTTAAATTGTAAGATTTAACAAAGTCAACTGGTAAAGTATTATAAAAATTTCTATATATTTATTCTCCATCTCTGTACTTATCTCATCACAAACTGCTAAATTATCAGTCCATGATAGGGCTGACCCAGTGCACAAGAGCAAGTGTTGACTGAAGTAAGAGAAGGAACAGTACATCAAAAATTAAAAGTTGGGAAGGTAGAGTATATGGGCTTATATGAAGTTAGAACAGTAGACTTCTGGGAAGATGTGGAGGTTGTTTTCTGTTGCTTTTTATTTCCTCCATTAAGACAGAGTGAGTGAAGATGGGGTATGAGGTGTGGGGAGATTGAGGAGAGAGAAGTTTAAAAAGTAGTCTAGAAGAATGAGGGTATAAATGGACTAAGGAAGTCTAGTAGGATTGCCAAGAAGTACTAAAGACTTGCTGAGATTTGAAGCCATGAATTTAAAATTAGTCCACTTGGTATTGTTGTATATATTTTTTCAATGACTTATTCTTTCTTAGATGCATGTGTTAAATAGGGGAAAAGTTATTTAACCAGGGTTAAAGAAGGTATGAGAGGGAGAGAAGGCAAGGGAGGAGAAAGTGCTTTTCTGATAACATCCCTCAGATAAAATCATTCTCCTACAATCCTGCTGCCAACACTCTTGTAAAAGCATGCATTGTTAAATATCTTATTTTCTATAATAATCTCTTAAATGACTTTCCTTTGCCAATGTATCTGCATATTATAACCACATTAACCTTGCTAAAACCCATTCATGATTTCATTCAGGTAGCCCTAGAAATCATGGTACTTCCTTTCATCTCTAAAAGCTAACTCTAGGGGTATCTGGGTGGCTCAGTTAGTTGAGTGTCTAACTTCAGCTCAGGTTCATCTCACGGTTCATGGGTTTGAGCCCTGCATCAGGCTCTGTGCTGACCGCCAGCTCAGAGCCTGGAGCCTGCTTCAGGTTCTGTGTCTCTTTCTCTCTTTGCCCCTCATTTTTTCACACTCTCTCTGTCTCTCAAAAATAAACAAAATGTAAAAAAAAAATAAATAAATAAATAAACAAAAGCTAATTCTACCTGCAATTTAAGGCCACCCAAACTCACACCTCCTTCTTGAGCACAAGAAGGGTCAATTCTTCAAGTCACTATTTATTGTTAACTCTCTCATATATATGTACACACATACACACAAGCACCAACGTATGTATAGATTACAGAGGAATGCCTTTCCCATTTTGCATGTCATCCATATCCTATAATTCCTTCAAGACTTTGGAAATCATATTTTAATTTAATAAACTTTGACTGAATGGCTACTATGTACCAATACCATTCTACATAATAGAAATAAAAATACCATGATTTCCTTGTTCTCATTTTGATCCACACAACATTGTTCCTTCCCTGGCCTGAATTTTTGTAGTGTATATAGTTTATAACATGAAAAATATATATATATATAGCCTATTTATGCTTTGGTATTTTATGTATTTAAATCTTGCCATTCTTGTCACTGTGTAAGTTTCTAAAAGGCAGAAACAGTCTTGTATTTTTTTTATATCCTTAGCATGGTGCTGTATAGAGAATACTCATTTATTAAATACTTGGTGACATCATTACCTTATTAGGATTTGGGAACTGCATATCTTTGAAATAGTAGAGTTCACAGAATGTCTAATATTTACACTCTTCAGAATGTTTACTTTACCAATTAGGTTTTGCTTGGCTTCAATTAATAGAAACTCAACTAACAATGACTTTAAACAAATAGAGTTTGTTTTCTCTTAGAAAAGTACACAGTTAAGCAGGACCTATAATTGAGCTACTCAAGGACATAGACTCCACCATTCTGTCTTTTGCCCCTTACTTCATGGTAACAAGCCTCATTTAAAGAAAGGATGCAGAACTGGAGGGTATTTGCAAGAGACAAACATTTCTCCTTCCTGTGTACAGCAAAATGTTTCTCACAAGTTTTCCACCTGCCCCTTACATTTTCCCAGTCATTACTCCACCACATTGCCACCCATAGCTGCCAGTGAGACTAGGAAAGTGACTATTTAGATTTCTTCAACCTCCATAGCAAGATTGGCAAAGGCAGAGGGAATTAATAATAATTGTATAGTCAAATATTCATTTATTAATAACATTCATCTAGCTCATTTCTTCTCAGCAAACTCATTCATACCTTGCAGAGGTCTCTGAACACTGCAACATCACAATGTGCTATTTCCAAAATGTGAGAACTCCTCTTCTCCTCATATTTAATAAGTCTGTCCCTTCATTCATTTCCAGCAGAAGTTCTTGTTCTTCCCTATATCCACTAATATGGGAAGCCATTTCTGAACTCACTAAGTTGAGAAAAACTCCTTGTGAGGTAAGGCGGGTTTGCAAGGCCTCCCATTGTTAGATGGCAACAGATGCCTACCCCCCAATCAATTATTTTTGCTTGAGCACCAACCCCCAAGGCACCTTGTTGACTGGTATAAGAGTAATTTGTCCCCTTATCTTAAAGTATGCTAATTGTACCTTGTGAAGGAACTTATTATAGGAATTTCTTCTTTTGTGTTTATGGAGCAAATACTACATTTCCTGAAAACCTGTTTTTCGTCCCTTCAAGAAAACAAGCTACTGACCCCTGCTCACAAAGAAATGACTTCTGCCTCTGCCATGCTAAAAACATTGCCTTGTATTTGAATGCTAAATATACCTTCCTTCCCCATATAATAGGCATCTAAGTCACCTACTTCAATCACTATTGAAAAGATTATGCATGAGTCTTCTACCATCGATGTTCTGGGAAATCTTTTTACATACAAAAGAATTTGTCATCAGATATCATTGTCTAAGGAAACTGCCACTTCTGTTTTGTACCCCATACATTTTTTTCCATAAATAAAACTGACTCTCTGGTCAGTGCAGAGATGCCTGCCTGGTGATCAGAAAGAAACTCACGGCTCTCCCATTCCCTCCCCCTTTTGCTGACTTTCATCTTTCTCGTGCTGACACTGTCCATCCTTCAGGGAACCCTGGACCTGCTGGATCTGGACTCCAGCACCCTAATATAATTGGAAATTGTATGTTTGGTCACATGATTATCCAGTTTCAGGCACTTGAATATTATTCAGATTGCTTAAAGCCTGCAAATGAATCTATGACACCTCTATCCCCACCAACTTTCAGTCCATATCATTAGATTCAAAGATTTTATGTTTGCTTCAGATATCTTCTTGTCTCTAATGTATTACAGCTTTTTGAAAAACAAAATGAGGGAAAAATGTCACCAGGAAATACTAGACCATAGATGGATAAATAGGCTTCTAAATTGTGGTCTTTTTCAGTGCTTTTAATATGCTAATATCCTGCCAGCCCTCCAAAAGGGATACATAACAAGCTATGCTTTTTAACATACTTAATATGATTTATTTCTGTTATTATTAATATTTTACATGATTTATTGTTTCAGAGTGCATTTTGTAGAGATAATTTTTGATGGGAAGATCTTTCATAATGCCAGCCTAGATATTTTTAGATGCTTAGATGGTTATTTCTTTTCAAGACCTAAGGATTCTGGACCTTAAATAACTTAAAACATAAAGACACAATTGTATCACCTGGATTCATTCTCATGACCCTGTATTTTCCCCAAAAGCTATATTCTTCAAAGTTGAACTTCTGAGTGATCAATCTATTCCCCAGTTTTACCTCTAGTCCAGGACATAGGCACACTGTAAACCTATCCTATCCCTATCTCTTCTCCTACATCACTGATACAAACTACTGTGAAAGTCATGATCATCTGAGCTTCTCCATTTCATGGATTCTTGGACTTTATTACATACAGATAGAGTTTACTGGGAAAGTATAGTGAATATAGTATAATACAACTTTATAAAGATATATATTGCTTCCTAATGAAGTAGTAGAATCATGGAAGGTGTTTCAAAGGTCATTTGGTCTCACACTCAGCCAATCAATACCTGAAGCATCCAAGGCAGATGGCTGTCTGGCCCAAGGGTATTCAGCCAAACTGAATGTAAAAGCCAAAATTACCAGTGTTGTCAACAAAGGGCTGCATTAAAAAAAGAAAAGTAACCTAGGCTCTTTATTAAAATTTCTGTTAGTGGGGCACCTGGGTGGCTCAATAGGTTAAGTGTCCGGCTTCAGCTCAGGTCATGATCTCACGGTTTGTGGGTTCAAGCCCCATGTCACGATCTGTGCTGACAGCTAGCTCAGAGCCTGGAGCCTACTTTGGATTCTGTCTCCCTCTCTCTGACCCTTCCCTGCTCGTGCTGTCTCTCTGTCTCTCAAAAATAAATAAAACACATAAAAAAATTAAAAAAAAATTTTTTGTTAGAGAATCTTCAAATGTCTCAGGGTGTCATTTTACCACTTTCAAAAGCTCTCACTCTCTCTCTCTCTCTCTCTCTCTCTCTCTATATATATATATATATATATATATATATATGTGTGTGTGTGTGTGTGTGTGTGTGTGTGTGTGTGTGTGTGCTTGATAATGCAATTATTAATCTCTCCTTTTAATCTTCACCTTAATGCCTACTGATATAGTACTAAAAAGTGGCATATAGCCCTGAGGTAAAGAGGATCCAACTTTGGTTTTTATAATACCACAGTAGTAATATTTTAAAAAGATATAACAAAAATAATCTAAATGAGTGATTTTCTAGTTTCAAAGGAGCTCTGTAAAATACTGCATTTTTGCTCCCCTCCACCAATATTCCTAGCCAAGTAAAGAAAGTGTTTTAGAAACAAACAAACAAACAAACAAAAAACTAAGTTTCCAGTTAGTATAAATGACTTTCTCAGTCAAAGAGATAGTAGATGCATCATGAATATTTCAATTCAGGTTTTCTGGATGATGTTAGAGATTCTATTTTCCTTCTTATTGAGGGTCGTTTCCAGGCCTTCTGTGTTCACATGGCTTCTCTTCCTTAATCTCAATCATTGTTTATCAAAACTGAAAATTAGCTTTCTATAATCCTGAATACACTTTCTTAGTCCAGATGGTAGATAGTTGGTGTCACAAGCCAAAACTATATATCCTATATTTAATGTCCAAATTCACTCTACTATACCCTATAGAGGGTATAAGAATGGCCTAGTTAGGTGTCAGTCAAATGTTCATTGTTGGAATTTAGATACTCAGGAAGCTTATTTATTTATTTATTTTGAAAATTTTAAAATTTCTTTTTAGAGAAAGAGAGACAGACAGACAGAGTGTGAGCAGGGAAGGGGCAGAGAGAGGGGGAGATATTTTGCCCAGTCCCATAAAGCATGAAATTAATAGGCCTGCAGTAAGGCATAAAATATCGGTTCACCCAGGGCCCTATGAACTCTCCAAAGTGACCCATTAGGGCTTCTTTCCAAGGTAAGTTCCCATGCTGAGAAAAAACTTCTGGGAGTGGAATAAAAACTGAATACAACAGGGATATCTGAAATGAATAAATGTAAAGGTTTGGATGTAAAACAAAGAAACAAAGCCAGGGTAACACCCCCGTAGACAGTGAAAGCATGCCACAAAAACATGCTCAAATATAAATCAAAATAATAGCATACATCCCAAAATTAGTTAAAATGCATTAATAAGATGATACAAGATATTAAATAACAAAATAAGTTAGAATTAGAAAAGCTCAGTAATGAGGTGACAGACTTCAAAGAACTAGAAATGAAGATCAAACTGGAAGTAACAAAAAAAGTGTATGAACACAACAAAAATGGCTTAAGAGAAATAAAAATAAAAACAGGAAAATGTTATAATCAAAAAGAAATGAAGGTCTTGAAAGTGGCACATATTGAAGATAGTCAAAGAAGAGCCAACTTCTAGGTAATAAGAAACTTAAAGAAGAAAACCAAAGCAAGGGAACTAAATACTAAACTAAATAAAAAGTAAGAGCAAAATTCAAGAAAATTTTTCTAAAATAATTTTTAAAATTTGAAACTATACATTCAAACATCACACTGTATACCCAAGAATAATGACACAGAATGATCTATACCAAGATTATATATACTTATATATAACATAAATATTTCACATATATGAAAAAACATCCTTTGCACATCTAGAAAAAAAGGGCAAGTGACACATAGACAACAAAATTTAACTATTATCATATTTTCTGGCAGCAACACTGTATGCCAAAAACAAAAGGGAGGAGTAACAAAGATTTTCACTTTTTGGCATGGCTATAAAATATGTATAATTAAACATGTCATTCATTTTTGTGGATCACGTTATTTCTATTGGACAGCACTGAATTAGAATATCACCATTTAAAAATCCTCAGACTTAATGGACCTAGTCATAAATATCAATAGCTGCCAATGTCAAGACAGAGTGCAGTACAGACATTATGTGTCTCCTGATGAAAGAGTATATCACCGTTTCTTGTCATGCCAAAGAGATACAACCGGAGTCTGATCAAATCCCTAAATCCAGACACTTCTTTGCAGGAAATTCTTAGAACAGAGGAATATGCTGAACTGAACTATGAGTGATATGGTGATCAGAGTCATAAATGCAATATTGAGGGGTATGAAGAACATTTATATCTTTCAACCCATTTTCCAAGCAAGAGAAATTACTATAGTTCTCAAAATACACAAATAGTAAAAGAAAGTACAATAAAAAAGGAAGGGAAAATAAATTACAAAAAATATTGGATGATTCCAAGATAAGGCAAGAAAAGTGAAATAAAAAACAAAGATCAGCTGGGACAAATTCAAAATAAATAGCAAGATGATAGACATAAAGCAACTGTGAATAACACATTAAATATAAATGAACTATTGTGGTGCATGTGCCCCCTTCAAATCAGCATTTGGTATCCTTTGGATAAAGACGTAGTAGTTCAATTGTTGGGTCATAGGCTAATTCTATTTCCTAGAGTGGCTGCACCAGTTTGCATTTCCACCAACAGTGCAAAATGGTTCCCCTTTACCAGCATCCTCACCAACATCTATTGTTTCTTGAGTTGTTCATATTAGCCATTCTGACAGGTGTGAGGTGGTATCTTATTGTGGTTTTGATTTTTATTTCCCTGATGATGAGTGATGTTGAGCATCTTTTCATGTGTCTGTTAGCCATCTGGATGTCTTCTTTGGAAGTGTCTATGCATGTCTTCTGCCCATTTCTTCACTGGATTATTTATTTTTTGGATGTTATAGCAGAGCTATCAACAATAGCCAAATTATGGAAAGAGTCCAAATGTCCATCAACTGGTGAATGGAAAAAGAAGATACAGTATATATACAATGGAATACTACTCAGTGATTAAAAAGAATGAAATTTTGTCATTTGCAACAATGTGGGTAAAACTAGAGTGTATTATGCTAAGTAAAATACATCAAAGACAACTATCATATGATTTCACTCATATGTGTAATTTAAGAAACAAAACAGATGAACATAAGAGAAGGGAAGGAAAAAGAAGATAAAAACAGAGAGGGAGGCAAACCATAAGAGACTCTGAAAGACAGAGAACAACTGAGGATTGCTGGAGGGGAGCTGGGAGAGGGGATGGGCTATATGTACGATGGGCATTAAAGAGGGCGCTTGTGGGGATGAGCACCTTATTCTTCCAGATGCAACTAAAGTCTATTTCCTCCCTCTCTCTCTCTCTCTCTCTATATATATATATATATATATACACACACACACAATAACTAAATACCTCAAATAAAAGACTAACATCTTTTAATAAAAAGACTCAATTAAATGCAGTTTTCAAGAGATAGCATTTTTTAAAACTTTGCTTCAGTTTTATTGAGAAAAACAGTTAAGCCTTGAACAATATGAGTTCAAACTGTGTGGATCCACTTGTATGTGGATATTTAAAATACAGTACATTACTGTAAATGTATTTTATCTCATAAATTTAATAACATTTTCTTTTCTCTAGCTTACTAAGAATACAGTATAGAATATATATATAATACACAAAATATGCATTAACTGACCTATTAGTAAGGCTTTCAGGCCACAGTAAGCTATCAGTTAAGTTTTTTATAATGTTTTTTATTTTTGAGAGAGAGAGCACAAGCTGGGGAGAGGGGCAGAAAGGGAGAGAGAAGCCCAAGCAGGGTCCATGTTCAGCACAGAGTCCAATGTAGGGCTTGATCCCACAACTCTGGGATCATGACCTGAGCCAAAATCAAGAGTCAGAGACACAACCAACAGAGCCATCCACATGCCTCAGTAGTTAAGTTTTGAGTGAGTCAAGAGTTACGTGTGAATTTTCAACTGCGTGGAGGTTCGTGCCCCAACCCAGGTACTGTTCAAGGGTTAAGTACAACTGACATACATCAGTACGGTATATAAGTTTAAGGTACACAGCATGATGGTTTGATTTCATATACAGTATTGTGAAATGATTACCACAGTAGGTTTAGTTAACATCCATCATCTCACATAGATAAAATAAGGGGGAACAAAAATGTCTCCTTGTAATCAGAAGTCTTCCAATCTACTCTCTCACCTTTTCTATATACCATACAGCAGTATTACAGTCATCATGTTGCACATCACATCTCTAGTATACTTATTTTATCTTATAACTAGTAGTTTATACCTTTTAACCATATTCTTTTAATTTCCGCTTCCTGTACCTTACATTTCTGATAACCACAAATGATATCTTTTTTTCTATGAGTTTGTTATATGTTTTTATTTAAAAATTTTTTAACATTTATTTATTTCTGAGAGACAGAGAGAGACATGAACATAAGCAGGGGAAGGGCAGAGAGAGAGGGAGACACAGATTCTCAAGCAGGCTCCAGGCTCCGAGCTGTCTGCACAGAGCCCAATGCAGGGCTCAAGTTCACAAACTGTGAGATTATGACCTGAGCCGAAGTCAGCTGTTTAACCAACTGAGCCACCCAGGGCCCCTGATTATAGCTTGTCCCTGATCAACAGTAGTTGATATTGAAAAATAATGTACCGTACTTTAAATCAGTTGCCAAACATTATGGCTTGGCAAACCATGTGGTTGGAGTTTCGAAGTTGGTCTATTTGAGGCTGAATATCAGCACTGCCCTTTACCAGTGATATAACCTGCCTTAATTTCTCCAAGCCTCAGTTTCCTTATTATAAATGGTGATAATAATACTGACTTAAGAAATTATCTGCGTTAATATTTTTAACGTGCCTGCTGTATAATAAGCTCTATAGAAATGTTTGACAAAAATCAATAGTATATATGTCACTTTGAAATACATTTTCTTCATCAATTTGTTCTTCTAAAGAAAAAGTCAAAGCTTTTTAAATATTTCTTTAAAGTACCATTAACTCTAAAATAGTATTATGTGTCTCACTCATAAACTAAATCACTTAACAAACATTTATTGAATACTTAATATATCCCAGGCCTAGGTATCTATCTCTTAAGAAAACTGAGACATGTAGACAAATATTTATAATATGATAATTGCTGTGTTTTATAAACTAGATTAAGCCACTATATACATTGCTCTTTAGACCTTTTGATTTTAATTTTCACTCCTAGATGGTGTCAGGGATAACTTACAATGAGAATTTAACAGCTACAAAAGCTACAAAAAAAAACCAAAAAAATTATTATCAACCCTGAGAATATAAAAGTAACTGAGAAAATAATTGAAAGCATCCTTGGTAGGTATAAAAATGTTTTGTTCCTCTTTATAGATGATGACAAGCTGCAAGGGACCTCTTTGTGATGGACAGAAGATAGATATACAGAAATACTTCCCTCTTGAAACATGTCTGTACAATCTAAAACAATTAATCTTACCAGAGTCAGTCAGCTCTAATGGTGCTGCCTGGCATGGGCCATTCATCAAAACCCACCAATCCATCACACAGGACCAGACACACTGCTTGGCAGGTCTGCCACTCCTGCCGCATGCCTAGATGCCTGGGAATCTGTGTAGAGCAGAGCAAGCCCTGAGAAGTTATTTATGTTTGTCTTAAAAGAGCAAATCTGAAGCTATTCATATACAACGCTATTGATTCTAATGAAGATGTCAACAAAAACTACCTCCTCTCCCAACACAAAGCTCATCTGTTTTGACAAATAAAAGTCTGACAATGTGTCCTCCTTGCAAATTCAAAAGTTGAGGTATGACAGATCATTCTTGTCAGCATATGCACATTTTCTAATATCGCTTATTAAAAAAAAATAAAAGCCTTATTAGAGCTGACATCCCTTATAGCTACTGTCCCATTTCTTTGATCCCCATTTTTAAAAATATTTCATTTCCTATTCTTCTTGAACATTCTCTAGATAGACTTTGATTACTCTACTCAAATTACTTATGTCAATGTCACCAACATATTTCTTGCCATGCTCAATAATTAAATTTATTTCTCCTTCCTCTCTCTCTCAAACTTTTTCTTCACTTCACTTCTAGAAAGCCACTGGTTTTCTTCCTACTTCACTGAACACTCCTCCAAATCTCTTTTGCTGGTTTCTCTTCCTTTTAACTGCTGAATGTTGATGTGCTTCAGAACTTAGTCTGTGGCCTCTTTTCTTGTCTATACCTCCTCCCTAGGTGACCTCCTCCTGTCCAATGGCTTTTAATACCATTAACATGCAACAGATTCTACAATTTGCTGACTCCATCCTGTACACCCCCAAATTCTCTATTTTTATATTTACTGCCTGTTTGATGATTTTATTTGAATGTCTAAGAAATATCCAAGGTTAAAACATCTAAACTATTGGTCCCCCCCCCCCAAAAAAAAACATTGATTATCTCCTAACCTTTCCCATCTCAGTAAATGTGATGTACGTTGCCACTCACATTCAGAACCTTGCAGTCAGGGGCACCAGGTTAGCCCCTGCCTAAGCATCACTGAAGCATCCCAGTCTTCATCTCGGCTCAGGTCATGATCTCCCAATTCCTGAGTTCAAGCTTGGCATCCGGCTCTGCACTAATAGTGCAGAACCTGCTTAGAATTCTGTCTCTCCTCTCTGACCCTCCCCTGCTTGTTCTCGTTCTCTCTCTCTCTCTCTCTCTCTCTCTCTCTCTCAAAATAAATAAACTTTAAAAAATTAAAAACAAAAATAAAACAAAACCTTGCAGTCGTGTTTGACCCTTCTCTTATCCTCACTACAGTTGCTGTACAATCAACATTGACTTTAACTTCAAAAAATATAACCTAAGCCTGACTACCTCTCACCACATCTACTGTTACTGCCTTCAGCCCAGCTATCATCATGTTGCACTTTGACAACCTCAAGAGCCCTTGACTGGTTTTTCTGCATTCTCTCTTGTCCTTCTTCAATTTATTTTTCACTCATATCTATTTTTTAAAAGTATGTATCATGCCTTTCCCTTGTGTAACACATTTTATTGGTTCCCTACTGCACTAGAATGAATTCCAAATTCTTCACCATGGCCTTCAAGACCTGTGTGACCTGGTCTGTCTGTCTCTTTAACATCATCTCTTTCCATTTTTCCTACTCCTTTTCAGCTTCACTGGCCAGCTTCCCAATCAATAAAATTTTTTCTGCCCTAGAATGTTATTTTTTGTCACCTTTTCCTTAGACAGCTTTTTCTCAGAGCTGCAATGTGAATCTTTTCTCCTAATTTTATTTAATTATCTGATCAAATTTCACTTTTTAGAACACCTGAATCACTTTCCTTCCTTCTATCATTCTCTATGCCATTGTCATGCTCTATTTTTCTTTATAGTTTTTACCTACAATTCATATTACATTTCTAATTGTATTTAATTGTTTATTATCTATATCCCTAATAAAATGTATGCTCCATGATGACAAGTATTCAATCTCTTTTATTCATCTTTATTTCCCCAGTTCTAAAATAGTGCCCAGTACATTTTAGGTACTCAATAAATACTGAATGAGTGGATTTTAAAAATTAAAGCAGTGGGATAAATAACCCACTAATAAGGTATCTTCTCTGAAATGGGAAACAAAGGCAGAAGGGGATGTAGATAAAATTAAATTTCCTTGTAATCTGCAGCCCATTGACAGATACTTGAGGCAGGCAGAGTCTGACACTCTTCCAGGAACTCGCAACTGTCTTAATGTTCATGCTTAATGTTAATGTTTTCAGGAGTGAAAAACAACCTTAGCCAGTCCTCCAGGATCCTGTGAGTCTTCTTTAGCCTATGAAAGTCCTTTTGGAATTTCCCCAGGTTTGTCTTCCCCAACTGCCTGGTCTACAGTCACTCCTCACAATCCCAGTGCAGCTCTTTCTGCCCAGGGTTCCTGGCCCTGTGCCTTAATAAATCCACCCTTTTTGCATCAAGATGTTTGGAGAATTCTTTCTTGGTCATCCGCTCCAAACCCCAACACTTCAAACTATATCATTCTTATTCTCAGATCCTCTGGGTTCAGGTCATTAAGCATTATCTCATAAGAACTACTATCAGGCTTTAATTTCTTATGAAGGGGATGTTTGGAAGAATATGGATAAACAAAGAAAGAGTTGGGATGAATAGATTGTGAGGAAGCAACTCTAGGGAAAACTGGGATGCAAGATAGTGAGAGGGGCATGAAATTCTCTGAAAGTCACTGGTGATGAAACCCATCTAGAAAAAGTATTGTGTTTCCAAGTGAATAATCAAATGTTTATGATTCATGACTAGTAATCATCTTCCCAATATCTAGCTTTCTAAACAAGATAAACACACAAGTCTCCCCTGGATCAATGAAGATAAGCTAACAAAATATCTAAAGATAGTTGTAATAATCAAACCAAACCCATCCAGTCCTGAGCTCTTTCACCATCTATTTTTCATTGCTTTCTAAACCATATCCACCTATGAACTTATGGTTTTAGAACCAGAGCCTCAAATCTTACTTTTGCATAATCACAACTAGTGTTTGAATGCCCCTCACTCCATATCCCTGACTTGACTTCTGACTCTAGACTTCTTTGTGGGTGTTTTCTTGCCTTGTCTCCTTCAATAAACCAAAACTGGGCCCCAATCATTCAGGTGGCACTCAGTGGGCCAGCCCTGATTGTCTTGAGAGAGAGAAATTCTGTCATATTAGAGGGAAAAAAAGACAAATTTCTAGATCAAAGAAATTTGAACTCAATGGAATCTCTAAAATAAATTTATAAACCAATGATTAGTAGATTTAGTCACATGCAAGGTCTTTTTGCATTCTTTACAGAAGTATACTAATTAATTAAATGAAATAATGCATGTCAAGTGTTTAGTTCACTATTGAGCACATGCTGTGATGATTAGTACACTTTAGTAAATTGCCTTAGGAACCAAAGTAAACAAGTTCAATTGATGAATTTAATCAAATTTTTTGAAGTGTGTTAAATAAGTTTGTGTTAAAGATTTAATTGCTGCTTACTTTTCATAAATGGACTACTCACTCCCTTTTTATTTCCTGAAGATATCACTAGGTTTTTCTTTTTAAATGTCTGTTTAGCTTAAGTCTTAACTATATTATTTTTGAAGATCTAATTAGTTTTAGTAAATGATTTATGGATCTAGCAGATTCCAACTAAGCAAGTAGAGGGGAACTCCTACGAGTTGTACAAAAAGAAAGATTTTTGTAGGAAGAAAGGTGGGACAAGAAAGTTGTTAGTAAAAGAAAAGACTGTACCAGGCCAAGTCACCTTCCCTTAGGTGGAAGGGCAGGAGGCCTTAGTAGGTAGATTACCTCATCTTCCTTTGGGGGACAGGGATGACAGATTACCTCATTGGTGTTGATTACTTAATTATATTTTTAAAAATTCTTCTAAATTAATATTTAGAGCCTATGTATTAAAAAAATCTACTTAAGTTCTCTTTCAAGAGAAAGAATGTTTAAATAGAGTCATAAAATTATTAACTTTTAAATTTTATCTTGAAAACATATTCTAATGGGGACATTAATATATCCTAATTTCAGTACACCAAATATTGTTTTACTAAGAAGTAGATAGTAGATAATACTAAAATCAAAACATAACAATGTACTAAATGAAAAATTAGGCAATATATCTGCCATTCATTCAATAGGCATATACTGTTATCTAATGGTTTAGTACTACTGCAAGTAGCTTTATGAATCAGGACTGATGGGATATCAGTGAGCTTATCTCACAGAGAACACAGTAAGAATACAAGCAATACAGTGGTAAACCAGACAGAAAAGATATTTGCTCTCATGGAGCTTATAGTTTAGTGGTGGGGGGAAGGACAGAGAACATGCAATAAAAAAAAATGAACAAGATAATTTTAAAAATTAAATTACTTCCCAATTACTTATCTTTCAAACTTTATTGGTATAAGTGCTTTTGTGAGGGAGGAGGATTTGAATCGCATATTTTCTTAGTTTCCTCTTTGCTAAAACTGACAGTTTTGCCAAGATCTTTTAAAGACAATTGAGTAAAAGGAGCATCATCTCCATAATTTTTTCTCTTTCTTTGAAGCTTCCCTAGGTATAAATAACTATCAAGGCAGTGCTTTTCCAACTAAGGCCATGATATGGAAGTCAAGGAGTCTTGAGGTCTTTAGAACCTGAGAACATCTTCTTGGTGGGTTGTGCTCCATGGTTTTATCTCAGCTATTTAAACATCAGAAAGAGTCTCGCATTAATCTCAGATGGCTACCCAGTGATTTCCAACTTGATCTACTCCCATAAAATGACTTGGGTAAACTAAAAAAAAAAATTGACCCCTGATGTTGGTTTATGACTAGAGGGATCCCTCCACTGAGCAGGTCCACTAAGCAGTGGGATTACGTAAACTAGAGAAAGCCTAATTTTTATCTATTAATTTGAACTGGTTCAAGGGAACTCTAAGCTTTTCTTCTTACTGAAAAACATCACAAGGGTCAGTGTTACTCTATCCTGGTTCTCCTATGATATGAATGTTCTAATTACCATTCAGTCAACAGGTCTACTACACCCCTGACCTACATTTCATATTCTAGAGTAAGAATTGAACTCTAAAGTGGAAAACACCCACTAAGATATTTGAAATAAAATCTCCTATGCTTAAAAAATTTCTTTCAAAGAGAAAGAAATTTCATGCAAGATTTCTTACAGATCTCAGAGATAGGTAGTATATCAATCCCTGTTGACTGAGAGAAAAAACACTAATACTAGTTTTCAAAGTAATTTGAAGAGGAAAAAAGGGTTTTTTTAATTTATTTTTTTATTATTTATTTATGTATTTATTTAGAGAGATCATGAGCAGGGGAGGGGCAGAGAAAGAGAGAGAGAGAGAGAGAGAGAGAGAGAGAGAGAGAGAGAGAGAGAGAGAGAATCCCAAGCAGGCTCTTCAATGTCAGAGCCTAACTCAGTGCTCAGTCCCACAAACTGTAAGATTATGACTTGAGCCAAAGCTAAGAGTTGGACACCTAACTGACTGAGCCACTCAGGTGTCCCATAAAAAGAGAAAGTTTAATACAAAGATTTTAAACATAATTTACTATAATGGGATAAAAAAAGAATGCTGAATACTCTAGGGCTGAGGGAGAATACCCAATGAAGGAATATAGTTGGAAGAGGAGCCTCTAACTCTGGGGTTTGGAACTCATTGGAGAATGTATTGCTAGAGATCACTGATTGGCAGAGAAGTTCGTGGAGTTTCCCCAGGCCAGATGAATCCATAATTGCTGGGTAATCAGGAACTACTCCTTTAGAGTATAAGTAAGCTGAAGCTAGTGGACAGGGAACTGTAGCCAGAACTCTCAAGACAGAAACACCTTCCATGTGCAGGTAAGCTGAAGCTGGACGGCAGGAAACTAGAGCTGGAACTAACAAGCTGTGGTACCTCCAAGTCACAGATAGACCACTGCTGTGACCTGAATGCTGGAGGGCCTACAAAACTCACTGGGAATCCACTCATGGGGGTGCCTATAAAACTTAATAGGAAGCCATCCACAGGACAATGAAACGTACTGGGAATGAGTACTACTAGATGTCTCCCAACATGTACCACTGGCAGCCAGGGACGAGGAGCTAAAAGCACCTGGGAACACACTGACACTAGGGAATCCCCTTATTGCAAAGTTCCTCCAGTGTACTCTACTGAAGAAGTTTAACATCATGTTTAATGCAAAAGATAAATGCTTTTAGGGTCCATCTAAATTATGCAAAGCAGGCAATGAATAGTAGATTTGGAGCTGGGAAGCAATAAACTGGTAACTGTTACAGACCATCAGACCATGTTTTTGGCTACTTGGTTTCCATATGTACCTTTCTAACATATTTGAACATCTCTAAAACAACAACAACTCTGTATTTCCACCTAGCAAAATTGAGCCATCCTATTTACAAATGATGAAGTTCTTATCTTTTCCTCAAAATGAGGAGAGACATAATCCTAGCAGTCACTGTACCCATTGCTGACTATATCAATCATTCCTCAAGTTCCGTCACCAAATATGCCATTACCTAACAACCAGATTGTAAAGTTAACTTCCACCAACTAGTATACAAAATTAATAACAATAAGAAAATGGTTGGTATATGTAAATTTTATAAGGACAGAGAATATATATAAACCTACTGTGATCCTTGTTTCTGCATTTGGCAATTAGGCTACAGTTGGTATCTATGACTTCCTTCACTATCCATTCATTATATGTCTTTCCCTCAGCCAGAACCTTAGTTGGCTAGTGCTCTTTATCTGGTAGAGTAATCCAAAATTATTCCCAAAGGGTCTGAGTCCTCAAAAATTCTGCCTCTTTGTGATTGCTATAGTTTTCCAATGAATTTTACCATTGAGCATGAAAGTACTAAGAGGCACCCCAGAAAATCCACAAGATTTCAGACATTATCTTCCTGTTCACACCATGTACCAGCAACCCAGCTTCCCTCTGGTAATTAGAATTAAGCACCTCAACCAGAAAAGCAACCCCCTTTTTCTTTTGACCTATTTTTTTTTTCATGGAATAAGAAGCCCCAAATAACCAGGTGGCAGTCTTCTCTTCCAATTCAGTGGAACCATTACTACACCTCCAAATGGAAGTATCTCCACTCCTGACTCCTCACCTCCCACCCCCTTGGGGACTAAGGACTACAAAGGAGCATAGCTCAAAATTTCAGGAACAGAAAGCAAAACATCTGAGAGTAGGTTGTTATGTGCTGTTTTGAGAAGAGCACTATATATCTATCCCTTGATTCCTGTACCTATGTATTCTAGCTATAGAAGAGACAATCTCATATAATGGTCTTTGATTCAACATATATACTGCATCCTATAAAAGATAATCCCATCCTTTCAGGAAAGAGTTTCCCAACTTACACCATAACTGACTGGTCTAGTAAGCCAGTTCACCTTTTATGTGGGCCAGCCAATTCTGGGTAATGGAGGATGTGGTGTAACTCCACCAGCATGAGCCCATTGCTACATTTCTTTTGTTTGCAAATGAGTCTCTTAACCAAACACAACCTTAATATAATGTCATGAAGAGGTTAAGTCATTCAGTTAGTCCAGTGTTGGCAGAAGTACAACAAGAAGGAAGGGCAAATTTATATCCAAAATATGTCTATTCCAAGAAACAAATCTATTCCCCTTTCGTGATGAAAGACATCCAATGTAATTAATCTGCTACCAAGGGTCTAGCTGCAACCCATGAGAACTGGTACCATACTAAGGGCCCAATATTAGTCTCTGATGTCAGAGAGTATGAACTCAGCAGTATTATCAACCAGGTTAGCCCTGGTAAGTGTATACCATGATGTTAAGCTCATGCATAGCTTCCATCACTGATATCATGACACTCTGTTCATAAGCCCATTAAACAAGCAGTAGGGTAGCTGGGAAAAGAAGTTGACTGACCTGTAGAGAACACATCATCTTGTATACCTGGCTATTAAGATGGATGCCCTTTGGTGGATATTAACGTTGAAAACAAATATCTTCACAATTTGTTGAACAAAACAAATATCTTCCCATTCTAAGTCGATTAGACTTCCTTATTACCAATCTTCCTTTCCCATTCCTTGGAAGTCCTGATCATCTAGCCAAACAATTAAGAACTGAACATGAATCAACGTATCTGTAATTCAGGTTGTCACTCAAAACATAGTAGACAACCAAAATAGGTCCATGAAATGTTAATGATGCATATATACTGAATTTCTATAAAGTAACATGCCATACTAAATACATCAATGAGGCTTCCTAGATTCATTTAGTACTACCTGACTCCCCGTCCTTCTATACTCAATCAGCAGAATCCTGGTAGCTGCCCCTTCACTTTTCACCTAATAACTATTCTCTAAATCTTTCCCAAAGTGAGCATGGAGCTTAGGCATACCTCTATGGCTCCTGTCAGGGGAAAAAGCATAGCAAATTTACTTCCTCCTGTCCAACTCAACCAGATCTATGAAATGTATGACCTAGATTTCTCCAGCAGATGCCCAAATGGCCAGGTTACACAACCCAGAAGTACAATGACATTAGTATCCATGGCAAGAATTTTGACCAGGAAGGATACAGGAACAAGTAAGAGCTGACAAACAAACCTATTCCTTTCCTCTTGCTGATGATTATTCTAAGGCACAGGAATTCCAGACATCATCTCAGGAGACATTCTTCATGACTGAGCATCTGGTCATGTTTTTTTGTGGATCTGTAATCAAGTAGTTAACAAATTACTTTTATTTGCTCTCTTTTCTCTCCATCTCATTTTCTGTTTTACCTCAGCCTTATTACCTGGGGTTGTGCTCCCTAGTAAAGCATTAGCACATCAGTCTCTAGTTCTGTTTTCTAGGTAAACTGGGCTAATATACATCATAATACTGTGAGGGAGTTTTTTAAAGGGAAATTACAATGAGTCTTTTGTAAGGTTCTTAATGTATCTTTGCCATTTTCTGTTTGCTGTATTGAAGTTCCATAATTTTATTAACTGTATGGCCATTCAAGTTACTCTGTAATCTCATTGCCTAATTTGTTTTAAGTTTTAAGTTATAATTTTTAAATTATAGCATACCTTCCCATGAGAGATTTAGTGAGCTATAAGAAGAGGTGGAATTCAGAAAATTTCAGTTAAATAATATGGAATATCATAGCTTTTTTTTTTTACCCAGAAAACTAATTTTAACAGCCAAAATAACGGCCTTTATGGCATTTAACAAACAACTGCTCTTCATCAGTATTCCTAATGGCCTTACCCACTGGTATTTATTGGATGGCTCCAGACAATGCTGAAATTACGCTTCTTTTGGCCAACAAATGGAAAACCCAGATGCCAAGGTGAACAAAGATTTGTTCTTTGGTAGTAGCTATAGCAGCTGTCTATTTGGCATATTCCTTAGAAAGCTTTGAAGTTGCCTGGGATACAGACTTCATAAATAGGGGTTCTGCAGGGTCTTTAAAAATGTTTTCTTTAAAGCACAAAATCCATATAGACATTAAGTTGACAATATAACTTCTATCCAACATATATGATGAATTGATTTGCTGATCTGTGGAAATAGGGCATATAATAAATAATATAGATTGTAGCACTAAATGAACTATACTGCATGTATTTTGTTATGACAAGAAAAATGAGACCTATACATGGAGTCTAGAAGAAAAAATTGAGGATCACATTTTTTTTATTTTGAGATTGAGAGAGAGAGAGAGAGAGAGAGAGAGCATGCATGAGCAGGGGAGAGGGGTATGGGGAGAGAATCTTAAGCAGGCTCCATACTCACAGCAGAGACTGATATAGGGCTAAATCCCAAAAACCTCGGATCATGATGTGAGCTGAAATCAGGAATCAGATGCTCAACGTACTGAGCCACCCAGGAACCCCAAGGATCACGTTCTGAAACCAATTTTTATGCAATGCTTAGACCTAAGTTTCTGTTTTCACTAATCTTCAATGATTATAAAAACTTCCTCAGTAATTGCTAGTAGTTTAACAAGCAAATAGAAATCAAAATAATACAATCCTAGCTAAAATATATTATCAAACACTCTCAAAATGAAAAAGATTGTCTACTTAAGTAAAAAGTGATAGGTGACAGTGTTTTAATCATTTAATCCTATACTCAAAACGGGTGAATTATATATATACCAATATTATATATTATTAACTATATATTGTATACTATAATTATATACAGTATATACTATATAGTATGTGGTATATAAATTATGCCTCACTACTGCTGTTTCTTTTAAAGAAGAAAAAAATTACATGTGATTGTCAAGAAAAGAGTACTCTCACAGATGACATGATACTCTACATGGAAAACCCAATCGACTCCACCAGAAGCCTTCTAGAACTGATCAATGAATTCAGTAATGTTGCAGGGTACAAAATCAATGTACAGAAATCGGTTGCATTCTCACACACCAAAAATGAAGCAACAGAAAGAGAAATCAAGAAACTGATCCCATTCACAGTTGCATGAAACACCATAAAATACCTAGGAATAAACCTAACCAAAGAGGTAAAAAACCTGTATGCTGAAAACTATAGAAGACTTAGGAAGGAAATTGAAGAAGACACAAAGAAATGGAAAAACATTCCTTGTTCATGGATCAGAAGAATAAACATTGTTAAAATGTCATTATTACCCAAAGCAATTTACACATTCAATGCAATCCCCATCAAAGTTGCACCAGAATTCTTCTCAAAGCTAAAACAAACTATCTTAAAATTCATATGGAACCACAAAAAACCCTGAATAGCCAAAGTAATATTGAAGAAGAAAACCAAAACAGGAAGCATCACAATCCCAGACTTTAGCCTCTACTACAAAGCTGTCATCATCAAGACAGTATGGTATTGGCACAAAAACAGACACATAGACCAATGGAATAGAATAGAGAGCCCAGAACTGGACCGACAAGCGTGTGGCTAATTAATCTTTGACAAAACAGGAAAGAGTATTCAGTGGAAAAAAGACAGCCTCTTCAGCAGGTGGTATTGGGAGAGCTGGACAGCAACATGTAGAAGAATGAAATTAGACCACTTTCT